>NC_133913.1:1802714-2105321 GCF_964199755.1 Larus michahellis | reverse complement strand
CGGGGACGCAGCCAGACCCGGCGTCCTCAACCCCATGGGGCTGCTGCAGCGCCGCAGCGGGTTTGGAGGGCGTCCAAGCACGGGGAGGGGGGGGGTGCTGGGCTGCAGCGCTGGGGGGGGTCTGCACCCTGTCGGACCCCCAGTGCCCAGCCTGGGGGGGCGGTAGGCAGGAACGAACCCCCGTCCCTGGCAGAGACACCCCCCCCCTTTTCCTGGAAAAGGTACAACAAGGTAAACAACCCGGCCAGCCCGGAGTAAAAATAAATCCCTCTGCACGCAGGCGTTTGGCGGCAAGCGGAGCGCGCTGTCACGTGGCATGGCCGCACGGCACCGCCGGCAACCCGGGCACCAGGGCACGCGGCCGCCGGCCCTCACGCCCACTCCCTGGCACCGCCGAGCTCACCCTGCAGCTGCCTCCATCACCCCGGGCAGCAGCGGGGTCCCCGCTGCAAGGGAAGGGGGGGCCCAGCCCCTCGCGGGGGTGTGTGGAAGTGGGGGGCTTGGGAGGGTGCAGGGGGTGCAGTTGGGGGGCACGGCACGGGAGGGGGCAGGGGCACGGCTGGCTGCTGGCCTCGGGCAAGGCCAGCGCGGGTGGCAGGGGCTGGGGTGACACGTGTGTCCCCCCACCGCACTGGGCAGGGCTCACCTGGCGCCTGAGCGCGGTGGCATGTGACGACCTTGGGACCTTGTTGGGGGTTGAGGTGCCCCGTCCGCGCCGTGGACTGGTTGGCACGGGGACAAGCCGTCTCAGGGTGCACAGGGACAGTCATGTCGAGGTGCACGGGGACCCGCAGGGAGCTCCCCAGGGCACAGCCCCAGCCTCTGGGAGGGTCCCGGGGATGGCTCAGCCATGGGGCTGCTGAGGGTCCGGTGCAGGGCACAACGGGCACGTGCCCGGCTGCAGCACCCTGCCATCCCGGTGGCTTTGGTGGCCCCGTCACCCCAGCCCTGCTGCCCATGGGACCATCCCCAGTCGGCATCTCCCGTCCTGCTGCCGGGACGTCCCGGCTGCACCCAGCCCGGGGGTCCTGCTCACGGTGCCCTCACACCGACCCGCTGTGCCGGGGTCCTGGCCCCACAGTGGCACCGCCCGGTGGGATCCCATGGGATTTATGTGGTCCCTCCCAGCCCTGCACCCATCCCGGAGACCCCCGGGGGAGCTGAGCAGCGGGGTCCAGCCGAGCATCCCTATGCAGGGCCGGCTCCGAGCCATGTGCCGTGTGCCGCAGCACCATGCGCAGGGTTGTTTTCCGAGCGGCTGAGTCACGGCTAATTGCCGTGGCCCAGGAACGTGCCGGGAGGGGAACGAGGCGCCGTGCGGGGACGGTGGCACCTGCACGCTCAGGGCAGCCCGGGCACGGCCGGGAGCAGGGATGTGGCAGTGAGGGCCCCCCACCCCGGGGCGGGTGCCCCCCTCTGGGTCCCCTGGCCCCCCGTGCCAGCCTGGCCCCACACATCCTTCCGGGAGATGCCGGGGTTTCTCCCTGCCGGAGGTGCTGGCTGCAGCACAGCCACAGCCCCGTGCAACCGTCCAGTGACTCAGGGTGAGGGCACTTCCTGCAGGGTGACGGGGTGTCCCCCCCCGCCCCAGCGCCGTGGGGCGCCCCATGAGCAGGGAGCAGCCCCAGCGCCCAACGGGGGGGTCCCCGGGGGCCACCAGCGGAGGAAAACAGACCCACGCGTACACCAGGGAATGGTCCTTGGGGCGCAGAGCTCCAGTGTCGTGCCCTCCCCCCCCCCACCGCCGGGCACCCCGCAGGCTCTCGGCACGGCCAGGGCACCCGAGGCCTCCCCTCCCGTGGGATTAGCTCCGAGGATTTCCCGGCGCTGGCACGTCTGTGCTCTGCACCTTCTCCTCCTGGCTGGGGGCCAGGGCAGCACCCGGCACGTGGCACCCAGGAGGGTGCTGGCTCCCCCCCCCCCGCCCCGAAAAGCTCCTTCCTCCCCCCGGGGTCACGAGCACCCCCGGAGCCCCCGGTGCCACGGGGCTGGGCTGGCGCCGATGCTGTGACCCAGATCCGCTGGGCAGCTCTGCCCTGGCACCGCGGCACCGGGCGCAGCTCGTCGCTGCAGCCCCTGCAGCAGCGGGAGCGGGGCCAGGCTGGGCTGTGGGGCCAGGCACGTGCCACCCCGGGCACCCGCCGTGGGCAGCACGTCATCCCGGTGGCACTGGGGACAGGCAGGGGGACATGGAGGGGGCACAGCGGGGGGCTGAGCTGGGCCGGTTGGGCAGGGGTCCGGCTGTGCCGCACGCAGTCGGGTGTGCTGCGGCCGTGCCAGGGGCTGCACCGGGCACAGGCACCCCTGATGTGGGGGGGGGGAGGCTGCGTGCCGGTGCCACACTGCCCCTGGATGTCCCTAGTGCAGGGGACAGGGCTGTGCAAGGTGCCAGGGGTGCCAGGGCTGTGCCTGGGTGTCCCCAGTGCAGGGGACAGTGCCATGCTTTGGGTGTTCCCCATGCAGGGACCACGTCGTGATGGGTGACACGTGCACCCCAGTGTCCCCACTGCAGGGGACAGTGCCATGCTTTGGGTGTTCCTCATGCAGGGACCATGCTGTGGCAGGATGGCAGGTGTCCCCCACTGTCCCCACTGCAGGGGACAGTGCCATACTGGGTGCTAGGGCTGCCAGTGTTGCTCCCAGCTGACCCCAGTGCAGGGACCGTGCTGTGCTGGGTGACATAGGTGCCAAGTGTCCCCAGGGGATGGTGCTGTGCAGGGTGACAGGGGTGCCAGTGCTGTGCCCAGGTGTCCCCAGCGCAGGGGACAATGCCATGCTTGGGTGTCCCCATTGCAGGGACCATGCTGCAGCAGGATGACAGGTGTCCCCCAGTGTCCCCAGCGCAGGGGACAGGGCTGTGCAGGGTGCCAGGGGTGCCAGTGCTGTGCCTGGGTGTCCCCAGTGCAGGGGACAGTGCCATGCTTGGGTGTTCCCAGTGCAGGGGACAGGGCTGTGCAGGGTGCCAGGGGTGCCAGTGCTGTGCCTGGGTGTCCCCAGTGCAGGGGACAGTGCCATGCTTGGGTGTCCCCATTGCAGGGACCATGCTGTGCCGGGTGACAGGAGTACCCGGGTGTCCCCAGTGCAGGGGACAGTGCCAGGCAAGGTGACAGGGGTGCCAGTGCTGTGCCTGGGTGTCCCCAGTGCAGGGGACAGTGCTATGCAGGGTGACAGGGGTACCCGGGTGTCCCCAGTGCAGGGGACAGGGCTGTGCAGGGTGACAGGGGTGCCAGCGCTGTGCCTGGGTGTCCCCAGTGCAGGGGACAGTGCCACGCCTGGGTGACCCCATTGCAGGGACCGTGGCCGTGCCGGGTGACAGGTGTCCCTCCGTGTCCCCGGTGCAGGGGACAGCGCCGTGCCGGGTGACAGCGCTGCCAGCGCTGCACCCGGCCGTCCCCGGTGGCGGTGCCGGTGCCGGTGGCGGTGCCGGCGGTCCGTGAGCCGGCCCCGCCGCGGGGGTCCCCGTCGTGCCCGGTCTCCCCGGCGGCGACGCGGGGCCGGGGCCGCCGGCGGAAAGTGTGTCACTGGGGCACGAGGCTCTCCCCGGGAATCACATGGGGGAGGCGGCGGCGCCGCGTGCGGCCGAGTGCGCAGCCGCGGCCGGTGGCGGGCGGGCGGCGGGGCGGGCGGCGGGCGCACAACAGCCCTCGCCGGGCGGCGGCGCGGCACGGCTCGGCGCGGCTCCCCTCGCCTCGGCTCCGGCAGGGACAGCCCCCCGCGTCCCCCCTCCCAGGATGGCCGCCCCCGAGGCCGGCAGCACAGGTCAGTGCCCCGGCGGAACATCCAACCACCCCCCCCCCCTCTCCGTGCGCACCGGGACCGTGGCGGGCACCGGGAGCGGAGTCCCGAGTCGGTGCAGCGGGACCGCAGCGAGGGGAGACCCGCGAGTCGGAGGGGTCCGGACGCCGGGACCGGGGGGGGATCCCGCACACCCCAGCGGGCAGGATGCGCGCACCGGGACCGCATCCCGGAACGGGGCTCCTTCCTACCGGGACCGGGCGGTCCTGCATAGCGGGGTAAGGACCGGGCAGCGGGGCCGGGGCGTCCCCGGGAGGGAGGGAGGGAAGGAGGGAGGGATGCGCGCTGGCACCGGGGCGTTTTGCGCACCGGGGCGACCCGAACACCGGCACCGGAGCGCTCCAGTCGCCGGGGCAGGAGGGATGGAGACCGGGATCGGGGGAGTCCTGATCGCCGGGGCGCGTTGGACGCGGGGGGGTAGGAAGGGTGAGGACCGGGATCGGTGCACCGGGGCGTCCCGGGCAGCTGGACCGAGGTGTCCCGGGCAGCGGGACCGAAGGGTAGGACACCGGAATAGGAGGAACGGACACTGGCATCGGGGTGTCCCGGGCACCGGAGGGACGGGCAGCCGGCATCGGGGTGTCCCGGGCACCGGGACTGGAGAATAGGACACGGGGACGGGAGGAACGGACACGGGGATCGGGATGTCCCGGGCACCGGAGGGACAGGCAGCCAGCATCGGGGTGTCCCGGGTACCGGGACCGGAGGGACGGCCATCGGGAGCGGGGTGTCCGGGACACCGGGACCGGCGGGGAGCGCGGCGGGACCGGGCAGCCCGTGGATGGCGGAGGCGGGAACGCGCGTGCCCGGGTCCCCCCTCGCGGGGACGCGCACCGGGAGGGACGGCGACGGTGGAAACGGAGGCGGTGCCCCCCCCCCGTCCGCTCCCCCCCCCCCCCGGCACGTGTCCCCCTCCCCGCCGCTGCCACGTGCGGAGTTTGTTTTCCCCGCAGCCCCGCCCCGCCCCCCGCCCATTGGCCGCCTCGTGACATCATCGCTGCCCCCCCTCGTGACGTCACACCCGGAAGTGGGGGACGCCGCGTTCCACTCTCCCTTTCCAACCCCGGGGGGGCGGGGGGGGGGGGGGGGGGCGAAGGGAGGAGGGGAGGGGGGAGCTGTCTCCACGGCAACGAGAAAGGGGGCGCGGCCTCTCGGCGCGGCCAATGGGGTGGGAGGGGGGCGGGGCAAAGCGTGAAGGGGCGGGGCCGCGGGAGGCCACGTGCGGCTCGAGCACGTGGGGCGGCGGCGTGAGGCCGCCTGAGCCGGGGCTGGGGTTGGGGGGGCGGGGATGCGGGGAGGCTCTTTGGGGGGGGGGGGTCCCCAGGAGGGGGTCGCAGTGTTTTGGGGCGGGGAGTGTCCCCCATATCCTGCTGCACCCCCAGTATTTTGGTGTCCCAGCAGCTGGGGATCCCCCGGAGCTGCAGTTTTGGCGGGGGGGGTGGGGGGGGTGGTGTGTGGGACCCACTGTCCCCGATTCGGTGACCCCCTTTGGAGGTGGCTCGGTGACAAGGGGTGTGTGTGGGGGGGGGGGGATTGGTGGCACCGGTGGTGGCGGCAGGCTGGCTGCGGGGCCAACGTGTGCGGCGGGAGACACATGTCCCCCGGCGATCCCGTGTGTCCCCAGTGTCACCCTCCACGTGTCCCCGAGCTGTGTGTCCTGGTGCTGCTGCATGGAGGGGGGGAGAGACTGGGGGGGGGGGAGCTGTGACCTCTGGCATGGCTGACAGCACCGTGGGGGTCCCCAGCTTTGTGGGGTTTCCCCACGCAAAGCCGACCCAGCCCTGCAGTGGGGGCTGCATTCCCCCTGGTGGGGGCTGTGACACCCCCCACTCCCCCCCAACCCCGGGTGCTATGGGGGGTGGGGGCTGCTGTCTGGACCTGTGGGGCTGGGAGCAAGGCTGTGCCACCGGAGCCGGCGGGCGGAACTGCCGTGACCTCCCGGTTATGGGGTTCCCGGCCCACATTCCTCCCACGGGCGCTTCCCGGGGGCCGTGCCCGTGTCCCTGGCTGGCACGCACCCAGGCCACCCGGCTGGCCCCGTCCCACGTGGGGACGGCACCCGTGGCGGGCGCGGTGCCTGACTCAGGGCGGGCGGCACACGTGTGGCCGAGGCGTGGCGTGACACCCACGGCTCCGGGATGCATCCGGGCTGCTTCCCCGGGGACCCCCACCCCGGGGTTGCGATGCCCTTTCCCCGGGGTCTCCTCCCGAGCCTGGGCGCGGGGGGAGGCTGAGCCCGGCGCAGCTCGGTGCATGTGTGGCCCCGCTGCTCTGCCCGCAGGCGGCGTGATCAGCTACGTGGGCTCCAGCGGCGCCTCACCCAACCGCACCAGCCCCGTCTCGCTCTGCAGCGACAGCTCCAACAGCAGCTCCCAGTCCGGCTCCCAGCCCTTCCCCACCTACTTTCCCCCGTCGCCCACCGGCTCCCTCCAAGACTCCCGCGCCTATGGCGGGGGCTCGCTGGCCCCCCGTGAGGATGGCTCCCCTTCCTCCTCCTCCTCCTCCTCTTCCTCCTCCTCCTCCTCATCGTACGCCTCCTCGGTGAACTACCCCGGGGTGCAGCAGGTCCCCGTGGACGAGCGGCGCCGCAGCTCGCCCAGCAAAGCCGGCAGCACCGTCACCAGTGAGTGGGGTGGGCTGGGGGGGGGTGGCGGGTGGTGTCGTGTTCCCCCCCCCCTCACCCCCGCGGTGGGCACCTCGGCACCCCGCTCACCCCCGTCCCTCCCCAGAGCTGAACGGGATGGTGCTGCTCTGCAAGGTCTGCGGGGACGTGGCCTCCGGCTTCCACTACGGCGTCCACGCCTGCGAGGGCTGCAAGGTACCAGGGATGGCATCGGGGTGACGCGGAGCTCCTGATGTGCTGGGGAAGCCCCGAGTGACACCCTTCCCTCCCCTCCCCTCCCCGGCTCCGCAGGGCTTCTTCCGCCGCAGCATCCAGCAGAACATCCAGTACAAGAAGTGCCTCAAGAACGAGAACTGCTCCATCGTCCGCATCAACCGCAACCGCTGCCAGCAGTGCCGCTTCAAGAAGTGCCTGCTGGTCGGCATGTCCCGTGATGGTGAGCTCGGCCCCGGCCTCCCCCGGGACCCCCCCCCCCACCCCCCGAACCGGGGACCCCATGCTGAGTGCTGTACATCCCCCCTGTGCCCAGGGCTGCATGTCCCCTCCCCTGATGGGTGTCCTCCCCCATGGTCAGGGCTGTACGTCCGCCTCCAGGGTCGGGTCCCCCTGCCTGCACTGGGTGCCATCCATGCCCCACGGGACGTGTCCCTCTGTCCCTGTGCTGTACATCCCCTCCAGGGATGGGTCTCCCCCATGCTCAGGGCTGTATGTCCCCTTCCCGGGATGGGCACCTGTGCTTGAGGCTGTACGTCCCCTCCAGGGTCAGGTCCCCCTTCCTGCACTGAGTGCCATCCATGCCCCCATGGGACACGTCCCCCTCTCCGCCATGCTCGGGGCTGTACGTCCCCTCCAGTGATGGACCCCGCTACGCTCAGGGCTGTGCGTCCCCTCCAAGCCGGGGAGGAGGGGGAACAGGGATGCAGCCACGTACCCGGCAGTCCCTGGTCCCCCATCGCGCGGGGCTGGGGGGGTGTCGGGGTGCCTGGGGTGCCCACTAACGCCGGTGTCCCCCGCAGCGGTGCGCTTCGGGCGCATCCCCAAGCGGGAGAAGCAGCGGATGCTGGCGGAGATGCAGAGCGCCATGAACGGCATGGGCGGCACCGTGCCGGCGATGCCTGGCCCCGGCGAGGGTCTGGTGCCGGCTGGGGGCCGCGCGCCGCCCCCCGGCCCCCCACCACTTGCCCCCCCTGCCTGCTTCTCCCAGTTCCCCCAGCAGCTGACGCCCCCCCGCTCGCCCAGCCCTGGGGGGGCCACCGAGGACGTCATCGCGCAGGTGGCCAAGGCTCACAAAGAGATCTTCGTCTACGCGCACGACAAGCTGGGACCCCCCCCAGCCTGCGACAGCGGCCTCCTGCACTGGGACACCCCCCCCGCCTGGACCCCCGGCCCCCCTGAACCCCGGCTCTGCCCCCCCACCTACCCCGAGCCCCCTACGCGGGGCTGCCCCTGGCCCCGCGGCACCAAGGACGTCCTGCCGGTGAGCACCCGGGGGCTCCCGCTCCCCCTCCCCGGGTATTTTTAGCCGCTAATCGCACTAATCGCCTTGTCCGGGCGGCGGTGGCGGGGCTGGGGGAGCCCCGCGGCGCCGGGCTGAGCCGTGCCGTCGCCCGCAGGCCTGCCCCATGAACAGCCACCCGCCCGGCCGCAGCGGGCGCTCGGTGCAGGAGATCTGGGAGGATTTCTCCCTCAGCTTCACCCCCGCCGTCCGCGAGGTGGTCGAGTTCGCCAAGCACATTCCCGGCTTCCAGGCCCTCTCCCAGCACGACCAGGTCACCCTGCTCAAGGCTGGCACCTTCGAGGTACGTCCCGGGGACTCAACGGAGGGCACGGTGCCCCATGGCACAGCACGAAGCCCCACGGCATTGCACAGCGCTCCATGGCATTGCACGGTGCCCCGCAGACCAGCGCGGCGCCTCACGGCGTTGCGCGGTGCCCCGTAGACTGGCACGGAGCCCCGCAGCATGGGCACCGTGCCCCTACGGCATTGCGCAGTTCCCCATGGCATTGCACAGCGCCCCACGGATCGGCGCAGTGCCCCACAGCATTGCACGCAGCCCCATGGCGTTGTATGGTGCCCCACAGACCATCATGGACCCTCACGGCATTGCACAGTGCCCCCCATAGACTGGTACGGAGCCCCACGGCATGGACACCGTGCCCCTACAGCATTTCCCAGTTCCCTACGGCATGGCACAGTGTCGCACGGAGACCCATGGCATTGTATGGTGCCCCATGGCATTCCATAATGCTCCACAGCCTGGCAAGAGTGCCCCATGGCATTGCATGGTGCCCCACAGACCGGCACGGAGCCTCATGGCGTTGCAGGGTGCCCCATAGACTGGCATGGAGCCCCACGGCATGGGCACAGTGCCCCTACAGCCTTGCGCAGTGACCCATGGCATTGCGCAGTGCCCTACTGCATGGCAAGGAGCCCCATGGCGTTGTGCAAGGCCCCACAGCCTGGCAGGGTGCCCCATGGACTGGCACAGTGCCCCACAGCGTTGCACGGTGCCCCGTGGCATTGCATAGTGCCCCACTGCGTGGGAGCCGTGGCACGGAGCAGGGCATTGCACGGTGCCCCATGGCCCAGCACGGTGCCCCACGGCATCGCAGGGCAGCCTGCAGCCTTGCAGGACGCCCCTCGGCCATGGCGCGGTGCCCGCCGTGCCGGCGCGGAGCCCCCCACCCCCCTCCCCGTCCCGCTGACGCCGCGTGTGCCGCAGGTGCTGATGGTTCGCTTCGCTTCGCTCTTCGACGTGAAGGAGCAGACGGTGACGTTCATGAGCCGGACGAAGTACAGCCTGGAGGAGCTGTGGGGCATGGGCATGGGCGACCTCCTCAGCTCCATGTTCGAGTTCAGCGAGAAGCTCAGCGCCCTGGACCTCACCGACGAGGAGCTGGGGCTCTTCACCGCCGTCGTCCTGGTCTCGGCAGGTGGGAGTTGGGTCGATATGGGGGGGGACTTGGCGGGGGTGTCGCCGCCTGCCCGCTGACGCCCCAGTCCCCTGCAGACCGCTCGGGCATGGAGGACACGGCGTCGGTGGAGCAGCTGCAGGAGACGCTGATCCGCGCCCTGCGCGCCCTCGTCCTGAAGACGCACCCGGCGGAGACGTCGCGGTTCACCAAGCTGCTGCTGAAGCTGCCGGACCTGCGCACCCTCAACAACCTCCACTCCGAGAAGCTGCTCTCCTTCCGCATCGACGCCCAGTAGGGCCCCGACCGACCCCCCCACCCCACCCCGAGCACCCGCCACACCTGTACATAGCACTGCGGGCGAGGGGGGGGGCGCACACACACACACAGACACACACACACACACCCCCCCGAGGGGGCAGCACGAACCCCACGGCACCCGCCGGACTCCCAGGGGGCTGTAACCCCCCCTCCAAGGTGGGCGCCGGGATGCTGGGACACCCCCCACCACCACCACCATCACCACCACCACCAAATGGGGCGCCAGCCCCATGGCTCCGCTGGCAGCTCCAGGGCCGGGGGGGCCCCCTGCCCCGGCCCCCCCCCCAACTCCGGCAGCCAGCGGTGGAAAGCAGAGACCGGGTCCAGCCGAGCTGTGTTGGGTGGGTTTGGGTTGGGGTGGTTGTTTTTTTGTTTTGTTTTGTTTTGTTTTTTTTCATCATATATTTATTACATAAATATATAGTAAAATAGACCAGCAACAATTACCATAAAAATATCTTTCTTTAAAATCCTGACCAAAACACAAAAGGGTTTAAAATCGCACGTCACAGACTGTGATTGTCACGGAGCTCAGCGGCCCCCCCACCCCCCCCGACCCCCCCAAACAACACCCCCCACCCCAACCCCCCCAACCCCGGGTCCCGTCCCGCGCCCTACATTCAGCGACGCCGGCCGCGGCCCCCCCCGCCGCCGCCACCGCGGCACCATGCATAGTCGGGGGACCCCGCGCCGTGCCCGCTGGGCTCGCCGCGGCCCTGGCCTCCAGGAGCCATGAGGTATGTGCTTGGGGGGGGGGGGGACGGGGAACACGGGGACGGGGAGAACCCGGGGTGGGGGGAGGCGGTGGCAGGGGGAAGAGTGGAGAAGGGGTGGGGGGGTGTGGGGGGGGCACCGGTTCTGCCCCCCTCCGGGCGAAGCTGGGGCCGATGCTGGACGTGCGATGGCGACGCGAGACGGAGACGAGAGGGAGAGGCCCAGGGGGGAGTGCGAGGGCGTGTGGGGCCGGGGGGGGGGGGGGCCAGGCTGTGCCCCCCCTCCCCAGGACAAGCCGCCCCGGTGAGGGGGGTGCCCCACACCCGGCTGCGGAGGCGGGGGGCCGGAGGAGGGGGGGGGGTCACGTTTGCTGCTTAAGACACATCCCGTGACAGCTCTGCCCTGCCGTGCTGGGGGGGGGGCACAACGCGCGGCATCACACGGACACACACGGGCACGCGTGGCACCGGCACCGCACCAGCATGCATGGACGTTAACACCGGCACAGCATGGCCACTGAACTGGCATGCATGGCCACCGCACCGGCACGGCGTGGCCGCTGCACCAGTGCGCGCGGGCACCGCACCGGCACGGCGTGTCCAGTGAACCGGCATGCGCGGCCACTGCGCTGGCACGGCGTGGCCGCTGAATTGGCATGCACGGCCACCGCACCGGCACGGCGTGGCTGCTGCACCAGCGTACGTGGCCACTGCACTTGGCGCGGCGCGGCCATTGAATTGGCATGCACGGCCACCGCACCGGCACGGCGTGATCACTGCACCAGCGTGCACGGGCCACTGCACCGGCACGGCGTGGCCATCGCACGGCCATCGCTCCAGCATGCATGGCCACCGGCGCGGGCATCACCGTGCCCTGGGGGCCGCAGCCCCCGCCCAAAGGCACGTGTTAAGGCCGGCGCTGGATGGCACGCACCGGGCAGTGGGGGCCGGTGCTGCCGGCTTTTCGGGGGGGGGGGGGGGGCTATGAATCCCCAAACCCTGTGCCCCCCCCCAAAACCCAACCCCAGCGCGGGCATTAGTGTTTCCCGGCCCCGGCTCCTATTGCACAACCCGCGCCGGTGCCGGTGGAGCCGTGCCCGCTGGGGGCCGTGCCAGGACCGCTCCCCCCCCCACCCCGTGCCGGGCACCCGGGGTGAAAGTTTAAGACGTTTTGCACCAAATGCAAAGCCTGTGGCGAGGGGCCGAGGGCGCCGTGACACCCCCCCCCCCCCCGAAGGCTGTGAGGGCACCCATGGGTGCCGCGGTCCTGCCACCCCACTGCACCCCACCCCCTCCCGGCCCGGCTGCAGGGGGTCCGGTGGGGCCCCCAGACACGACCCCCCCACCATGTCAGGGGGTGCCGGGGTACGGCAAGGAGGGGGGGCCCGGCCAAGCCCCCCCCCCCCCCAACCCCTGCGCCCGGGGTGGGGTGAGGGGGGGTGGGGTGGGAAGTGTCTCGTGTTGGGATTTCTGCTTTTAAACGACCCGTAAAAAGATTTTTTTTTTTTTAATTACAAAAATTATATATTTTATATATATTTATATATATATATATATATTAGCTTAGGTGGGCCCCGGCAGGCTGCCTGCCTCGCCGGCCGCCCCCCGGCCCGCGCCCCCCCCTCAGCCTCCGCCTGAGGTAAGAAAAAATTCACAAACCTAAACTTGGGGGGGGGGGGGGGGGTGGGAAAAGGTGATAAAACCATTCCCAGGTTGCCCCCGCTGCAGTCCTGCCCCCCCCGCCGAGCCGGGACCCCCGGACACCCCCACTGGGACCCCCCACTGGCCCCTGCCGCAGCCCAGCGCCCCCCCCCCCCGCCACCCCCGGGAGCAGGGGAGTGGTTGGGGGGTGCAGCCCCCCCCCCCCCCCCCCGAAGTGCTGCTGCTGGGGGCCGGGGCAGTAGTGCAGTGGGGGCCGTGCGGGGTCCCAGGGGGCACCCGCTGCCCCCCCCCATCCCCGCCAGCACCTCCGGGGCCATTGCAACTCCTGACAGACACGACAAATAAACCCACGAGGACGAAGGGGGGGGGGGGAAAACACAACAAAAAAAAAAAAAAGGACAAACAGAAAAGGTGGGGGGTGTCGGGGGGGGGGGGGGGGGGAGCGGCCGCAGTGGGTCCTCACGACCCCCCCAGCCCCCCCCCGGCCTTGGTGTCCCGCAGCGCCCACCGTCCGCCGGCGCTTGGCACAAAATCGTCTCCTCTCAGCCCCAAAAAAAAAGACAGGAGAAAAATCAAAGCCCCGAATCTGGCCCCGAATTTAGGGAAAACGGCGGGTGGGGGGGGACGCGGGGGGGGGGAAGGTGCAGGGAGAGAGGCAGGGGAGCACCCAGAGGCCAGCGGGTGGAGGGGGCCACCAGCCCTGTGCCCCCGTGGGCTGGGGTCCCCCTCGCTGCCGCTGTGCCCCCCCCCTCCATGCCCCCTGCCCCGTTATTTGGGGGGGGGGGGGGTTCCTGGACCACCCCCCCCCCCCCGGCCCCTGCGCCGCTGCCTGGCCAAAAGTGCGTGTGGCCGTGGCCCCCCCGGCTGGGGCAGCCTCTCCCTGTGCAGCCCAGAGCCCCCTCCTCTCCTCTGCTCTTCCTCCTCCTCCTCCTCCTCCTCCTCCTCCTCCTCTCTCCTTCCAAAGTGCAGTTAGTTTAATATTTTAGCCTCTCAGGGAGGGAAATAAATGCTTAAAAAATAATAATCTAAGAAGAGAAGGACAATAAAGGAAACGCTCGACCGTCGGGGCCCTTCCCTGTGCAAACAAACAAAATTCGTCAAGTCCTGGGGCACGAGGGGGGGTGGGGTGGGGGGGTGGGGAGTTGGGGGAGGATGGGGGTGCGGCGGGGGGCGGCCGTGGAGGGGGGGGGCACAGCGGGACCCCCCACCCTGGGCGCAGCATCCCATCCCCCCCCCCCCCCTTTACCCCTGTTGGGGGGGGCGGGGATAATAAAAATTTGGAAGGGGGGGGGGAAAGAGTGGGCAGAGCAGGGGTAAGGAGCGAGGGGGGGGCCATGGGTTTTGTGTGTGTGTGTGTGTGTGTGTGTGTGGGGCAGCCCTACACCTCCTGGTCCTCGAAGACCTCGAGGAAGAGGGGGGGGAAGAGCTCGGTGGGACACTCCACCTTCATGTGCAGGAAGCGGCTGGCGTGGCAGGCGCCGATCATCCGCAGATCCGTCACCTTCATCAGCAGCTTGGGCCAGAAGTGGGGAATGTTGTGTTTGCGGTAGTTGATGTAGTGCTCGAAGGCCAGCAGGTACGTCTCCTGGCACTTCTCGATCTTCTCCACGCAGATCAGCCCCGTCCGGTCTGCGGGCACACAAAGCCGTCGGGCATCCGGGGGCAAGGGGGGGTGTGTGTGTGTGTGTGTGGATGCGTGTGTGTGTGTGTGTGTGTGTGTGTGTTGAGTTTCATCCTCCCGCACGGCTGCCTCGGGGTCCCCCCCTCCCCATTCCCCAATCTCAACCCCCTCCAGGTGTTGGGGGTGCTCGCCCCGTAGACCCCCCCCCGTGAAGCCTGGCACGGCTCCGCAGGACGCGGAAGGGCTCATTCCCTGCGCCCCGCGCTCCTGGGCACGGGGGATTAGGGCGCCCGCCCCCCCCCCCCCAACCTTGCGCCACGACACATTTGGGATTACGGTGCCCACCCCGTGCTCCTGGGGCTCTGGGGATTAGGGTGCCCCCCCCGCCCTTGCACCCCCAGCCTGCAGCACTGGGGATTAGGGTGCCCACCCCGTGCTCCTGGGACTCTGGGGATTAGGGTGCCCCCCCCCCCACCTTGCACCATGACATTTGGGATTACGGCGCCCACCCCGTGCTCCCGGGGCCCTGGGGATTAGGGTGCCCCCCCACACACCCCATTGCACCCCCAGGCTGCAGCACCGAGGATTAGGGAGCCCACTTCATGCTTCCGGGACATTAGGAATTAGGGTGCACACACCCCCCCTTGCACCCCCAGGCTGCGGCACTGGGGATTAGGGTGCCCACCCCGTGCTCCTGGGGCTCTGGGGATTAGGGTACCCCCCCCCTTGCACCCTCAGCCTGCAGCACTGGGGATTAGGGTGCCCACACCATATACTCCCACCCCCCCAGCCTGGCACGACTCCCCAGGGCACTGGGAATTATGGAGCTCACCCCACATTCCCCCAAAACCAGTGGGGCACAGCTTTGCCAGGGGGCCCACCCAGTGCACCCCCAGGATGCTGGGGGCTCTGCCAACAGGGTGCCCGACCCCGTGCACCCCTGGGGAACTGGGGTGCCCACCCCACATCCCCCCCGCAATGACAGCGGGGCACAGTTTCCCCAGGGTGCCCACCCAATCCTGGGCGCATCCTGGGGGCTCTGGCATCGGGGTGCCCACCCAGTGCCCCCCCCACAAGATGCTGAGGGGTCTGGCCATCGGGGGGCCCACCCAGTGCCCTCCCAAGATGCTGGGGGTTCTGGGCATCGGGGTGCCCACCCAGCACCCCCCCAAGATGCTGAGGGTTCTGGGCATTGTGGGGCTCACCTAGTGCCCCCCCCAAGACGCTGGGGGCTCTGGGCTTCAGGGTGCCCACTCAATGCCCCCCCAAGATGCTGTGGGCTCTGGGCATTGTGGGGCTCACCTAGCGCCCCCCGCAAGACGCTGGGGGCTCTGGGCTTCAGGGTGCCCACTCAATGCCCCCCCAAGATGCTGGGGCCTCTGGGCATCGGGCTGCCCACCCCATGCACCCTTATGGCTCCCTGGCCACCCGGCACTGGGGTGCCCACCCCATTCCCCCCCCCAGCAGCCCTGGTGGGGGGACACCGCCGCCGCTACCTGAGGACATGAGCAGCACGGCCTGGAGCAGGGCCACCTCGGTGTCGTCCAGGTTGAAGGCAGAGAGGGACTTGCCCAGGTCGAAGATGGCGTCGGAGACGACGCCGAGGCCGCCGTTCTTGAGCTGCTCCCGCTTGACGGCCATCTCCCCGCTCAGCGTCAGCGTCTCGCTCTCGGGGTCGTAGCGCACGGCCGCCCGCAGCGACATGATCTCCATGCAGCAGCCCTTCAGCAGGATGATCTGGTCTTCGCAAGGCAGCTGGGGCGGGGGGGGACACCAAAAACAGCATCAGCGGGGTTGGGGACACACACACACACAATCGCTGCCATCCCGGCCCTGCTAGCCACCCCCCCCCAGCCCGTCGTCATCCCCCTTACCTCCGAAAACATGGGCAGTTTTTTGGCAAAGTCGACCACGCGGGTGATGGCCGGGGTGATGATTTTTGTAAACTCGCTGAACGCCTCCAGGTCGACTTTGTCCCCGTCGGGCATGGAGGCCATGGGCGACTGGCCAATGTCCTCGGGCTGCGGGGATGGACCATGCGGTGTGACTGTGTGTGTGTCCGTCCCCCCCCTTTCCTCAGGACCCCGTCACGGTGGGGGAAACCGAGGCAGGGCTCGGTGCGGGGCAGCAGCCAGAAGAGGGAGCTGTGTGCCACCAACGCTGCGGGGACAGGGACAGGGCCACCCCGCAGGGCACAGCTGTCCCCTTCGGTCACCGCTCACCCCTTAACCCTTCTGGGGTGACGAGCTCAAGGACACCGGGTGACGTCCCAAACCCCCCCGCTACAACTGCCCCCCTGGTGCCGGGGCACCCATGAGCACCGCCCGCCACGCATGTGCTGAGCATGTGGGTGCTCAGCTGCCGCCGGCCGGGGTGGGGGGTTCGGGGTGGGGGGTCCGGGGTGGTGACGGGCCCCCACCGACCCCGTGCCCTCACCAGGAATTTCCGCTTCTGCTTCCAGTGGCTGCCCTGGGCGTTGGTGCTGCGATGGGCCTCCGTCACCACGTGGATCAGCTCCCACTCCTCCGCGCTGGGGTTAGGGCGATGCTGCAGCGACTTGATCATCTCCTCCTTCCGCCGTCGCTCCCGGTTCTCCTCAATCAGCTTCCGCTTCGCTACCCGCTTCGAATCATCCAGCACCACTGCCGGGACCCCCCCCAAGTCAGCCGGCACCCCCCCCCGCCGTGCCGTGCCGCGCATCCCGACCCGCTCCCACGCCGTGGGACACGCTGGGCACCCCAGCTCGGTCCTGATGCTGCACCAGGCACTGCCAGCCGTGCCGGGACCCCACGCCGTCCCCACGGCAGCAGCAGGTGTCCCCCCTCCTTGTTCCGTCCCCCGCCCCGGCACTCACAGTCCATGGCCATGCCCACGGAGATGCACTTCTTGAAGCGGCAGAGCTGGCACTGGTTGCGGGTGATCTTGTCGATGACGCAGCAGCCATCGTACTTGCAGGAGTAGGTGGGGTGCAGGTTCTTCTGGATGGTCCGACGGAAAAAACCCTGGGGACAGCGTGGGTGGGGGGACACACGGGGGACAGAAATGACACGGTGAGCCCCGGTGAGACACACACACACACACCCCCCCGCCCGCCATCTGCCCACCCCCTGCCCTCTCACCTTGCAGCCCTCGCAGGTGATGCAGCGGTAGTGGTAGCCGGTGGCTTTGTCCCCGCACACCACGCACTGTTCATCTTTGTCCAGGTAACTAGGGATGTACCCTAAGGGACGCCCCGCGTCAGGGACCCCCGGGGCACCCCGCATCAGGGGGGGCACCCCGCATCAGGGACCCCTGGGACACCCCACGTCAGGGACCACCGGGACACCCCCGTGCCTCAGTTTCCCCCTGCAGCAGCATCTGCTCCCAGTCCTGCCACTGCCCCCCACCCTGCTGCAGGCAGCCCCGGCACGGGAAGGGTTAACAGCTGGTTGGGGGGGGGGTGGGGGTAGGGGGCTGCCTGAGCCCCCCGCAGCAATAAAGCTCCCATTATCCAGTTCCCCAGCCGGCTGCGGGGGGGTGTCCCCGTCCCCCCCTGGCACACAATGGCCCACTGTCCCCGCTATTGTCCGGGGTCCCCCAGCCTGGCAGCCCGGGGACCAGCCCCCCAACCCCCCCCCCCCCCCATCACCAGCCTCATGGGGAAACTGAGGCACGGAGCACCCACCATGCGTGGGGGGAGTGTCCCCGCACCCCGGGATCCCCACACTCCCCGGGATGGAGCAAACCCAGGCGCGGGGACCCCGAGAGCCCACCCCGGTGCCCTGTGGGTGCCGGATACGGGGGTCCCGTGTCCTCCCCCTTCCCCAGGGTGGGGAAGGGTGCGGGGGGGGCGGGGGGATGGGCTGGGGGCCGGCCGCCTGGGTTCCTCCAGCGGCCCCTCCTCCCCCCTGGCAGGATCCTGCCGGCGCCGGCCGCTCCCCGCCGGGGAATGGGGCTGGGCTGGGGGGCAGCGCCCGGCCGGGCCCCCCTTATCTCCCACCCCAGGGTGCTGCCGGCCCCGATAGCGCCGGCCCGACCCACGGCCACCGAGGGGGGACGGGGGGTGCTGGGGACCCCGCGGGACGCTGCAGGGTGGGGGGTACTGGGGGGGGGGGGGGAAGGTGAGGGGGGTGCCCGTGGGACCCTGGGGGGCCTGGCAAGGACGTGGCGTTCCCAGGGTGCCCACCGAGGACATGGCGGGGGCTGTGGGACCCTGGGGGACACAGCAGGGACATGGGGCGTCCGGGGGACCCAGGAGTTCCCGACAGGGACACGGGGTGCCCAGAGGACCATGGGGTGCCCGTCAGGGACATGGGACACCTGGAGGACCCTGGGGTGCCCGTCAGGGACACAGGGGGGGACCAACCCAGTGTTGCCTGGCAGAGACACGGGGTGCCCAGGAGACCCCGGGACGCCCGTCAGGGACATGGGGTGCCCAGGGGACCCTCGGGTGGCTGGCAGGGACATGGGGAGGACCCTGGGGTGCCTAGCAGGAACATCGGGGGGGACCCAGTGGCGCCCGACAGGGACACGGGACACTCAGGGGATCCTGGGGTGCCCAGCAGGGACACGGGACACCCCGGGATGCTGGGGTGCCTGGCAGGGACATGGGGCACCCGGGAGACCCCGGGACGTCCGGCAGGGACACGGGGTGCCCAGGGGACCCTGGGGTGCCCGTCAGGGACATGGGACACTCAGGGGACCCTGGGGTGCCCAGGAGGGACACGGGGGGGAGACCCAGTGGTGCCTGGCAGGGACATGGGACACCCAGGGGACCCTGGGGTGCCCAGCAGGGACACTGGGGGGGGGGACCCCAGGGTGCCTGTCAGGGACACGGGACACCCCGGGATGCTGGGGTGCCTGGCAGGGACATGGGGCACCCGGGAGACCCCGGGACATCCGGCAGGGACACGGGGCGCCCGGGGGGACGCTGGGGTGCCCGGCAGGGACACGGGGCGCTCAGGGGACGGCGGGGTGTCGGGCAGCGCGCGGGGAGCCCGTACCTGACATGCTGCTCTTCACCAAACATTGGCTGCTCTTTCTTTTGCGCTTGCCATCCAGCCACCTGCGGGAGGGGGCCAGGCTGGGAGGGTGCCCGCGGACCCCCTGAACCCCCAACAGCCCCCCCACCCCACCCCACCCCACCCCTGGGAGGTGGCACCGGGGGTCCCGGGGGGGGTGGAGAGGGGGAGGAGGTGGTGGGTAGGGGCGATGCTACCTGTGGGGTCAGGGCAGGGACCCACGGGTGGGGGGTGAGGGGGGGGCGCTGGGACACGGCATCGCCCGGGGGAGCTGGGGCGGGGGAGTGAGGAGGGGGCTGGAAAGGGGGGGGGGGGGGGGGGGGGGGGGGAACGGACGGACGGGAAAGGGTGCTGGGGGGGGGGAAGGGCGGGGGGGGGAGGGGGGGGGGGCTCATTCACAGTCAAAGACAAAATGTCCTTTTGGCTCAGCGGGGAAGTGACATCAGCGGGGCCCAGCCAATGGCCGGCGGCGGGGGTCCGCGCCGCGCCCGCACGGCACCACCCCATTGGCGGAGCCGCCGCGGGGGGGAGGGGGCGGGACGCGGAGCCGCGGGGCGGGGGGGGGGGGGGGGCGAGGCCGCGGGGATGGGCACCTGGGGGGGGGGGGGGGTCGGGTGGTCCCGCGGCGCCCGGGGGGGTCCCGGCTCCAGCCCAAGGTGACCCCGGCGCTGCCCCCCCCCGCCTCCCCCCGCGCGGCACGTGAGAGCGGGCGGCCCGCCCGAAATAGCCCCGGGACGGGGTGGCCCGAGGGGCCCCGGCGGGGAAGGGGGCGGCGGGGAGAGGCCCCGGCTGGGGCGCGGGCACGAGTGGGGGGCACGCGGGTGCGGGGACGTGTGAGGAGCAGGGGGCCACCCAGGGCATGGGGGGGGGACAGCCGGGACATGGGGACGCACAGGGCATTGGGGACACATGGGGACAAACCAGGCACGGGGACGCACGGGGATGCACTGGGCATAGGGACACACAGGGCATGGGCATGAGGGGGGACGCGTGGGGCACAGGGGTGTAGGGGGGCAGCCGGGGCATGGGGACACATGGGGCACACGTGGGGACGTGTGGGGAACAGGGGAGCACCGGGGGCATGGGGACGCATGGGGACAAAGTGGGCACGGGGACACATGGGGACAAAGTGGGCACAGGGACACATGGGGCACGGGGACACAGAGGGCACGGGGATGCACTGGGCATGGGGACACATGGGGCGTGGGCATGAGGGGGGACATATGGGGCACAGGGGTGTAATGGGGCAGCCGAGGCATGGGGACACGTGGGGCACGGGGACACCCACAGCATGGGGACACTCAGGGCATGGGGACAAAGCCAGCATGGGGGCACCCGGGACATGGGGACATCCAGGGCATGGGGACACCCAGGGCATGGGGACGCATGGGGACACACTGGGCCTGGGTATGTATGGGGACATATGGGGCACAGGGGTGCAGGGGGGCATCCGGGGCATGGGGACAAACGGGGACACGTGGGGCATGGGGACACACGGGGCATGGGGATGCACGGGGACACAACCAGGCATAGGCACACTTTGGGATGCACCAGGCATGGGGACACTTGGGGACACACAAGGCATCAGGATGCACAGGGCATGGCACCACACGGGGCACAGACACGTACACAGCCAGGCAGGGATGCACGGGGACACACAGGACACGGGGACACACAGGACACGGGGACACACGGGGCATGGGGACACAGGGCATTAGCATGTACAGGGCACGGGGACTCATGAGGACACATCGGGTGTGGAGACATGAGGGCACGGGGCTCCATGGGACACGCGGGACACGGGGACACACAGGCCGTGGACACGTACGTGACCACGCAGGGATGCGCAGGGACACATCAGGCATGGGACGAGACAGGGCACAGGGACACTTGGGGATACGCAAGACATCAGGATGCACAGGGCATGCGGTCACACAGGGCAGGGCATGGACATGCACGCGGACAGGCAGGGATGCACAGGGATGCATGGGGACATGGGGCATTGGCATGTACAGGTGACATGGTGACAGCGGGGGCAGAGGGGGCTGCTGTGGCAGTGCCAGCGTGGCGCGGGGCGGGGGCTCACCGGGTGTCCTCTGGCTCCGACAGCGGGTCCAGGGTGCTGGGCTTCTGTTCCATTCACCGCAATTCCATCAAGGAGCGCTCAGCACCGACCGAGTGGGCTCTGCCACCGGTGCCACGCGCGGGGAGGCCACGGCGGGGGGGCTACGACGCGCGCCCCATGGCGCCCGCCTCAGTGCTCAGCTCCGCGCAGCATCCCGGGCTGGACCCTGCCGAGGCAAACCGCGGCTCAGCCCGGACCCCCTGGTGGGGGGAGCAAGGGCTGTAGCCCCGGGGTGGCCCCCCGGGAGCTCACACTGTGGTGGGGGGCCGGCTGAGAGCGTGAGTGGGGGGGGGGGTGCAAGAACGCGTGGAGCGCTTGAGAGCGTGCCGGAACGCGTAAGAGCGCGCAGGGCCGGGCGAGAGCGCGCGGGGTGTGCAAGGCCGTGCGGCGCGTGCGACGGCGGGCAGAGCGCGCGGGGCCGGGCGAGAGCACGAGGGGCGCGCGAGAACACGCGGGGCGAGCGGGGGCTCGCAGGGCGCGTGCGAGAGCACGCGGGGCTGGGCGTGAGCGCGCGGGGCGGCGTGCGAGAGCGTGCACGGGCGTGCAGGAGCATGCAGGGGCGTGCAAGGCTGCGTGAGAACACGCGGGGTGTGCGAGGGCACGCAGGGGTGTGCGAGGGCGTGCGCGAGAGCGTGCACGGGGGCACAGGGCCGTGCAAGTGTGCGGGGAAGCACAGGCACACGCGGGGGGGGGGCGCTGGGTGCTGCACCCTGCTATGGGGCAGGGCTGGGGGGGGGCGCCCCCCCAATACTGGGGGTGCACCAGGCAGCCCCCCCAGCCCAGGGGATCCCCTATGCAGGCTGTGCCCAGGGGCCAGGCTGAGCCCCGATGCATTTACCACACGTGTGCATCCCTGGGTGGGGGGAGACTTACGGGTCAGGGGGGCGCCTGGGGGGCCGGGGCGGGGTGGGGGGGGCCGGGCGATCCCTCCTCTGCGAGCTCTCCTGCGGCAAAGACACGGCGCGGTGGGGCCGAGCACCAGCAGCACCGGGGGCACCCACCGCCCCCCACCCCACTGCAGACGCCCACGATGGGGAAACCGAGGCACAAACGCCCCCACCCCACTTCGGATGCCCAGCACCCCCCCCGGCAGCACCCCAGCGGAGGGGGGGGGGGGCGCTTGGGTGCACACACACCCACACACCCACACACACACACACACCCCGTGAACCCCCGGCGACCCGGGGTGCGGGGGCCCCCAGCCAGCGGCGGGGAGGGGGGGTGGCGGTGGTGATGGGGGGGGCGGTGGAGTGGGGGGGCGGGGGGGGCGTGGGGCTGCGCCGGGCGCCGTGCCCGGCCCTCGGGCTCCTCCGCTCCGTGCGGGGACAGGCAGAAAGTAGGTCACGTTTGTCTTGGCCGCCGCAGAAATTCCTCCGGCGGATTTAAAACGCAGCGGCCGGGGCTCGGCTGCACCCGTGTGTGTGTGTGTCTGTGTCTGTGTGTGTGTGTGTCCCCAGCGTGTCCCCCGCCCCGGCACCCCCAGGCCGCGGGGCATCCCATGCCGACCCCCCCCAACCCGCGACCCGGGGGGGATGCTGCGCCCACGGGTGGCGCGATGTCACCCCCGCGACGCAGCGCACGCGTGTGAGACGCATGGCGGGAAGGTTCGCAACGGGGGTCCCCGCAGACACCCCCACCACCACCACCCCCCCAGCCCTCCGTGGGGAAACCGAGGCACTGCGGGGCACCCACCGCCACCGGGTCCCCTCCCCACCTCGCGGCGGGGACGCACCAGGGCTCCCCAGGGTGACTGCAGGCCGGGCTTTGGGGCCGGCAGTACCTATAGAGCCGGGGCGGCGCGGCCGGGGGCTGCAGCAAATGTTTGTTCCATATGGGAACGGCGCGCAGAGACTTCCAAGTATAGGCACTGGCGGGGCGCCAGGGCTGCGCGGCCCCCGCCGGGCACCGGCCCCCCCGCCGCCCCCCGCCCCGCTTCCCCTGGGGACCCCGCGCGCCAGCAGAGCCCCGACGCAGCTCGGTGCATGCTGTGGGGCCGGGGTGCACCGCCGCCACGGCAGAGCTGGCACGGGCCGGGGCACGGGGCGCTCTGAAACACGGCACAGGGTGGGCTCGGCCGCCGCTGCCTCAGTTTCCCCGCCGGGGCAGCCTGGCCGGCGAGCAGCGTCGAATTAGAGGGGCTTAGGGCTAAAGCTGGGGCTCAGCACCGCTAAGTCAGGGCCCGCCCGCACCCGTGAGCGACCCCAGCAACCCCCACGGCACCCCCAGCATTGCCGGCACCCAGCGCCCGGCCGAGCCCGTGGTGCCGCTCCAGGAACAGTCGCTCGAGGAATCCCTGCGCTGGGGAGGCCCAGACAGACACACAGACAGACAGACAGACACGGGAGGCGGTTCTCCTCCTCCTCCTCCTCCTCCTCCTCCTACTCCTGCGGGATGCGTGTGATGAGCACAGTCGGGTCTCAGCCCCCTGCGCGTCTCCACCCTGCGCGACCAGGTGCGGGGCTGGCAGGGTCCCCACCCTGCGCCCCCCCCAGCCCAGACCCACACCCAGGGGAGTGTTTCTGCTGAGTCGGGTGGTTGCAGGCGATGGAAAACAACCTGGGGACAAAGTCCAGGGCTGGGCCGGTGGCGGGAGCCACGTCGCCCCATGGGGGGCACCCAGCACCCTGCCCCCGGGGACCCCCCGGATGGGGACCACAACCCGGGGGACACCCCTCCGCAAAGACACCGTCTGCCTCCGGGCAGCTGGACACGGGTGCCGGGTGCTGTGGATGCCCCACAGGGACGCCGGTTGGTGTCCCTGCCCCCCAGGACAGATGGGCTCCAGGGGTCCCAGGCGCCCCCTCCCCCCGCCCAGCTGCCATCTGGGTCAGGGAGGTGAGGGCCTAAGCGCTTTAGCCAGGGTGCCAATTAGCGCGATTAATGCGGGCTGGGGGCAGGGCGCCACGGGCAGACCCGCCAGACACCGGTGCGCGATGCCCGGTGTTGCACGGCGGGCACCGGGGCAGCAGCGCGGTTCTGCCGCAGCCCCGGCTGGCAGCCCCGTGCCGTGGGAGCGCGGCCAGGCGCAGGGTCACCTGCTGTGGCACAGCTGGCAGCACCCGGCACAGGCCGGTGGCCACGTGTGTGGCTGCACCCTGTGCCACACGCGTGTCTCCTTGCCCGGTGCCCCGTGCTCACTGCACACCTCTGCCGGCGCGTGGCACCCTCTGCCACGCGGTGCCTGGTGCGGTGGGGTGCCCGGTGCCGTGGGGGTACGCGTGGCAGCACGCGGCGGGGCCGGCGTGCGGGGAGGCTGCAGGAATCCCAGGCATCCGCAGCAGCTGGGCAGCCCGAGCGCGGAGGATGCCATGGGCCTGACATCAGGGCAGCCCACCCCGTGCCACAGGGACCCGCGCGGTGCCCCCTCCCCAGGCCATGCCGTGGCACGGGGTGGCTGAGCCCAGCTCCGCGTCCACCCCAGGGCTTGGTGGCTCAGGGAAGCCACCACCTGAGCGAGGGTACATGGCCGTGGGGACAGTGACCTGCCCCGGCACTGACCGGGTGCCGTGGCCTTGCGCCTCCAACGGGTCCCGCATTGCCATGGTGGGGACCCGCACTGGGATCCCAACTTCCACCCGGCCCCACAGCCACCACAAGCCCCTTGGGACGCCGTTATGTCCAACCAAGGCCACGCTGCCTGCTCCTTCCCGGTGGCCAGGACGAGGTGGCAGTTCCCTGCTCCCCCCACCCTGCTTAGCCGCTTTCGGCTATGCCTCAGTTTCCCCATCCCACCGGGGCCACCGGCGGTGAGCTGCGCGGCAGAGGAAGAGACGCGGTGCCACTTCCCCCAGCACCGTGCCCCCCGTGCCAGCGTGGCGGGACGCAGCCAGATCCCCGTGTCCCTGCTCCACCTGCCCACGAAGGACACCCGACGGGGACCCCCAGGCACCTGATGTGTGCCGAGCACCCACGGTCTCAGCTGGCTGGGGCGGCTGTGGGTGCCGAGCCCCGTGGGGTGCCCCCGTCCCTGGGGAGGCTGTGCCGGGACGCCAGGGAGCTATTCTCAGCGCCCGGAGCTTGGCACAGGGATGGGGACGTTTCTAAATCGGGGGCTCTGGTTCACGTGCACCGGAGTGGGGGGGGGGCTCCTGGGTTCCCTCCCGGGGAGGGACGACAGGGCCGTCACCTCGCCACGAGGCACCCGAGGTCGGCGCTGCCGCTGGGACGTGGGAACCAGCACCGAGCCCAATCCGTGGGGAGCCCACCCCGGCGCGGGAAGGGGATGCGGGGGACAGTCCCCACAGTGTCGCTGCGGCCACCCGATCCCTGCCCGGCTGGGACAGGTCGAGGGCCCGCGGTGCCGAGGCCACCCCCGTGTGTGACACCGTCCCGGGGGGTGGTGTCCCGGCCCCGCTGCGCCCCCCGGCCGCATCCAGCCTGAGCGGGGCCCCGGGCGTCCTGCCCGCGCCCGCCTTCGCCTTCACCGCATCCCCCTCCTCCTCCTCCTCCTCCTCCTCCCGCTCCCCCCCCACCACCGCCTGGAAGGGGACCCAGGCGTCCGGCCCCGCCCCCGCGATCCACCGCGCACCGGCGGCTGCGCGGGGTCCGGCGGGGCCGGGGGGGGGGGGGGGGGGGGAAGCGGTGGGGCGCGGGTTGGGACCCCCCCGGCCCGGGCTTTGCCGGCGGCTGCCCCGGGAAAGTGGGCGGCGGGGCTGGGAGCGACGGAGGAGCGGGGGGGTGTCCGCTTCCTGAAGCTGCCGCCCCCCCGGGAGGGGACGGGGATGAGGGGTGCGGGACCCCGGGGGTGCGCGGCCCGTAGCGCCCCGCCCGGGCTCCCCGCTCCGTTCCTTCCCCCCCGCCTCGGACCCCCGCCGGCGGGGCTGCCACGCCGCGACTCCGCGAAGGTCACGGCCGCGGCCGGGAGGGGGGGTGTCAGGCGGAGACCCCCGCCCGGGGAACAACCCCCCCCCCCGCCGCCGGCCCGGGGGGTGCGGGGCTGCAGCGGCGGGTGCGAGCATATGGGGGTGGGGGGCACACGCAGCCGCACGGCAGCGCCGGGGGGGAGGGGGAGATGCGCCGCGCCCCCACCCTGCGCCAAGACCCCCGGGCGGGGGAGCCCCCCCAAACCGGTTCCACCGGGACCTGCCCGAGCCCCACGGCGGCCCCGGTCCCCCCCCTCCTCCCGCCCCGACGGAGCCCCGGGGGTCCCCGGTGCCGGCGGGGGTCAGGCGGGGTGAGGCGCAGCCCCGGCCCCCCCCGCGACCGGTGTCAGCCCCGCGGTGCGGGGGTCACGGCGGCTGAAGGTCGGTGCGGTGCTGCCGCCTCAGCCGGGCCGGCGGGGAGGTCGAGCCGGAGGCCCGGGCAAGGCCGGCCAGTCCCGGGGTGACCTTGGCCGCGGTGCCCGGCCGCCCTGCCTCAGTTTCCCCGCTTCTCACGGTGGGGGACACACACGCACCGGAGCCCAGCCGGGACCGCGGCCCGCGCCCCGCCGGCGGCACCGGGGCCGCCGCACCCCGGGCAGGATCCGGCCCCCCCCCCCCGCCTCCGCGGAACCGTGGGGAGGGGACCCCCCGCCACGCCCCGAGCCCCGCTCGACGGGGGCAGCCCGGGGGTACGGGGCTGAAGCTCCCCCCACCCCGCGCTGCCCCCGCCCCAACCGGGAGCGGCCGAACCGCCCCCCCCCCCCCCCCGCTCCCCCCCCTCCCCGCGCTCTGCTCCGGGCGCAGAAAAAAATATTAAAAAAAAAAAAAATTTAAAAAAATAAAAAAATCGCAGGCATTCCTGCCGCCGCTGCCAGCAGCGGGAGCGGGCGGGGACGGCCACGGGGCACGGCCACGGCCCCCCCACGGCATCCCCACCGCCCGCACGGGCCACGGTGCGTGTGTGTGTCGTCCCCCCCCCCACCGCGACAGGGCCACGGCCTGCCCACGGCACGGCCCCGCGACCTGCCCACGGCTCGGCCCCGCACCCGTCACCGCAGAGCCACGCCGCGGCCCGGGCCCACGGGCCCCCGCCACGCCACGGCCACGCAGCCGCCGCGGGGCCCGGAGGGGAGGGGGGGGGGCCACGGAGCTGTGGGGGGGCGGGGGAGCTACCCGCCGTGCGCGGCCCCCCCCCCCCCCCGGCCGTGGCGTGGCGTGGCGGGCGGTGGGCAGCGGCCGTGCCCCCCATGGGCAGCCCCGCGCTGCAGCAGCGGGTGGGGGCCCCCACGGGTGGACCCGCGGCACCCCCCCCCTCCCCACCCCCCAGCGCCAAACGCCCGGATTTTTCAAGAAAAATATTTACCCGTGTTTTTCCTCCCGGTGCGCGCTCGGGCCGGGGCCCCCCCTCCCGCTCCCCGCCGCTCCCGGTCCCCCCGCCCCGACACCACCACCCCCCCGCCCCCAAAATTGCACGCACCGAACTGCGCCCGGGCTCAGCCGGGGGGCGCCCGGGGAAGGAGGGGGGGGTTGGGGGGAGGGCGGCCGGCGGTAAACAACCGGGGTGCGGCGGAGCCGGACGGACGGGGGGGGGGGGGGGGCGGGGGCGTCGGCGGGGCCCCCTCGGTCCGTACCTGGGCGGCGGCGGCGGCGGCGGCGGGCGCGGAGCGGGGCGCGGAGCGGAGCGGAGCGGAGCGGGGCGCAGCGGCGGCGGCGGCGGCCGACGGCGCCTGGCTCCTCCCCCGGCCCCGCCGCCCGCCCCGCTCCGGCTCCGCCGCGGCCGCAGCCCCCTCCGCCGGCCGCCGCCGCTCCCTGCACCCTGCGCCCGCCCCACCGAGCCCTCCCGGGGCGGGGGGTGGACGGACCCGCGGGGCAGCGGCGGAGACACCCCCCCCTCCCCCTCAACACACACTCCACGGGACGGGGAGCGCGGTGCGGGGGGGACGGTGCCCGTGGGAGGATGGGGAGGGTGCGGCTGGGGAGGCCGGGACGGTGGCCACGGCGGGCTGGGGACGGTGTCCGCGGGGTTGCCGTGACGGTGACAACGGGGACAGGGGACGGTGCCCCCCGGGTTGGGGCCGGTAGCCAAAGGGAGCTGGGGGATGGTGCCCGCGGAGGGTGATGCCCGTGGCGGGGCGGATGTGGTGCCCGCGGGGGCTGGGGATGGTACCCACGGGGATGCTGTGACAGTGACAACAGGGTGCCCACGGGGGTTGGGGACAGCACCCAGCGTGAGCTGGGGACGGTGCCCACAGGGCCGCGGGGACGGTGCCCGTGGTGGGGTGGGGACGGTGCCCACAGGGGTGCAGCGAGAGTGACAATGGGGACTGGGGACACTGCCCACAGGGTGTGGGGACAGGACCGAAGTGGAGCTGGAGACGGTGCCCACAGAGGCCCGGGGACGGTGCCCACCACAGGGTGGGGATGGCACCCACGGGGATCTGGGGATGGCACCCACGGCGATGCAGTGACAGTGACAGGGGTGACAGGGGACGGTGCCCACGGGGGTTGGGGACAGCACCCAGCGGGACCTGGGGACGGTGCCCACAGGGCCGCGGGGACGGTGCCCACGGGGAGGTGGGGGCGGCACCCACGGGGGGTAGGGACGGTACCCACGGGGCGGGGACCAGCTCCGCACCCCGCGGTGCCCAGCACCGGGCACGGGGCACCCACCGGGCCCCGCACCGCCCTGGGCGGGGGGCGGCCCCGGCCCCGCGGGGCACCCAGCACCTCCACGGCGGGTGGGCCCTGCCCCTGCGCCCCCCCGGGGGGTGTGTGTGTGTGGGGCTGTGGGGGGGTTGTGGGGCAGGGACCCGTTGTGGGGCTGGGACCGGTCCCGGCCGTGGGGCCGGGAGTGGCGGCGCACTGGGGGCGCTGGGGGGGCTCGCTGGGGTGGGCGCACCCCCCCCCCCCCCGCAGCACCCCAACCCGCCCGTCCCACCCCACCTCCTTCCCAGCAGCCCCTGCGCCCAGCCTCCCCCCCCCCCCATGCTCCCCCCGGACTACACATCCCATCATGCCCGGGCTTAAAGGGCCGCTGCCGTGTCCCCCCACCCGCCCCGGCCACCGCAGCTCGGCCCTGGGACCCCCGGCGGGCTCGGCACGGCCGCCCCCACCAGCCCCGTGGCCCGCTCCTCCCTGGGCCGCACAGGCAGAGCGGTGGGACCCAGGGGACGAGGGTACCCAGGGGATCAGGGGGCCAGGAAGATGGGGGTCCCCCAGGGATGAGGGTTTCCAGGGAAGGGTGGTACCCAGGGGATGGGGGCGACCGGGGTGCGGCAGCACCCAGGGGAGGGGGGCACCCGGGGGACAGCGGCTTTCAGGGCACGGTAGTGCCCAGGGGAGGGGGACACCAAGGGGACAGTGCTGCCCAGGGGATGGGGGTCCCCGGGGGATGGTGGTGCCCAGGGGATGGGGGTCCCGACGATGTGGTGGTCCCCAGGGGATGGGGGTCCCCAGGGGATGGGTGGGGGTCCCCGTGGCAAGGCGGTGCCCAGAGCAGCCCCATCCTGCACCCCGGGGCGGGGGCAGAGTGACAGCCCGGGCTGATGGTGGGTGTCCCGTGGCCGTGGCCCTGTGGTCCCCAGGGCCCCCCGGTCCCTGTGTTGTCTCTGGTCCCCTGGTCCCCATTGTCCCCATGGTCCCCAAGTCCCTGTGCTGTCCCTGGTCCCCATAACTCCCTGGTCCCCATGGCCCCCCAGCTCCCCGTGGCCCCCCTGGTCCTTGCTGCACCCCGGACCCCCCCCATCCCCGGGGCTGTCGGGAGCCGGGGCGCCAGCGTGGCAGGGGCAGGGGCAGGGTGGCGGCCCCCCCGGCCCGGCCCCCGCCTGTACCGTACACTTTATCCTCGGCAAACACGGCGCGTCTGCGGCCGCCCCCCTGCCCTGCAACGCCGTCTGCCCGCGATAAGGCCGGGGCCGGGGCTGAGCTCGCCGGCCCCCGGCCCGCTGCCCTCGGCCACCTCCGCGCAGCGCCGTGTCCCCAGGTCCCCCCGCCCGCGGCCGCCCGGCGCCCTCCGTCCCAACGGGGAAACTGAGGCAGGGCCGGGGTTCGATGCAAACCCCCCCCCTCCCCCCCCGCGGCGTGGACGGGCGCCTCTCCCACCCATCACCTCCCTCCCCATCCCCTGCCACGACCCTGCCAACTGTCCCCAGGGCCACCCTAACCCCCCTGTGCCCCCCCTCCCCGGGCAGGCTGGGGACCCCACTGCCGGCGGCAGACCCCCGAGGCGGGGGGAGGGAGGAGGTAGTGTGTGTGGGGGGGGCGCGTCGCTCTCGGGGGCGATGCAGTCGGCCGGAACAAGCTCATTAAAATTCATCCCGCTGCTCTGCGGCGCGGAGCCGCTATATATAGCCCGAGCCCGGCGGCAGGGCCGAGCTGGGCCCCCCCGAACCCCCCCCCCCCGGGCCCCCCCGGGAAGGGGGTGACACTGGGCGCAGCATCCCCAGCATTGGAGGCCCCCGTGGGGCAGCACCCGGTGGGGGGGTCGGGGGCCCTCGTGGGGGTGTCCCACAGCCCAGGTGGCCCCGTGGGGGTGTCCCCTATCCCAGGGGTGTGTCCCCACCTTCCCGATGGGAGCCCCCCCCCCCCCCCCCCCCCGCCCCGGGAATTAAATCCTTCACACCCGGGAAGGGGGTGACACTGGGCGCAGCGTCCCCATCGTTGGAGGCCCCCGTGGGGCAGCACCCACGGCTGGCCGGGGGTCCGGGTGGCCCCGTGGGGGTGTCCCCATCCCAGCCTGTGTGTCCCCACCCCTACCTTCCGCCTGGGAGCCCCCCCCCGGGAATTAAATCCTTCACACCCCATCAAACACCAGCGCAGGCGGGTGGGAACCGGCGATGTGCCCCCCCCCCCCGCACCGGGGGGCCCGGCTGCCCCGATTACCCCGCGGGAAGGGGAAGCCCCCCCCCCCCCCCCCCCCCCCCCGCCGGCGCCGGCCCCCCTCCCCGCTCGCCCCCCGCCTGCCCCCGGCGCTGGGAACGGCCCCGGCCCCTTCCGGCCCCCCCGGCCCCGGGGCTGGAGGCAGCTGGGCCGGGGCGCACGGCCAAGGCCGAGGCCCCTCCGCCTCCCCCCCGCGCCGGGGGGGGGGCTGGGACCCTCTCAGCGCATCCCACAGCCCCCGCCAGGCACAGGTTTGGGGGTGCTTTGCCATGGGGGGGGGGGGGGGCGGTGAGGTTGTCCGGGGGGGGGGCTCCTCTTCTCCCCTCCCGCCCGGCGACAGGGACTGGCCCCCGCTGTCGCCGGTCCCCCCCCCGCCCCGCCAGCTGCGGGGAGCGGGACCACCCCCCCCCCCCCCCCAGCCTCCCCGGCACAGGAAATCCCTCCTGATGAATAGGGGCCGCCCCCCCCCCTCGCTGTCGGGCCCCCCCCCCCGCTGCCGGGGCCCCTCGCCGGCTGGGCAGCCGCCCGCCCGACTAATCCCGGCCCCGGCGCGGGGGGATTTGCGGCGCCCCAGCCCCATGAATGATTCACCGGGGAATTAACGGGCCTCCGAGACACCCCCCCCCCCCCCCCCCTCCAGCCCCCCCGAGCGGGGCCGACAGGGCTCGGGGGGGAAAGGGGGGGGGAGGTGGGGGCAGCGGGCGTCCCCCCCCAACCCCACGGCGGCACCTCCGGGCACCCCGGGGGGGCTTCACCCCGCTCCTGAGCCACGGGGGGGCTCTCACGGCCGTCGGGGGGGGGGGTGTTGGGGGGCCGCCCCCCCCATCTCCCCGGGCGATGCAGTCCCCCCCCCCAATCTTCCCGTTGCCGTGGCGATGGCGGGAGCTGCTACCGGGGCTATTTTTAGGTGCTGGTACCGCAGCGGGGAGGGGGGGGGGCTGCCCGAGGGCCGCCAGTGTGTGTGTGTGCACGCACACACGTGTCTGCCGTCACGCCTGTGCACACGCGTGTGTGCGTGTCCCCCCACGCACGGGCACCTGCGTGGGCCTGCGCGTGGGCCTCTGCGTCCGCGCGCGCGCACACACGCACGTGTGTCTGCGTGCACACCCGCGCTCACACGTGTGTGCGCATATGCACACGCATCCACCTGCGCAGGCACACCCCCCGACGTGTGTGCGCACACCCCACCCGCACGCACACCCGCTCCCACGCCTTTGCTGTCACACACCCGTGCCTGCATGCACACGCGTGCTCACACGTGTGCACGTACACGCACGCGCAGCCCAGCACATGCGTGCATCCACCTGCATACGTGCCATTCCAACATGCACGGCCGTGTTTGCACACTGGTGTTTGCACGCTCCCATGCTCACACACGTGTCTGCGTGCACACCCGCGCTCACACCTGTGCGTGCACATATGGACACACATATATCTGCCCACACACACGCCCCCCCAGCACACGCGTGCACACGTCCAGCTGCATGCACACCCGTTCCCCTCTGCACACCCGTGTTTGCACACCCCCCTGTGCTCACGCACACGCCCGTATGCACACCTGTGCTCACACCCGCGCGGGCACATACGTACCCCTGCGCATCTCTGCACACGCACAGACACACGCACGCCCCCACCGCCATTCACGCGTGTTCCCACGTGTGCACACCCGTGCTTGCACTCCTGCACACCCCTGTGCTCGCCCTCCCCGCCAGCACCCCCACGCCTTCGCACGGACTGTGTTTGCACACCCACGCGTTTGCGCACCCCTGTGTTTGCCTCCTCGGGTCTTTGCATGCACCGTGCCTGCGCCCCCCACGCCTTGGCAGCCCCAGGCATTTGCAGCCCCACACTTTTGCACACATCTTACGTGCACGCCCCTGTGTTTGTACCCCCAGGCCTTTGCACAGACCGTGTTTAAACACCCAGGCTTTTGCATTTCATGCATTTGCCTTCACTGTGTGTGCACCCCTGCGCCTTTGCACCCCCACGCTTTTGCATGCCCCGTGCCTGCACGCCCACCTGTTTGCACACCCACGCATTTGCATGCCCATGCCTTTGCACACACCATGCTCGTGCGCCCCCACTTTGCACCCCCACGTCTTTGCGTGCTCATGGCTTTTCACGCTCACGCCTCTGCGCGCACCTTGTTTGCACCCCCGTGCCTTTGCACCCCCAGGCTTCTGCATGCACATTTGCACCCCCATGCATTTGCACGCTCGTGCATTTGCCCTCGCTGTATTTGCACCCCCGTGCCTTTGCACGTGCTGTGCTTGCACACCCATGCCTTTGCACCCCCACGCTTTTGCATGCACCATGTCCGCACACCCACGGATTTGCATGCTCGTGCTTTTGCACACCCATGCCTTTGCACCCCCAGGCTTTTGCATGCACCCTGTCTGCACACCCACGCATTCACACTCTCATGCATTGGCACACACCATGCTTGCACACTCGCGCCTTTGCACCCTCATGCATTTACACGCTCGTGGCTTTTAGCGCTCACACCTTTATGCACACCTTCTTTGCACCCTTGTGCCTTTGCACCCGCAGGCTTTTGCCTGCACCACGTTTGCACACCCACGCATTTGCACACCCACGCATTTGCACACCCACGCCTTTGCACACACCGTGCTTGCACCCCCCCACCTTTGGACCCCCACGTCTTTGCACACTCACACCTTCTCCCACGCCACCTTCGCACCCCCACGCCTTTGCACACCCACTCATTTACCCCAACACGCCTTTACACCCCCTTCATTGCACCCCCGCGCCTTTACATCCCCCGCTTTCTACCCCCTTCCCGCCTTTCTCCCCCGCCGAACTACATCTCCCGGCAGGCCCCGCGCCTCGCCTCGCCCCCGCCACCCAATCAGCGCCCGGCTTGCTGGCAGGTGCTACCATGGCGGTGCCCAGGGGCTGAGGGAAGCCGACGCCGGCCGTTTGCGGTGCCGGGAGAAGGTGAGGGGTGGCGGAGCTGGGTACAACCGGCGGGGGGGTGGTGTCTCCGGGGCCAGCCCCCGCACGCAAGGTGCGGGGTCCAGCCCCGGAGACACCCTCCCCCGTCCCCGGCGGATGCCACAGCCGCGGCCTCCGCTTCCCCTCAGGAGCCGCCGGGCCCAAACCCCGGGGGCGGGGTGTGGGTCAGGAATCCTTCCTCAAAATCCTGTCATTCCTCCCCTTCCTTCTCCAAAATCCTGCCATTCTTTCTGTTTCTTCCCCAAAATCCTGTCATTCTTTCTTTACCCCAAAATCCTGTCATTCCTTCCTTTCTTTACCCCAAAATCCTGTCATTCCTTCCTTTTTCCCCCCCAAATCCTGTCATTCCTCCCCTTCCTTCCCCCAAATCGGGTCATTCCTTCCCTCCCTTCCTTAAAATCCTGTCATTCCTCTCCTTCTTTCTCCCAAAATCTGGTCATTCCTTCCTTTCATTCCCCCAAATCCTGCCATTTTTTCCCTCCCTTCCCCAAAATCCTGCCATTCCTTCCTTTCCTTCCCCCAAATCCTGTCACTTCTTCATTTGCTTCCTCCAAATCCTGCCATTCCTTCCTTTTCTTCCCCAAAATCCTGCTATTTCTTCCCTCCCTTCCCCTAAATCCTGCCATTCCTCCCTTCCCTTCCCCAAAACCCTGCCATTCCTTCCCTTTCTTCCTTCAAATCCTGTCATTTCTCCCCTTCCTTCCTCAAAATCCCATCAGCCTTTTCCCTGCCCCTTTCCCTTGCCAGAGCGCGGCCATGAAGGTGGTGAACCTGAAGCAGGCCATCCTGCAGGCCTGGAAGGAGAGATGGAGCGACTATCAGTGGGCCATAAATATGAAGCGGTTCTTCCCCCGCGGAGCCACCTGGGATATCCTCAACCTGGCAGGTGCGGGGACAAGGGGGATGCTGGGGATGGAGCTGGCTTGTGACAGAGCAGGGGGACAGGATTGGGGTGGATGAGGCTTTCTGCTTTGGGGCTACTTGCTCTGGTGCTGCTCAAGGTGGTCCTGTTGCCCATCCCGCGGTTAAGCTGGTCAAAAGCTCAGGCTGTGGTGAAGGGCTGGCCTGGCAGGACACCCCAGCAGGGCTGGGATCGCTGCTGCCTGCAGCAACACGTGCTGAAATGCTGCTGACGCAAAGCTCTGGGATGATGGAATCGCAGCGTAGTTACAGTTAGAAGCAACCTTAAAGCTCGTCCAGTCCCACCCCCTGCCCTGGGCAGGGACACCTCCCACCAGACCAGGTTGTTCCAAGCCCCGTCCAGCCTGACCTTAAACAACCTCCAGGGATGGGGCAGCCACAGCTTCTCTGGGCAACCTGGGCCAGGGGCTCGCTGCCCTCACAGGAAAGAATTTCTTCCCAGTATATAATCTAAATCTCCCCTCTTTCAGTTTAAAACCGTTCCCCCTCGTCTTGTTGCTCCACTCCCTGATCCAGAGTCCCTCCCCGACTTTCCTGGAGCCCCTTTGGGTACTGGAAGGTGCTGCACCGCTCTGCCCCAACACTGCTCACCACCTGGCTGCACACAGGTTCCTGCTACCTGCCTCAGTTTCCCCCACCATGAGGGAGGGATCATGACCCCGTCTGCCTCCTCAAGGTGTCCAGCCAAGGGAGGGAGGAGCACTGCGAAGGAGCCAGGTGCTGCTCTGAAGGCCACTTCCCACCCCCGGTTATTGGGGTTTCTTTTCCCGTCCCTATTCAAGGGCGTTTGACACAAATCCTGCCAAGTGCTGGTACCTGCTGAGCGCCACGGTTTAAAGATTTGCCAGGCTTTTATGCCAATTATAGAAACTTGTTGCTAGGTTTTTTTTTTTTCCTGTGCAGCAAGCGCGTGTTTGCAAGCCCTGGATAAATAAACAGAGCGCTGCTCGAGGATTGCTGCACCGGGGGATTTAAAGGGAAATAGCCCCGGTGCAGGCAGCAGCGCTTCTTGCCTGTTTTTTTCTAGTAGAGTCTGGCCTGTGATGGTGGTTTTGTCAAACCTCATGGCTGAGCTCCTCAGGCCAGGTTTGTCCCCCTCCTGCTGCAGCCCATGGATGTGCCCGTCCCCACGGTGATGTGGGGCTGGAGGAGCCGAGCTGGAGCTGCGGGGCCTGGCCGTGGTGGTGTGGTGACAGATTTGCTCAGGGTGGGGGGCTGTGAGCACAGCACTGGGGCATGCGGGGGGTGGTTGGCTCGAGGGCCGGCCCTGCCGCTGGCCAGCTGGCCGCCAGGGCTCCCCAGTGCCTGTTCCTGGCCCAGCAGGACCAGCTCCCGCTCCGCTTACTGAGGTAGTGAGGCTCGTGAGGCGCTTGGCGTGGGCTCGTGTGCGTATCCCCGAAAGCAGGGCGACAGCTTTCCCCCGACAGAGGCCAGGTCGGAGATAATCAGTCCCTACAATTTCTATAGGAACAGGTTTCTACTGGCCGCCTCTTAGTGCCTCTGCCGGGGAAAGGCTTGTTAGCCAGGGCTTTGTTGGAGGGCAGGCCCTCTGCAAGGATAGCTGCGTCCCTTTCTCCCTGCTGCCGGAGGAGAATTCTGACAGCGATGCTGTCCTGGGCAGCACGAGCGTTGTGGTGGGCATGCAGGAAGGCTGTTCCCGTGGCCCCGATGGCTGTAAGAACCACTGCCTCTCGCTGCAGCCCTAGAGCTGTCCTTTCCCAAGCTCGTGCCTTTCAGATTTAAACTACAAAGGAGGAAAAGCTGGCATGGGCTGCCAGGATCACGGCGGTGCCCAGCAAATCTATGCTGACACGTCTGCAGTGGGTAACAGCATGTGGCTGGCTCGTGTTGACACTCCCTGATTAGATGGGGAGGGGAAGGCTGCCATTAGCCTTCTGTCCTTGAGCTGAGATGCTTTTGGCTGAGGCCTAAGCCTTCGAGCAAGACCCAGGGAGTCTCCTGCTCCCGTGGTCGGGATGTGGCGATGGCTGCTGCTCCTCCTCGTCTTTGGGGCGACAGCTTCCCAAACGGCTGCTGCCCCCTCTTGCATCTGGGTGCTTTGACCTACTTACAGCCCGTGCCACAGCCCGGGGCCTGCTTTCAGGAGCTGGTTCCTGTGCTCTGCCATAGTTCAAATGGTCAATTAAAGGCTTGACTGAGCAGATAGGACGGGCAGAGCCCCTCCAGCATCCGCAGGCCGGCGCTGGCAGGCAGCCGGCGGCAGGGAGGGCCAGACGTGCAGGGCTGGGCCCAGCTGAGAGGGGCTGTCTGCCCGGAGTTCAGCCCCAGGTGCTGGAGCAAAAGTCACTCGGCAAAAGTCATTCGGCGGGGGATGCAAGAACCTCCTGGGCAGGACGTGGGAGGGAGGGGAACGTGTTTGGAGAGCAGCAGGCACTGTTTCGGGGCCAGGGTGCCCGGGGAGAGCTGAGTTAGCAGGAGGCTGCTTGCGCCGCCTGAATTATTTACTGGCTTTTGCCATTGGGGATTAGAAAGTTGTGGGATTCAGTTACTTTCAGGGCAGAGCAGTGCAGAGTCACTCTGGTTAGCACATCCCCCCTTTCCTGGGGGATGAGGGCAGAGCCTGCATGTGTCCCCACACCCATGTATGCGCTGACCTGGGACCTCCTGGCCCCTCTCCTTTGCTTGCAGAGGCTCTTCTCGAGCAGGCGATGATCGGGCCGTCACCGAACCCACTCATCTTGTCCTACCTGAAATACGCTATCAGCTCCCAGGTAATGACACTCCCCGCACTGCCTCCCTGCCTCACGCTGCAGACGCTGCTGGGTGTCACCTCGCAGCCCCAGTTAGCAGGTGGGCAAAGAAACCGGGGTGTGGAGTTGGTGGTGGGCTGACGCCCCGAATCTCCCATCTGTGCCTCCCCTGGGCTTGGGTGGGCAGTGGGGGGCTCAACGCATGCCCAAGTCAGGTGTGTTTCTGTAAATAGCCTCTGCCCATCACCCGGCTGCACACGGGGTGGGAATCCTTGCCCTCCAGGAGCCTCCATGCTTGTTGTAAGCTCTGTGCTTCCTTAGCACAGCATTTAACATCATCTAAACTTTGTGTGAAACGAATCAGCGATCACCTAAAAATGTCTGTTTGGATTTGTGCCGGGTCAGCGCCCCAGCCCCGTCTGCGGTGACAGGCAGCGGGGCCATGCCCTGACCTTGCCGTTCCTCAGCAACGAGCACTGCACTGGCAAACATCACCCGCTAACACGCCGCTGCACCGGGTTTGTTTTCGTTTTGTGTTTTGTTCGTAGATGGTGTCTTATTCCACGGTCCTGACGGCCATCAGCAAGGTACGGCTCTGACAGGTGCTCTCTGAGGTTTTTCTCTTTACCTATGACCCAGGTATCCATTTCCCTCCCCACAACTCTCACCAAATATAGGTCAAGTGGAAAACGACATCCTCTGCTGAGTCAGCAGCGGTCAGACGGTGCAGATTAGCGCCTGAGTCTTTCTGTGTCCCGCTGGGGACAGGCTGTCGCCGCGTGTGGCAGGTCCCGCTCTGGTTTTGGGGACGGCTGCGGGTGTGAAAGCCTCGTCCCTCCATCGTGTGGGGCCTGGCAGGCTCCTGCCCCGCAGCGCCCTGTGTGTAAACCACGCCCTGGCTGCTGGAAACCACATCGCTCTGCGGCCGGCGGCGTTGGCAGCGCCATGGGGATCCAGAGCTGGCAACGATGGAAAAGCAGTGCCGCTTATGAGGGAGGGCTGCCAGCACCCAAGCCACGTGGCTGTGGCCACCCGCCCTGCTTGGCCGGCCAGCTTCCCATGGGTGCTCGGTGTCCCTGTGCTGCTTTGATGGGGATGAGCCCTCTGCGGCTGCATCCGCACAGTGTTTGGGGCTGCTCTGCGGGGAGCCATAGCTCCTCGCAGACTGCGTCAGGCCCCCCATCCTTCCCTGGCAATGGCCTTGTCAGGGCGATCTCTGATCTGAAGGAAGAATAATTTAAAGGAGAGTAATTTCTTTCCTCCCACCTCCTGGTGGTTACTAGGGGACAGGAGGAGAAAGGCGCTGGTAGCCATGCGATGCCAGCCTTGTTTTGGGGTGGCCCAGGCTCAGCACTGATCCGGAGTGGTGGGTGTGCTCTGGGGGAGGGTAGAGCCAGTGTATGGCCGGCCGGTCAGCTCTGAATGGTGCAGGCTTATCGCCGTTCCCCTGGTTGTGCATCGCTGCCCGTTCCGGCAGGGCAGGCAGAGAGCTGACCTTGACAGCCGAGGCTTCCTCCTTCAGATCAGCGTGGGCCGAGAGCAGACCTGCGGGCTAGCTCCGGCCCGGCGGGGTGGCCCCATCTGCTCTGCGAGGAGGCGGGGAGCCACACTTCTGCTGCCCACCGCCCTCCCGGCCCCGCGGCCAGCCGGGCTGTTGGCGCTGCCAGTGCTGCCGAGGCGGGGGTGGGCACGCAAGCTGGCGCCCAGCCACCGCCGCGTCAAGGCAGCCGGTGGGGAGCGGAGCTCAGGCCCCCGCCGCCGTCTCGGGGAAGCTGCTGAGAAAACCCAGCCTCTCCCCGCTGCCGTGGCCCGGTTGCCTCCTGCGACCCTGGGAGGGCATGACCCAGCCGTTGGACAGTCCTGACCTAGTTCTCATTAAAGTGGCTGCTGGGCAGCTGCCAGGGCGAGCGTCCTGCAGCCGGCAGCGCCCAGCCCAGCCTGTGGAGGAAGGGGTTGCGTTTGTTTTCAGAGGCGCTTGGAGCCCGGCAGCCCCCATCTGAAATCCCTCCTTGTTCTCCTGCTCTAGTTTGATGACTTCTCCCGGGACCTGTGTGTCCAGTCGCTGCTGGAGATCATGGACATGTTCTGCGACCGCCTCAGGTACGGTGTGGCCCTTCCAGCACTGCCGCCTCGGCCCTGGGCTCTACCGCGGGTGGTACTGGGAGCTGGTGGGGCTCGGCTGAGCACAGGATACTCGCCTTGGCGGAGGGAGGCAGGTTCCCCCTCCAGCTCTGTGTCTGTTCCTGAGCTGCCGTACCCCTCAGGCTGCCACATGAGTGCCGGCATAGGGAGAGCAGAGGGAGTCCAAAACCCACCAGCTTTGTGGGAAGCTGCAAGAAACCCACCTATTCTGGGATAAACGCCTCTGCCGTGATATTCCTGCCCGCCTCAGGTAGATGGGTTGGGCGTAAGCCCTTTGGCCTGGGGGTGTCTGTCCCCTCAGAGTGTTTAGTTTCTCTTATGTGGCCTCTGCAGCTTCCCAGGGCTCCGGCTACATGTCCCTGTCTGCCAGCGCTCACAGTCCTGCCTGTGCTGCCCCAGGCAGCTGCCTTGTTTTGCTTCGTGCTCTTCCGCTGGTGTTGCAGGACCCAGGGGAGTCCAGACCATTCAGGCCACAAAAACTTTTTTAGAAAGCTCAGAAATCTTCCTGTTAACCCCTGACAGCCTCTTCTGGGAGGCCGGAGCAGACAGTGTGTGGTGGGGGGCAGCGGGAGGAGGAGGAAGGCTGAAGGTAGCAGCTCTTCAATTACATGAAATGAAGCAGTAGCAATGAATATGCATCAGTCACAGATGTTGACAAGGAGCTGTTGCTGGCCAACTGCAGAGCCGGCCACTTAATCCAGTCCTTGCCTAGTCTGATCCGCTGCTTAATTTCATCAAAAGTTCTGGCCCCAATGATTTGTGCATCAGGAGGGGAAAGCGTTCACCTCTCACAGCACATTGATCAATGCTGAGCCTCTCTTAGCAAGATAATTTGATTAGAGGCTTGGAAAGTTTCCCTGTAGTAGAGTGGCCAGAGAGGAGGCAGCACTGGGGAGACTTTATTTCCCCTGGCACAGCGGGGATGCCGGTGGGCTGAGCAGGTTGGGATCTGCGGCAGAGGAGCTGGGAGCTGGCAGGCAGGCTGGTCTGGGAGCACGGGATGTGGGTTTGGATTCCCCAGCCTGCCCTGTTTCTGTGCCTTGGTTTCCCTGGGCACAGTAGCCTGGCCCACGGTGAGCACAGCCCCGTTTCTCTCCCCTTCCCAGCTGCCATGGCAAAGCAGAGGAGTGCATCGGCCTCTGCCGGGCGCTGATGAGTGCCCTCAACTGGCTCCTGCGCTGCGCGGCCTTCTACGCTGAGAAGGTGAAGGAGACGCTGGAGCAGGCAGCAGCAGAGAGCCAGCTGAAGATGTGTCTGGAGCGGCTGGGGAAGATGCTCGGCAGCACCAAGAACCGTGCTCTGATCCACATCGCAAAGCTGGAGGAGACGTGTATGTCGCTGCCCCTGCCCTGCCCTGCAACATGCTCTGCCCATGGCCACTGCCAGGGCTTCCTCCTAGCTGCTGCTGGCCCTGAGGAGATGTCATTGCCACCTCTTCCTTCCCCCTGCCCAGCTCCTGCCGCATTGTCCCTGCAGCTCCAAGCCCATCCATCTTCCAGCCCTGTTGCTGTAACCGTCTCCTCCCTGGCTCCGTGCCACCCTCTGCCCCCTCCCCTCCATGCTGCCCTTGGAAGAGGAGCAGAATTAATGTGAAGGCTGCGTGAGCTGTTCCTGGGCGCGCGGCAGGTCCTGTGCTCCGCCAGTGTGCCTGGCACAGCCCTGCATCTTTGGTTGGAGCCTGCGCCTAGCCAAGAGGCTGTGCCAGGCCGAGCCTGGAACAGGAGCTGCTGGGTGGCACGTAGACCCTCGTCTTAGGCTTGCAGAGGTGCTCTGACTTCTGCTCACCGTGGGGCCCAGTGGCGAGCCCCAGCCTCCACAGGCCCTCTGTGCTGCTATGGGCCTTGGCGCTAGCCTGCCTGGCTTTTCAGTGAGTCACTGTCCCCCCAGTGCTGAACGCCTGCCCTCCCTCCCCAGCCTCCTGGAGCACCGTGGAGCAGTCCCTCATCAAGCTGGGGGAGAACCTGAACAGCCTCGGCAACTCCCCGCTGCGAAGCCGGGCTGAAGACTGCATCTCCCTCATCAAGAGGTAGCTTTGTGCTGCTGTCTTTGCGGGCTCGGAGGTTAAAATGGGTTTGAACCCTGCTCTGGGGGCTGAGAGCCTCCTGCCTCCCTCCACGCTGGCTCCCTGCTCTCCTGTGCCTTCCCAACTCGAACCCCTGTGCCACCAGTGGGATGGGGCTGGTGAGAGGCCCTGGCGTAGAAGGGACAGGGCTAGTAGTGACTTGTAGCGAAGGAGTCTTGCCCAGGGGTTGCTCCTCTCGCGACCCTGGGGCCCCTTGCCATCCCTCAGCTGCTCTGGCCACACCACAGCTGCCCTCCCTGCTCTGAATCCCCCTGGGGCTGCACAGTGCTTTGCTGTGCCCAAAGGCTCCTCTGCAGGGCACAGGAGCTACAGGCTGTCCTGCCCCAGAGAGATGTGGGCCAGCAAAGGTCAGGGGCTTGGCTGGGAAAGGAGGATGGCACAGGAGGAGCAAGGATCTGTCCCTGCAAGGTTCCAGTGACCCTGTGCTGTCGTCTCCCACCCAGCATCCCCACCATGCTCTCAGTCCACTCCGAGCAGCTGAACAAGACCGGCTTCCCCACCGTGCATGCCGTGGTGCTGCTGGAGGGGACCATGAACCTCACAGGAGAGACCCAGCCGCTGGTGGAGCAGCTGATGATGGTGAAGAGGATGCAGGTACAGAAGTGGCATCTTCTTGTGCTCCGGGTGGCCTGGGGCTGTGGGACGAGTGCCTCGCTGCAGCTCTGTGCCTCCCTGTACTGATCCTGGTCCAAGGGTATGGGCACAGCTGCAGGGAGCAGCATGAGCCCATCAACACCTTCACAGGGGGTCCAGGGTTTGGCTGTGGGTGGGGGAGGCACTTTATTGCCTTTCCAGCACTGGAGGGTTTTGTCTGTGTGCCCCGCAGCGCATCCCCTCCCCGCTTTTCGTGCTGGAGATCTGGAAGGCCTGTTTTGTTGGCCTCATCGAGTCCCCAGAGGGCACGGAGGAGCTGAAGTGGACAGCCTTCACCTTCTTGAAGGTAGGGCCCAGCCCCGCTGCGAGCGCCGTGCTTCAGCCCTGAGTCTGCTGCTGCCTTTTCCCTGCCTGCCTGGCCCCTGCTGAGCGCTCAACCCTGGCAGAGCAATTAGTTCCCCGCTCCTGCAGTGTGGCCCTCGGGGTCCCCCCACGCCCCGGCTGAGCCCGCGACAGCCCTCCTGCAACCCGCTGAGCATCAGCTTTACTGTCCAGGGCTTCTTTTCAGCCCAGCCCCACTTTGTTTTGCAGAGCGGCTTTCTTGGGATGGTGTGGGGGAAATCGTGGCCTTTGAAGGATGCCACAGCAGCCTTGGGGCCTGCGCTCCCACAGCTCGGCGGTGGGCAGCCCTGGAGCAGTCTGCTTCGCCTCCTTTCTTTGTACCAGACAAAAGGGATCTGCGTGTAGTTTTGGGCCTGACACATGCGCTGGGCTCCTCTGCAGCCTTAGTCCCCTGCCTGGCTGTTGGGAGGTGGCTGTGCCCTGTGGCTCCCTGTGATGGTGGAGGGACCCTGCAGAGGGGAGGGCAGGGGTACAATGTCCCCTGGGCGCACGAGCTGCTCCAGAAATGCTCCTTTCCCTGGGCTGGGAGAGCAGCTGCTCGCAGGCGTGTTTTGCACGGGCCCCTGCTGCCTGTGTTGCTGGGAGGTCCTGACTGCAGAATGGGGTCTGCCTTGGTCAGTCACGGCCACGCTCTGTGTCTTTCAGATCCCCCAGGTCCTGGTTAAGCTCAAGAAGTATCCCCAAGGGGAGAAGGTGAGTCTCAAGGGCCATCGATTTAGAGCTGTTTGCTGCACTGTGTGCACCAACGAGCTGCGTTTGTCACAATGGTGCTGGTGCCTGGCCAAAGCTGCGTGGGGGTGACTGGGGTAGGAAATGGTCTATTTCCCAACAATCTTCCTCTAAGGGACAAGGCGGCGTGGGAGGGGAAGGTGGGCTTGTTTCGGCAGCCTGTGAGCTTGAGTGCTTGGCTTTGTGCACAGCAGGACTTCACCGAGGATGTGAACTGTGCTTTCGAGTTCCTGCTGAAGCTGACCCCCCTGCTCGACAAAGCAGATCAGCGATGCAAGTGAGTGATTGCCGTGCCCGGGGCTGACCTGCAGCACTGTGAGCCTGTGGCCAGTCTGTGCCACCACAACCCCGTTCTCCCTGCAGGGAGCTGCGATATGGGGTGCTGGGGCAGCTCCTGGCAAGGCTGGCTTTAGTTTCTGATCCAATTCCTTCTCCCTGAACCTGATACTGCCAAATGAGCAAGGCAGTGAGTGTCTGACAGCTGTGTTGGTGATGCTGTGTGATATCTGGAGCCGCTTTTGGCCCTGCAGCAGCCTCAGAGGGGTGGGAGCAGGGCCAGGAGGGCAACCCAGCAGTGCCCCTGCCCTGCGGCACTGCCCCGGGCAGCAGGAATGTTGTCCCTCAGGCTAGCACTCTTCTCTCTCTCTCTCTTTCAGCTGCAACTGCATGGATCTGCTGCTGCAGGAGTGCAGCAAGCAGGGGCTGCTTTCAGAGGCCAACATGGACAACCTGATTGACAAACGGTACAGCCCCTGCAAAAGTCCGGGTCACCAAGTGGTGTTGGAATACCTTGTCTTGCCGTCCTTGGGCGGGGGAGCATAAAGGACCAGCTGTGATGCCACTGGCTTTACTGCAGCTGGGACACCATGGCCTGGAGGGACGAGGCTTTCCTTTCAGTGACAGATTGAGTAAAAGTCAGTCCTCTGGGAGTGACAGCTTTTGCTGGCCTGAGGTGGTGGCCTTTCCTCGGGGGGTGCCAATGGTGGAGGTGGGTGGGAGGTGGCTGAGGGCAGGGAGGAGCAGGGCAGGGTGACGAATTCCTGCTCACTGGCCCTTCTTTGCGGATTCCCCAGGGCAGCGGACAGAGAACACGCTCCGCACTTGAAATCGGCAGAGAATGCCAACATCCAGCCAAACCCGGGGCTCATCCTGAGGGCCGAGCCGACTGTCACCAACATCCTGAAGGTGAGTCCCCTCCTGCAGCCGTGCTGGGCAGGCCGGTCTCAGCCCCAGAGCCTGTTTCCAGCGGCACCGGTCTCACCAGGCAGCCAGAGTGGTTGGGAGGTGCCTGATCTCCCCCTGTGATGGGGTGGAGGAATCACTCTCAGCCTTGTTGCTCTCCTGTGGGCACCAGGAGCTCCTCTCCTCCTCCCTGGGAAGCCGGAGGAGCCGTCAGGTGGCATGTTGCTGTCGGTGCCAGCAGCCTGAGCCCAGCCAGCTCTGCCTATCCTGCCCTCAACCGCTTCCCTGCATGCATCTCCCCCGGTCCCTGGGGACTCCCCCCATCCCTGTGTCACTCTGGTTGCCTCGCCGCTGCTGAGCGTGAGAGGATGTTGTGCTGCCGCGGTGCCCTGCGGCTCTCCCCTGCGCCATGCCCTGCGGTGCCCGGGCACAGAGGGCTCCATCCCCACACCCCCCGAGCCCTGCGGGTCCCTGTTCACCAAGGCCTCATGGGATGGCTCTGGCAGATGATCAATTCTGCCCCCACGGCTGCAATTTTACTGCTGTGCTGTAGCACACATTCCCCATGACTTCTCTTTCCTCTATTTTGTTTTGTAGACCATGGATGCGGATCACTCCAAGTCCCCTGAGGGCTTGCTGGGGGTCTTGGGTCACATGCTGTCTGGGAAGAGCCTGGACTTGCTGCTGGCAGCAGCAGCAGCGACGGGCAAGCTGAAATCCTTTGCTCGGAAGTTCATCAAGTGAGTGTCCACGTGGACGACACTGTCCCTGGTGACTAACGGGGCTGGGGTGAGTGGGCAGCCCCCACCAAACTACCCCCGAGACAGGGCTGGATGTGCCTCTGGCCCAGTGTCTCTGCAGCACTGGATCCAGCAGAGGCCGGGGGAGGGCTGGGATCTCAGGGAGACCGCACCCCACAGCACCCCATCTCCTTTGCCTCTGTGCAAACAGGGCAGAGAATCAAAGTCAAGTTGGCTTAAGGGTATTAAGAGAACTGAAAGCACTGGCACCACCATCGAGGGAGCTCGCTGCGTGTATGCCTTCAGTCCCCAGACACCCGTGTCCTGGTTAGAGCACACGCACCAGCACGCGTGGGGCTGCGTGATGTGCTTCCTCGAGCAGGGAGGCCTGGGGCATCTCGGAACACACCGGCCCGGCTGGGTGCACCGCTCTGCCGTGCTCCCTCTGTGTGGGGGTTTGTGCCGCTGCGGTGCGGAGAGAGCCACGCTCAGAAATCCCCACGCAGCCGGGCAGAGCCAGCGCCGGCGAGAGGATGGTGCTCAAATGCCGGGCTGATTGGGTGTGGGGAAAAGCAGCGTTGCTGGACCTGTTTTGCTGCAGGGGAGCAGAGGCAGAGGGAGGAGGCGGCTCATCTCTGCTGTGCCGGAGGGTGTCTGGGGAGCCGGGCCCTGCTTTGCTCCCTGCCCACCCCGCTTCCCCGTGTGGGGCACAGAGCTGGGCGCTGGGATGGGGTGCAGGAGGGGGTCTGCAGGCAGGGGCAGCCCCACGCCTGTCTCGGAGATGGGAAGAGGCCTGTTTCACATGGTGATAACACTTCACTGCGGCGCTCTCTGCCCCCTCTAGGCTGAATGAATTCACGAAGCAGATCAACGGAGAAAGCTGTAAGTGCGTGCGTGTCCGTGTGTGGGGTGGTTTGAGCCATTCTCCCCCCGCTGCCACGTGCTGGGACGCAGTGGGGCCCGGCTGGATTAAGCTGGGACTGGCTGCGGCGCCAGAGCGAGCCGAGCTGTGCTGGGCCTGGCTGGGGGCTGCCGGCAGCGAGCCCGGCACAGGGGGACGTGGCTGAGTGCCAGCGGGGATCTGGGCTCCCAGGGACCCGCTGCCCTCACGTGTGGCACATGCGTGTCCATCCCGAATGCGGGGTGCTCCCTGCTCATGAGGAGCAGAGCTCCTTCTCCCCAGCCCAGCCCACGGGGCCCCTCGCGGCCGGCTCTGCCCCGGCTCCCTCCCTGGAAGGGGTGATGTGTCAGCACAGAGCCCGAGATAAGGACTCTGACTGCATTTGCGTGTGATGAAACTCGCCGAGTGCTCTGACCTTCCATGGTGCGGGGGGAGCCTGGGGATGGGCTGGGGCTGCCAAATGGGAGGCCAAAGCCGCTCTGGGGGCTCAAGCAGAGGCAGACAGGGCAGACAGAGGTGCTTGGCGCATCTCCTGGAGCCCTCGTTCGCACACAAGCACTTTGGGGGTTAGAAAACCTGCCTGGAGGTAGCAGGGTCCTGTCCCCTGAGCTCACAGGGCTCCTGCCTCCCTCGTTGTGCCGAGGCTGGAGAGCCCCAAGGTCTTTGTTTCTCCTCCCTCAGCCAAAGGAGCCTCCGTTCGGGCCCTGCTCTTTGACATCTCTTTCCTCATGCTGTGCCATGTGGCCCAGACCTACGGCTCCGAGGTAAGCATCCTCCGAGGGGATGGGGCTCTGGCCTTGTGAGCACTGCTGATGCGCAGCAGCCTGCCAGCCTCCTCTAGTGGCCAGCCTGCCACCGCCACCGTCCCCGCAGCCACCCTGACGCGTGGGGTGAAGCACCCCCGTTCCTTTCACCTGGTGCAGGTTGAAATCCATCCGTGCAGGGTCTGTCGGTGCCAGGCGATGGAGCAGGGGTGGCGGCAGCCTCCCTGAGGGCTTTGCTTGTTCTCCCTTTATGGTATCAGGGTATTGATGGGAACGCTGCCTCCGCACCCTCTCCGGGCTGGCTCTGATCTCAGCCGACTTTTCCCAGCATTTTCCCTCTCGTTTGGTGCTGGCTGGCTGGGGTGGGGGGGCCATGCACCCAGGCTGTACATCAGCCCTCCCTTGTGAGAGGAGGAACTTGCAGCCCCGCTCAGGAAACAGCACTTTGGTTGCCTGAAAATTTTCCAGGTTTCGACATCTGCGTGTGTTGGGAGGCGAAACGATACCGAAACACCAGGAAAGCAGAGAGGGAGCGGGCGGCAGGCGGAGGGGGCCTGCCCGGCCGGCCCTGGGGAGCGGGGAGGGGGAGTCCTGGCTGGAGGCAGCCTGGAGCGGACGTGCCCGAGGCTGTGCAATGAGGTCTCATCCCCCCGCTCCGGCTCAGAGCGACTTTCCTGACCAGCTGCTGCTGAACAGATGTGCAAAACTTTTTTGGACAAAAATAGTGTCCCTTGGGTGATGGCGGGCTGAAGGGAGGAAGCGGCGTGCGGGATTCCCAGCTCGTGTCCCTCTCGGGAGCCCTCCCAGCTGGCTGCCAGCTGGACCGTGCGCCCTGACCCTCTGGAGCCGTGGGTCAGCCGGCCCTGGCGCTGGGACCCTGAGCACAGCTCAGCAGGCGGGGGACAAGTGACCCTTACTGGGCAGGACACGGTGGACCCCACTGCCACGCTCACAGCCCCGCGCGACTAGTCCTGTCCTGGTATCTTCCCGAGGGAAGCCATTGGAGTGATGCTCTGAGATGGGCCGTGGTTCCTTGGGGGAGTCCTGTGGCAGAGGGGGGAAGACCACAGCCCACAAGCTGGAAAACAAGACTTTACTGGTGGCTAAACGGGACCTTACTGGGGGCCTCTCCGTGCAGGCCACAGGGCGGCGCTGTTCCCCCGGCCATGAACTCCCCAGGGTGGGGGGGCCCTCCCTAGGGTGGGGGTCCCCAGCAGGGACCCTGCGGGGTGCAGGCCGTGTGGCAGACCCTGTGCCGGTTCCCTTCCAGGTGATCCTGTCGGAGTCGAGCCCGGCGGGCGAGGTGCCCTTCTTTGAGACCTGGATGCTGACCTGCATGCCTGAGGAGGGGAAGATCCTCAACCCCGACCACCCCTGCTTCCGCCCCGACTCCACCAAAGTGGAGTCCCTGGTCGCCCTCCTCAACAACTCCTCCGAGATGAAGCTGGTGTAAGAGCTCAGCCTGCACACCCACCCTGCCAGGCCGAGAGGGGAGCGCCCACCCCATCTTCCCTGGCTCTGAACGAGTGCCTGACACCCCCCCGCCCCCACCTCTCTCTTCCCCGGCAGGCAGATGAAATGGCACGAGGCATGTTTGAGCATCTCAGCCGCCATCCTGGAGATCCTCAACGCCTGGGAGAACGGCGTCCTCACCTTTGAGTCCATCCAGGTGGGCCTGACAGGAGGATGGTGTGGAGCAGAGCAGGGGCACCGGCGCTGCGCTGTGTCCCGAGGAGGGGCCAAGGCTTGAGCAGGGCAGGGGTCCCCTGTCCTTCCCTGAATGCTCCTGCAGCCGCTATAGAGCTCACTGGCTCCTTTGTGACTTGGATTGGGAACACGTGGCTCCAGCCCCTTGATGCTGACCCATTGATGGCAGTGGGGCTGGCAGAGGCAGGTTCACCCCATGGAGGAGAGAAGGGCTTGGACCCTGCAGTCGGGTGCCACAGCCATGGGAAGTGATGCTGAAACAAAACCTGTGCCTCACACCTCCATGCTCATCCACCTCCACTTCCATCTTCTCTCCTAGAAAATCACAGACAACATCAAGGGGAAGGTGTGCAGCATGGCGGTGTGCGCGGTGGCCTGGCTGGTGGCTCACGTCCGCATGCTGGGCTTGGATGAGCGGGAGAAGTCCCTGCAGATGATCCGGCAGCTGGCCACCCCCCTGTACGGCGAGAACACGCTGCAGTTCTACAATGAGCGGTGAGCTCCAGTGCACCAGGCCCCGTGCCGTGCCGTCTCCTGCCCTTCTTCCACTTCCCGGGGCCTGTGTGACCCCATCTCTCTCTGCCGCAGCGTGGTGATCATGAGCTCCATCCTGGAGCACATGTGCGCAGACGTCCTGCAGCAGACGGCCACGCAGATCAAGTTCCCCTCCATGGGCATGGACACCATCCCCTATTGGAACCTGCTGCCCCCCAAGAAGCCCATCAAGGAGGTGCTGACGAGTGTGTTCACCAAAGTGCTGGAGAAAGGCTGGGTCGACAGCCACTCCATCCACATCTTTGACACCCTGCTGCACATGGGGGGCGTCTACTGGTTCTGCAACAACCTGGTCAAGGTATGGGGTGGGGGAGGGAGGTGGCTGTGACCCCCAGCACCATGGCTGGGTGTCGAGCCCAGGACTGCTGGGTCTAGCCCATGCAGGAATCCTGATTGTGCCTGGGCTGGCTCCTGTGGCAGTCCCGGGTGCTGGAGGCGAGCGGGGCAGGCCCAGCCGTGCCCATGGCTCCCTCAGCCCTGCTCTCCGCCTCACAGGAGCTGCTGAAGGAGACGCGGAAGGAGCACACGCTGCGGGCCGTGGAGCTGCTCTATGCCATCTTCTGCCTGGACATGCAGCAGCTGACGCTGACCCTGCTGGGCCACATCCTGCCCAACCTGCTCACGGACTCCTCCAAGTGGCACACCCTCATGGACCCGCCGGGAAAGGCTCTGGCCAAGTAAGACCCTGGACCCGTGGCACCGTGTCCTTGGGGGTGGGGGGGCTGGTTTGTAGGGATGGGAGGTGCTCTGTGGTGGGATGGGGATCCCAGCCACCTGGTTCCCGCTCTGGCCCCGGCACAGTGCCGACAGGAGCAGACACGCTGGTGTCCTGGAGCCCGTTCCCTGCTGCATCTCACTGAGGAGGGACCTGCTATGTCCCGTCCTGGTGCACGCTCTGGGCTCTGTGATCTTCCCTTGCTTGCGCGCTGTCCTCTGAGTGGGCTGGCAGCACCTTCCAGTGTCCCTGCTCTGTCCCCAGGCTCTCCGTCTGGTGTGCCCTGAGCTCCTACTCCTCCCACAACAAGGGCCAGGCGTCCACCAGGCAGAAGAAGAGGCACCGAGAGGATATTGAGGTGCGTCTGGCGTGGGGCTGGGTTTGGTTGGGGGCTCTCTGCGCACAACAGCGGGCAGTGCCTGCTGGGGGTGATGGTGGCAGGAGGAGTGGGGAGCTGAGACCAGACCCCCCTGCTCGGTTCTCTGGGCTGTCTGAGGTCCTTTGACCTTGAAATATGGGGTTTTCTCTTCTCTTTTCTGGGGAAGGGGGCCTGTGATGACATGGTCTGTACATGATTGGCCCAGGCTGAGGTGCTCTGGGTGAACAGAGATCGTAGCCCTGGGCTGTGGGACGGCGCAGACCCCAGTGTGGGTCATCAGCCCTGGGGAGGGGGGCCAAGTTCCCCCCTCAGAGAAGGGCTGGTGGGGCTGAACCCCCTCTGCCCCCCCCCCCCAGGATTACATCAGCCTCTTCCCGCTGGATGACACACAGCCCTCCAAGCTCATGCGCCTGCTGAGCTCCAATGAGGAAGACTCCAACATCCTCTCCAGCCCCAGTAAGTGCAGGCGGGGAGGGTGGCTCCTGGGGATGGCGGCTCCTGGGGATGGCATCGTGCTGCCTCACGGCTTGTTTCTGGGTGTGAAATGCGTTTTGGCGCAAAAACGCTTCTCTTCCCAAGCTGGCCAGGTGAAGATTTAGAATACCCAAGTGTGGTTTTCCTGAGTTACCCTGGAGCTCTTGTACTTAGAAAGGTCAAGCTCTTTATTTCAGAACCACTTAGGAAAGGGGCTGAGGTTCCACCTTCCCTCCATGACGCCGCCCAACCCAGTGCCTCATGCACGAGGGGCTCAGGGGGGTTTTGTTAGAGCCTTTTCACCCCCAGCCAGTCTATGTGGGGCCAAAGAGCTGATGTGCTGCAGCAAGAGTGGCAGGAGGTGACGTTCCTGATGTCTGTGGCTAAGATCCTGACATTCCACTGTTGTTAACAAGGCAGCGAGCGGAGCTGATGAGTCCCTACAGTCACGTCCCCGTGTCCCCCCGAAGCGATGCTGCGGGTTACGACAGCTCTGGCACAACATACCAGCGGGGTGTCCGTGCACTCCTGCTGCGGTGGGTGCTGTCACGGCTCCCGCATATGTCTGGACTCCTGAGCAGTGAGTCAGGACGTTCCTTGGTCATTGTTTCTCCTGATGCCCTTATCCTAAGTTACTCTTTATTCATTAGTTTTCAACACATCCATCAACCTGTGGTTTTTGTTGGTTTCATTACTGTTGAAATATGGGGTTTTCCCTCTATTTCACTATCTTTTTTTAACTTTTGAGGCAGTTCCACCTCTTTCCAGTGACATTCAGGACTTTTTTGGGCTGTTTGCTGGGGTGATGTGGAAATGCTGCTTCCTGCAGCAGCCATGTAACTCATGTGATTCCATGAGAAAAGTGTGGGAGGGCTTTCTTTTTTTGGTGAGCATCCTCAGGGCAGCACAGGGTGGGTGCTGCCGGTTTTGGCAGTAGCTGTGTGCTATGGGGTCTGCACAAGAGCCCTCCCAGGAGATTCCTGTCCTGTTGGACCGGAGATGGCCCAGTTCCTCTCCCGCAGGAGCACCCAGCACTGCTTCACAGTTTGGGTCAGATAAAGCCCTTTCCTCTGCCCCAAGATTTGCTGCTGGTTTGTTGGACATGCCTCAGCTCTGGTAGCTAAATTGTACCCTGAGAGTGAGATCGGAGTGCTGCTGAGCCAGCTGTCGAACATCTGGCTCGCTCCGCCCAGCCTGCTGTGCCGCAGGCAGCGTGCGCAGGATGTGCAGCATGCGCTTCGCCGTGGCAGAGCGCTATTCTTCCCCTCTCCTGATCGTGACATTGCGTTACGTTGCTCGTGCCCTCGCGGAGCGTCAGGGACGAGTCACTGCTGCAATTAAAACGGAGCAGGGAGTAGCAGGGAGGCACACTCACGGTCTCACTCACGCTTACCCCCTTTGGAGATGCCATTAGACTTGGTCAGACTCAGAATAAATCGGGCTTGTGCAAGAGCGAAGTGTCACACCCCAAGAGCAGCAGCGGCAGCATGTGGAGCCCTTCCTGGGCTACTGCGCTTCGTCACGCCTGGGGCATGTGTGGGCTTGTGCCGAGGGACCGTGACCGGGTCAGAGACTGTCTCCCTGCTGCGCATCCCTGCTGTGCCCAGCAGCCAAGACTCTGCTCCTTTGGGTACGGAGGGTGCCAAGGACCATGGTCCAAACCTCTCCTGCTCCGTAGGGTGGCTCAGGGCAAAGCCCCTCCTGGAGCCCAAGGGCTGGGCGAGCTCGAATGGCCAGAGCTGGCCAGGGTGAGGGGCCTTGGCACGGCTGAGAGGGGGCCAAGAGGCCGTTGCAGCCTCCCCCTAGCCTGACGCACGTTCTCCTTCCCAGCAGATCGCTCGATGAGCACCTCGCTCTCCGCCTCCCAGCTTCACACCGTCAGCATGAGGGACCCGCTGAACAGGGTGCTAGGTAATGGTGGGACCGGATCCCGGTGGGGTCCCTGGTGGTGACACCTGGCCGTGGGGTCGGATCTGAGACACTGGTGGGGACCTGTCCCCTGTGCGGGAGGCTTGGGTCACCCCCAGCCTCGCTGAACCGGCCTGGCTTTTGATATTTCCCTGTCTCCACAGCAAACCTCTTCCTGCTCATCTCTTCCATCTTGGGGGCCAAGACGGCCGGCACCCACACCCAGTTTGTCCAGTGGTTCATGGAGGAGTGTGTGGACTGCCTGGAGCAGGGCAGCCGCGGCAGCATCCTCCAGTTCATGCCCTTCACCATGGTGAGTCCCATGGCTGGGAGATCCTTCTCCCCGGTCTCAGGGTGGGTGCTCTGGGATGCTGGTCCCACAGGACAGACAGTCACAGCCAGGGGAGTCCCGCTGCCTGGCTCTGGTGGCTCCAGAGCTGCCCAGCTCCTGTGGCTCAGACGTGTTTCTCCTCTCTCCGGCCAGGTTTCGGAGCTGGTGAAAGTGTCCACCATGTCCAGTCCCAAAATCGTCCTGGCCATCACGGATCTCAGCCTGCCCCTGGGCCGCCGTGTCGCTGCCAAGGCCATTGCTGCGCTGTGAGCGGCTCACCTCCCTTCTGCCATGCAGGAGAGGGCGGCCGGGCAGCCCCTGGGAGATCCGGGAGAACCTGGATGCTGGGCTGGGACTGGGGTGCCCGGAATGGCTTCTCTGTCACTGTGGGCTTGGCCTGGCCCTGCCGGGGGGCTGCTTCCCTCCGTGTTCAGCCTCCCTTGCTGCCTCGCGATGGGCTTTCGGAGACTGAGACAAACCCCTTCCTTTTTTTCTATAATTAATTCAGTCATTTTCTAGAACCAGGCTTTGCTTCATTTCTGTTTCGTTTCCTGACTGCAACCCAGGGCTCTGGGCCTCCCCAAAACCCTCATCTTGGAGCGAGCTTGATGGTGGGGGGGATGGGAGATGGGTGCTGGGCAGGGGGGGGGGGAAGTCCCACTGTTTCTGTCCCGAACGCTCCTGCCCTGGCCCTGGGGAAGCTGGGGAGGGTGGTGGGCTGGGGGTGATACTGCGCGGGGGGAGCGGGTGCCTGCGGCCGGCCAGCTGCAGATGTGCGGCTGCGTGGAGCGGAGGATGTTCTCCTGCCGCGCCGTGAGCTGCAAGCAAATTCTTGTTGGAAATTCCTTCACGTGAGCATGCGTTCACCCCGCATCCCCCATTCTGAGCGTGGCACCCAGCGGCCAGTGAGTAACCGCGGCCTCCCCAGCGCCGCGCTGGGAGAGGCTCCTCGGCGGGGCTGTCCCGGCACCAGTCAGCTGCTTTGGCGGTGAATCCGCCTGTAACTGTCACGAAACCCAGACCCTGAGGGGGTGGCAGGGCCGGGGCGGCTTCACCTCTGCTCCTTTCATTTATGTGTTCTGCTTGACTCATGAGAAAGGGGGAAGCGGTGCTGGGGTGCCAGCCTCCCCCTCGGGGTGCCAGGGCTCTGACCCCGCTCCCTGCCGCATCCCCGGGGCTGGGCTTTGCCTCCCACCCGCCTCGCCCTTAGCGGGGTTCACAGCTCCTGTTTTGGGGGGCTCCCAAGCCAGTGCTTTGGTGGTGCCGGGGGAGAGGGGGCGCAGGGGGGTTTGGGTCGGTGCTGGGTGGGGAAAAGGCAGCCGGAGGGTGAGTCAGGGGCTGCCTGACCCCTGCCCGCTCCCCGGCGTGATCTCGGCTCTTGCCTGCTTGGCCTTTGCTGGAGGGAGAGACCCCGATGCGGTCGGTGGAGGAGACTACCTGCACTCAGGGTGGCTGCGGGTGATGGCCGCTCCTTGGCCATCGCCCACCTGGGCATCCTGCTGCCTCCTGGGAGTCTGGCCCCGACCCGGCAGCAGGCTGGCACACACGGAGAGCTGGCGGCAGGGCTGCGTCACGCACCGGGGTGGAGGGTGAGCAGGGCGAGGGCTGCCATGCCGGAGGGCTCGGTGCCCGTGCCGTGCCGCAGCCGGTGCTGCACCCCACTGGGCCTGACTCGGGCATGAGTCCTGGGCTGAGCTGGCACCGACCTGCCCAGGCACCTCTGCCCCGGCCCGGTGGCAGCGCCTGCTGGCCCAGGAGCGGCTCTTTACCGTTAGCTCGGAGCAAAGAGCAGGACCCGGTGCTCTTGGCCTCCCCTGCTCTGTCAATATTTGCCAGCAGCAACCCCACAGCAGCCTTCCGGGAAAGGGCTGGAGCCGGGAGAAGGGGTTTCCTGTAAGCGCTGATAAGCCCGGGGAGGAAGGAGCAATGGCGCTTGCCGCTCGCGGGCAGCGTGCGCGGCCAAACAACCATGGGCAGCAGCGGCTTCCCTGCAGTGGGACGGTGGCAGTGGGGCTGCAGCCTCGCGCCTGCCCCTTCCTAGGGCTGGGGAAATGGGGGAAGGAACGGGGACCCCCTGGCACCCACCGGAGCTTGGCTTCGGCTCCATCTCCGCCGTGGCCGGGCTGAGTGCGGGGATGCCGGTGGTCACAGGATGTGAGCATGGGACCGGTGGGAGGAAGCGGGGCTGGTGCAAGCCTGGGAGCGCAGGGACAGCCCGGGGTGGCCAAACACCCGCGGGGAGAGGCCGTGGGCCGGCTGGGGATGGCAGTGGGGGCTTGCCAGGGCGGGGGGAGATGCCCAGGTCTCCCGGCTCCGCCTGGCTTCACTGGGGCATGTCCGTTTGCCCCTCCACCTTGGCCTTTCTCGCTGCTGGAACTCCCGTCCCTTCGTGGTGGTTCCGGGAGGGCTCCAGGCACATCCCTGGGCGGCTCTGGGGCTAATTCCCATCGCGGCAGCAGCAAAAGAGGGATGGCCGCCCCCACCCCCCCCACCCTGCCACCAACCCCAGGGCCCGCGGTTAGGGCACAGTGCCCAGGTCGGCTCCGCTGCCGCAGAGCCCCGAGCACTCATCACACCTGTGCTCGCCCTCCCAGCAGGGGCGTTCTCTGCGCTGCCTTGTGGGGGGGGGTGAGCCCCCACCCCAGCTGCCGGCGGGTGCCGGTGCCAGTGCCAGGGCTGCTCCCCGCGGCCCTGGGCTGCCGCCCTCGGCTCGGCACAGGCTCCGGCGCTTTCTAGGAATCGGCTCTTGCCCAAGCGGCGCTGCCGGGTGCGGGAGGAACCTGCCACCCCCGGGCGGCTGCACCCCGCGGCTGCTTCCCGTCCCCGGGGGGCTTGTGCCAGGGGGGGCGGGGATGCCACCGGGGCTGGGCACTGCTGAGCCGCTGCCAGCGACTGCGGTGGAAATGAGCCCAGTCCCCTCGTGCCCCATCTCTCTGTCCCTGCGTCCCCACACCCCGGCCACGTAGCATCCCCCGACGCGGGCGGGAGACGGCAGGGAAGGCAGACAGCCCGGACGTTGGAGCAAAAATAGAGTTTATTTCCATTTTTATTGCGCATATATATATATATATATATAAAAAAAATAGCATGTATTTCTTCTGGGGCTCACCCAGCTGCAGCAATAAATACAGTACAAAACACAGGGCTCGAAAAGCCCCCGCCGGGGCAGGCTGTGAAATTTCCAATACGCAAATACGGCTGCGTGGGCAGGTGGGAGCTGCCGGCAGAGCCACGAGAGCGGGGGCTGCACCGGGGCTGCGCGTTCCCCAAACCCTCCCGCAACCCCGGGCCAGGAGATAGGCACAAATAAGTTAAACTGCAATAAATACAACCGAGTTTGGCAGGGAAGGGGGCCGCCCGCCCGCAGAGCGAAGGTGCTGGGGCTCCCCTGGAAAAACCTCATCCCGGGAGGCTGCTGCATCCCTACGGCACCTCCGTCCTCCCCTCCCTCCTCCTTACCTAATGGCTAATAAATATTAATTAATGTAACTATGCCTAGTAAAAATAACACCTGTCGGAGCTGTCCCGGCAGCGAGATGCTGCTCCGAAGGATCTTCATCCGCGGATGAAGACGGTTTCCCCGTGGACGGGTGGGATGCTGCAGGGGTGCCCGCGGCGCCCTGCGCGAGCCATGGGGAAACTGAGGCACAGGCGATGCCCGCGGCGGCTGCCGGGGCTCAGCCCGGCTCCCGGACCTCATAGCAGAGATACGCTTTTGTTTAAATATTAAACAAGGGTGATGACGCGCACAGATACCCGTGCGCGGATGCCAGCGCAGGGCCGGCCGCCCTGCTGAGGGACCGATGGGTGGGGGGGGGGAGCATCCCCAGCCATATAAATATTAAATAGCGATAAATATTAAAAAAAAAAAAAAAAAAAGGCAGGAAAGGGGGAGGGTCGCTCAGGCTGGGACATCAATAAATAGGGTGCGGGGCCGGGTGTCAGAGGCAGGCGAGGTGCCGCAGCGCCCGGTACGCCGTCTCCAGGAACCGCTGGAAGTTGGCCAGGATGAAGAAGCCGCCGACTTGGTGTCGGAAGCTGGAGGAGAAGGTGGGGAGGGGGCCGGGGCCCTCCGTGGGGTATGTCACCGTGGCCAGGCCCAGGTCCTCCATCTGCAGCCGGGCAGAGGCAGAGGCGTCAGCTCCGGAGCCGGAGATGCCCCGGGAGCATGGCAGCAGCCAGGCAGTGCCCGCGGAGCTGGTGCGAGCCGGGGGATGCAGAGCCCACGTCCCTGTCGTGCCCTCCCTGTCCCCTCATGTCCCCCCAGGGATGCAGAGCCCACGTCCCTGCTGTGCCTTCCCTGTCCCCCTGTGTCCCCCAGGGATGCAGAGCCCACGTCCCCCTGTGCCCTCCCTGCCCCCCCGTGTCCCCTAGGGACAAAGAGCCCACGTCCCCCTGTGCCCTCCCTGCCCCCCCATGTCCCCTAGGGATGAAGAGCCCACGTCCCCCTGTGCCCTCCCTGTCCCCCATGTCCCCCAAGGATGAAGAGCCCATGTCCCCCTGTGCCCTCCCTGTCCCCCCATGTCCCCCAGGGATGCAGACCCCACGTCTCCACCGTGCCCTCCCTGTCCCCCATGTCCCCCAGGGATGCAGACCCCACGTCCCTGCCGTGCCCTCCCCATCCCCCCGGGGCTGCAGACCCCACGCGTGCCCACCCCGTTCCCCCAACCCCCCGCCGTCGCCCCCTCACCTGCTGCTGGATGTTGGAGGAGAGGTTGGCAGCGTCCAGCTGCAGGGTCTCCACCAGCCCGGCGTGTGCCGGCAGCAGCTTCAGGACGGCGGCGAGGGAGCCCTGGTAGGTGCGGAGCCCATCGCGGATCTGGCTGAAGCAGGCTTCCTGCGGGTGGGCACGGCGGGGTCAGCGGGGTTCGACACAGCCCGGCCACCGCGTCCCGAGCCACGGCCAGGGCTTCGGGCTGCCCCAAGCAGCGATGGAGCCGGCGGGGCTGAGACCGGCCAGCTCGTGGCAGGGATGAGCTGCCGTCACTCACCGCCTGGAAGGTGCGTCTGTGGCACTGCTCCAGCGGCGCCTGCGGGATGCCCAGGTCCTGCCGCACCAGCAGCAGCTCTTCCTCCTTGCACAGCTGGAAAGTCTCGCACTGCGGCCGAGGGGGACAAGGTCAGGGTGGCTGGAGGACCCCGCTGTCCCCCGACACCCCGTCCCTGGGGTGGGGGAATCCCCCCAGCCCACCCAGCAGGAGGGAGGGGACGGGGTGAACCCGCCACCCGGTGAGATGGGGACGGGACAAGAACAAACAGCGGCGAGGCTGCCCCGGGCGGTGCGTGCCCCGGGGAGGTCCCCACGCGTCCCCAAGGGAGCAGCGGGGCTCTGCGTGGTCACGGCCCCTGCGGGTGCCCCAGGACCCCGGGGCTGCGCGGCGCGGCGGGAGGCCGGGGCGCAGGGGACGCCGCTGGCTCCCAGCCTCACGGTGACGATAAGGCCGGGGAGGGGAAGGTCACCTTATCTGCGACCCCGCAGCGCCCGCGGCCACCGTCCGCCCCCGCCGCGGCACCCGGGACTCACCACCGCGTGCTGCAGCGCGTCCACGTCCCCCTTGATCTTGCGGGTGAACTCGAGGTTCTTGTGCAGGAAGAGCTGGAAATCCTGGTCCCCCGAGAGCTCGGCCAGCGGCGCCCCGTCCAGCGCCCGCCACGGCGCCCACAGCAGCGCGCCCAGCAGCGCCAGCGTGCCTGTGGGGGACAGCGGCTCAGCGCCCACCCCGGCGACACCCCCGTCCCCAACCCGGCGCCGGGGTCTGCGCTCAGCAACCAGGTGCTCCCCGGGGATGGGGGCACCAACGCAGCCCGGGGAGGGGGAGAGCGACTGGGGGACGGCGGCCGGGTGCTCCCTGCGTCCCCACGGGGCAGCGGGCTCTGGGTGCGCAGCGACGGCGGGTGCGGCGAGTGCTGTGGGTGCTCAGGGGCAGCAGGCAATGCAGGTAGAGTGGGATTTATGGGTGCTCTGGGAGCAGGGGGAGGAGTGGGTGCAGTGAGTGCAGGGGGAGCAGTGGGTGCAGTGGGAGCAGTGGGTGCAGCGGGATCGGCGGGTGCTGGGGCTGCGGGTACTCACGGGTGAGGGAGCACATGGTGCCTGTCTCGGTGTCTGCTCCTCTCTGCAAGTGCCCGGCACAGCTCGCTCCTGCCCCGGCTCTGCGCGGCCTCATCGATTAGGGCATTTATAGCGGGCTCCGGGGATTCACACTGATGTGGCAACAGTGTCGATTGCTTCATTGCCTTAATCACCAACATGCAAATCCCGGGAGCCGGGTGCTCCCGGCCGCTGCCCACACCTCGCTGCTTGCGGGGCTTTCCCGGGGCCGCGGTGCCCCTCGGTGCGGCAGCAGGCGCCTGGGGGAGCCCTGGCACCGGGGCAGGTGTCGGGCGCTGGGGCGGTGCTGGCGGTGACTCGGTGACTCATTAACCCGCTCGCGGGGCTCCGGCAGCGCTGGCCACTGCCCAGCGTCGCAGGGTCATGCGCAGGTGGCCGGGTGAAGGGATGGTGGCTTTTGACAGCCGGTGTCCCTCTGGGACCGTCGCCAACCCCAGCCCACGCGGACATCGCCCCTGCCAGCTGCCCGAGCCCCTCACCCCGGTGTCAGGGCGGGCACCGGCGGCGTCACCGTCACGATGGCGGGACCGGCCGGAGGTGGCCAAGGTGAGACCCCGTCCAGGTGCCTTCCCAGGGACAGGGCACCCCGGCTCAGCACCCCGGGGCCGGATCCTTTCCGGCTGGGTGCCGCGGGACTGGGCCGTGCATCCCCCTGTGCCGTGCCGAGTGCTTGGCCACCTCGGGGGCGCGACCCCCCCGCTCCGGCCGGAGGCCATCCCCTCCTGCCTCTTCGGGGAAGCGGCTGCCAGTGCAGCCCCTGGAGTGGAGCCGGCTGCTCCCTGCCCCGCCGCGGCCCCACCGCCCTGATGTGGGAATTTTGGCTCGTGCCGGTTCCCGCAAGTGCTTCCAGGATGATCTGCTGGGCCGGGGCCAGCTGGGCGGGCTCCTGCCCGGCACGGGCCAGCTGGGGTGCGGGAGGCACCCGCTCGACCCACAGCCGTCCAGGCTGGGTGACCCCAGGGCAAGGCTGTGCCGGGGGCCGGGGGGGGTGTGTCTCACTGCGCCACCGACCCCCTGCCTGGGCCTGGGTCCCTCCACTGTCCTCCTGCGGGCCATGGGGTCGGGGGCGGGGACAGGGACCCCTGCCCTCGCACACTGCGGGTCTGGGTGGGCAGTAGGACGGGCCACACACCCAGCGGGGTCCAGCTGGCAGAGACACCCGCGGGAGCTGCTCCCGCCTCCGGCTGGGGAAACGACCCCCCCCTTCCCCGACCCCCCCCCCCCAGCAGCTGCAGCCAATCCGTGAGCTCCACCTGGGACCCCGCCCAGCACAAGGCAGGTGTTAACTCTGAAACCTAATGATAACTTCCCTTCCCAGGACCTGGTAGCGCTGCTGTTCTGCCCTCCGGCTGCGTGAAAGGACCTCGGCAGCGGAGCCTGGTCATGGGATTTCCAGGGAGAAACCCCCCCACCCCCCCAGTTCTGCCTTTGCCCTCCCCGGAGCTGGGGGAAAGCCAGGGCCCTTCTGGAGCGGATGCCCATCGAGGGGCTTTTGCCTGGTGTTCTCAAGCGCCTGAGGGATCGCCTTGTTTTCTAGAGCGGAGCTGCTGCCTCAGCAGGTCAGTGCTTTCAGGAATCGGGGTGGGGGGGACGTGAATCAGCGCCTGGTGGGGCCCAAAGCCCCCGTCAGCTTTCCAAGGAAGGAAGTGGTGGCCGGAGCCGAAACCCTGTGGGTGTTGGGGCGCGGGCGGCGGAGATGGCCCAGCGCAACCCCCCCCTCCCCTCCCCACCACGGGGTCAACGCGGCCCGGCCTGGCCCCGGCGACTGTCCCGGCCGCCCGCCCCGCTGCGCTTCAAGTGTTCGAGACCAGGTTGGACGGGGGCATCTGGTGGGGGGTGTCCCTGGACGGTCTTTAAGGTCCCTTCCAACCCGAACCTTTCCGTGATTCTGCCTTGTGGCCACCCTTCCTGCCCCCGGGTCCCGACCCGGGCACCCTCGGCCTCTGACAAGGAGCGAGCGCTTCCAGGGTGTCCCTGTGTCCCCCCTGTGCTGCATCCGACCCCCCCCGGCGCTAGCTGAGCTCTCGCCTTCCCCGCTGCGCCCTGGCCGTGGGGTCTGGCTCAGGGACCCCCGGGGTGGCCCCGGAGCAGGGACAGGCTGCGTTCATGGCCCCGGGGCAGCCCCACACTTCAGCCCTGGCCCCTGGCTGGGTGTGCCGGGAGATTCCCAGATTTCCCCAGAGGGTGAGCCCAGCTGAGTCCAGCTGCTGGCGGGACCCACCCGAGGTAGCTGCGTCTCCCCTGTCCCCGCTGCGGGTGTCTGTGGGGCTGGGGGGGGACGCAAAGAGTGCCCAGCCTGACCCCCCCGTGCCTTTCCCGGCAGGGTGAGGGGGTGCCGGGGCTCAGCCCTTTCCCCTCCCGTGCACAGACCTGCGCTCACGGTGCTGGTCCCAGTAATCCCCGCTCTGGCCTTTGCCTGCGGCCACAGAAGGAAGCGGCTTTTGGGAAACAGGATCCCGCGGCCGGAGCAGAAGGCGTCCAGCCGAGGGGACGGTGTTCAGATGCTGCCACTGAGCACCGGGGGCCCATGGCTCAGCTCCAGGCTGGCCCCCAAGGGTCGCAGAGCCCCCCGACACCCCGTCCCTGAGCTGCCAGCGCAGCCGGGATGTCAGATCCAGCCCTGGGGTGGGGGGCATCTGGGTCAGAGCTGGCCCCGGCTCCCGTCCCCAGCCCGGCGGAGGGGAGCAGGTAACAGAACACAACAACAAACCCACGGCAGGAGCAGGCACCAGGCTGGTGTTTTTCCAACTTTTATTTTAAAAGTCATAATTGAAGCTTAACAAAGTTTGACCCCATTATTGTTGTGAGAGCTGGGGGCACCCACGGTCCCCGCAGAGCCGCGGCTCCTGCCCCCCGCCTGCCCTGGCCCTGCCGCCCCAGGAGCTCCCAGTTCACGGGCTGGTCTGCGCCTCCGCCGGGCTCAGCGACGACTGATCACAAGCAACCTTAAAAGAATGTTTGTTTATTGGGGAAGGGGGTTCCCGCTGCGGGTGGCAGGGGGACGGGAGAGCAGGGCCTGTGGCTGCGGGCCCGGGGAACCCCCGTGTCCCCCTCCCACAGTACAGACATGCAGGTATTTATAAAAGAAAGGCAGACGGGGGGACCGGGGCTGCGTGGGGGAGCTCCGCTCAGACAGCATCTTCCCTAGGGACAAATAAAAAAATACAGCCAGGCCAGAGGGTCACGGAAAACCGTCATCATCGTCCTCTGCCATCTCCTTTGCGAACTCCAGGTCCTGCTGCTCGCGCTCCCGGCGCTCCTGGAAGGCAAAGGCAGAGGTTTGGTGGCAGCTGGGGGCCAGGAGCCGCGTCCTTCCCGTGGCCTCGGTGGCCACTGGGGTGCAGCACAAGCCGTTTCCCGAGACCCAGATGAGATCTCACCTCTGCAGATTCCAAGTCCTTGTTGTAAGATTTGGGTGGGAACCTCATGGCCTGGGAGTGGGGGGGGAAAAAGGGAGAGGAGAAGCTTGAGCAGAGAAACGCCGCATCTCTGCCCTGCTGTCCCCTTCAGGCGGGGACCTGCCGCGCTCACCTTGACGGACATGTTGTGGATGTCGAGGCAGAAGGAGATGCGCTGGTGAAAGGCCAGCTGGGGCTCCCGGGTGGAATAGATGTCGATCATTTCCTTTGACTGGACGTAACCCTTCTCGTGGTTAATGCTGGCCTCGATCACGCCATCCCGAATGGCCTGCAAGCCGGAGGGCACGTGGTCAGGGCACCCGCTGTCTCCGAGGGCTGAGGCAGCAGTTTAGAGTGAAGGGAGGAGCTGGCTGCTGTGACAGGAGCGCTGGGCTCAGGACACAGCGCACAGAGAGGGGACTTGGTGCCCTGAGTGTCCCCATCGGCCCCTGGAGGGGTCTCAACCTAAAACCAGCAGCTGCCCCAGGCAAGGAGCGCTGCAGGGACTGGGCAGAGGCGGGAGAGCAAGGCCAACTGCGAGAACCGGGGGCTGCGGGCAGCCCGGGACCCAGAGGGACAGGACTTCATAGGCAGCTACCTTGGCGACGATGAACTCGGCATCCTCCGGACTGTCCAGCTGCAGCTTCTGGGCAATATCGGCCAGGGAGATGCGAGAATAGGAGAGGCTGATCATACGGACACCTGCGCGGGAGGAACGAGAGTGGAGCCCCCCGTCCAGGCAGCCCCAGGCCCGCCAAGCCCCCGGTACCGGCCGTGATGGCGTCCCCAAACACCCCAGCGACAGTCTCCTACCCGTCTTGATGACGTTGTGCCTCAGACGAATGATCAGGGTGTAGGTGCCGTCGGCCTGGAACTTGTCCCCAAACTGATCGAGGACTTGGTTGAACTTGGCCAGGTTCCCGGTCCTGACGGCTGGAGGAGACAATGTGTTAACTGGGGAAGGAGCGAGGGCCGGGGTGGGGAGAGCGAGGCACGGCTGGCTCCCGGGCCCGCCAGCCCCTCTGCTTAGGGGCTGCCTCCTCCTCCCCAGGTGGAGTCTGCGGCTGAGTCCCATCGAGGGAAGAGGGGAGAAACCCCCGCTGCTCCCTCAGAGCACGGGACGGTGCGCCAAGACACCAGAGAGGGACCGAGCGCGGGCAGGAGCGGCCTGTCGTACCCTGGGTCAGGAGGAAGTAGGGCATGAGCGACCGCTTGAGGGAGGGTTGTCTGAACTGGAGCCTGTCTGGGATCTCCCCGAGCAGCAGCTCCACCACGATGAGCAGCTTGTGCACCTTGAGCAGAAAAAGAGACGGTGAGCCCTTCTTCTGAGGGTGGCAGCTTCCCTGGGGACCCGGGAGGTACCGAACCCCACAAGCTTCCTGTCCCCGCTCACCGTCTGCTTGAAGCCGACGGCCGTGTGCTGCGGTGCCTTCCGCAGGGCGTTCGTCATGGTCCTCCGCGCCTCCGAGTACTCCAGCTGGATGGCCTTGATGCGCCCTGCGTTCACACAGGGCAGAAGGCGTTTGGAAAAGCCACCGAGTGAATCCAACTGGATACGCTCGGATGGGGCTTCAAATCCTGCCCCACCTCCAGCTGCTCAAACGGGTTCTCTGGGGAACCAGAGCCCTTGATCTCGGGGGCAGCCCGACCTGCCAGCGCCACGCGGGACCCTCTGCATCTCACCTGTGTAATAGAGGTACCGAGCCCACTCGTTGTTGTTGGCCTGCTCGGGAAACACCGACTTGGAGACAAGCTTTTCCGCTTGGTCATAGAGGTTGTAGTGGAGATAGTTCCTCAGCAGCAGGTTCAGGAGGGTGGCCTGCCCGTCTGCGTCGTGGCGCAGCGTGGCCGTCCGCAGCCGGGCGTGCAGGAAGCTGCAGGAAAGGGAGCGAGCGTGTCAGGGAGGAGGAAAGAAACAGCCCCGCTCACCGGGGTGCGCAGGACCAAGACTGGGGAGAGCCCGCACCCAGGACCCACCCTACCTCCTGACCACATCGAGTTTATTCAGGAATTCGTAGATGCGCGAGTGGTAGTAATAACATTTTGCCACCACCAGGTCAAGAGCCCGGCGGTTTTGAGAGCTGATCTTCTGCATCAGGTCATCAGAGACTTTCTGAGCCTGCAGGAGGGGAAGAGAGGTCAGAGCAGAGGAAGTGCTGCCCAGGAAGAGCAGAGACTGCCAGGGCTGCAGGGCTGAGTCTGGGAGCTGCCTCCAAACACAGCCAAAACAAAGGGCAAAGCGTGGGGCTGCAGACAGGCAGCTCCCTGAGGCTCCCCAGATCCTGCCTGCTGCAGGAGCGCCAGACGAGTAGCTCAGCTTCAGAGCCGGCAGCTCAGGGAATCTCACCTCTGGGTATCTCTTGCTGTTCATCAGGTAGATGACAAGAAGCAGCTGGAGGTAGGTCTCCACTTCTGGCAAGAGAGGGGCTGAGGCTGCCTTCCCCGTCCGCGGGCGAAACTGCAGCTCTGCTTCCGTGTCCATAGACTGGGGGAGAGAGACGTGCTGGACCCCCATCCCTCCCACGCCGCTGCCACCCTCCTAGTGTTCCAGTGTTCCTCATGCCTCTGCCTGCAGCGAGGCCTGTCCCCAGCCTGACCCCGGTGACAGCTCTGCTTGAGGTGTGACACAAGAGCCAGCCCAGGCTGCCGGCACTACCGTCCCATCCCTGCCAAGAGCTGCAGCGATGCATCTCATCTCACATGCGCTCCTGAGCAGCCGTGTTAGCACGTCCCAAACATCCCCAAGCCCTTGCCGTTCCCAGTGCCCTCCTGCCCCACACAGTGGCTCCTCGTTGTGGGAAAAGCGTGCCCTCCGCAGCTGGCCGCCTATCCCCATCCCCTGCTGCCGTACCTCCTCCAGGAAGCTGAGGAGGAAGTCCCGCACGGTGCTGTTGGAGGTGAAGAAGCCATTGATGGCTTTGTGAAGCACGTTGGAGTTGAGTCGGCGGGAGGTGGAGGGCAAAGCCCGCAGGGCACGGAGGACGTAGCGCGGCTCCTTCCCCGACACGGCCTTCTCCAGCTGCTTCACGTGCTCTTTGATATCTGTGGGAGCACAAGAGATACGCTGTCAACAGGCATCTCCCAGAGGCCTCTGCCAAAGGATGCACCAGAGCGAAGCCGGTGCCAGGATCCCTCCAGGTACAACGTGCCCCATCCTGCTGCTGTCGGGTCCCTCTGTCCCCTCATGGCACCGGGGCTGTGTGGCCTCCGTGTCCTGTGTGACCTGATCTGACCCCAGGCCATCCCTTCTCAGAGAAGGCCCCTCCAGAGGTCCCTTTCCCTTTCATGCCCCCTGTGGGCTCCATCCTCCCTCTGCAGCCCCACAGGCTCCCACCACAGCATCTCTGCAGTCCCCCCTGCTCCTCACACCCCGTCCTCACAGCGACTCTCCCACGGCTCCCCAAAAACACACCTCCACCTCCCCTCCCTGTCCCTCCAACTCCTTTTCCCCACAGCGACCCCCCCGTTCCCTTCTCCAACACCCTTTCCAGCACCTCTCCCTCACATAAACCCCCCCGCACCTTCCTTCCCCCGCAGGCATCCCCCCACTACCCCCTCCTCTACAAGGATACCCCCCCCCCCGCTTCCCCCGGCGGCCTCACTATAGCCCCCCCCATTCCCCAGCCCTCCCCCCTCCTCCTCCAGGGATCCCTCACGGAGGCTCCCCTGAGCTGATCCTGGTCCCTCTCGCCCACAACGGACACACCCCCAGCCGACACCCCCCCCAACACAGATCACCATTACAGGGACCCCTCTCCGGTCCCGTTCTCCTCAGCCCGAGGCCTCGTCCCCCCCCCCCTCACCCTCCAACGTGATGGCGTCAAGCTCTCGCTGCGGCTGCCGCTCCCCGCCGGTTTCGGCCGCCGCCGCCGTCGTCGTCGTCGCCGCCGCTTCCTCTTGCATCTCCACGTCGGGGGGGGCGGGCGGCGGCCCGTCGGGGGGGGCCTTGGCCTTGTCGCCGCGGCGGCGGGATGCGCCCTCCTGCTTCATGGCCGGGCGCGCCGGGCCGGCCGTGACACTGCAACAACCGCGGGGCACGCCGGGAGTCGCCAGGCACGACCAGCCGCACCCGCCCTCACCTGCCAGGCCCGCACGGTCGAGCGCCGAGCGCCACGCCACTTCGGCCGTTTCCGCCACACTCTCGGGTATTTCCGGCCGACGTTCGGGTATTTCCGCCCCAAGCTCGGCGGTTCCCGCCCGTCGGGCCGCGCATGCGCGGACGCGCCTCGGCTGCCGCGCTGAGGCAAGGTGCGAGGCGCCGGCCCCGGGAGCGGCCGCCGGTTCCCCACACGGCCCTGAGGGGCCCGGGGCTCGGCTTCCCCCGTGGCTGGTACGTGGTGTGGGCGGGCTAACTTGGGCTGGCAGTGTTCCTAGAGCCATCAGCGACCGCCCAGGTAAGCAGCACTGGCCCCGGCTGAGGGCACCCCCTTCCGCCCGTAGCCTGAGGGGAGCCGGGCCTCCAGGCAGACGGCGCTGCTGAGTGACTGAAAATACCTGCAGATTAAAAAAAATTGCCTTTAAGAACAGCCAGTTATTCATTATGAAATAATTATTTTTTATTTACGAAGCAGTCATCGAAGCGTGTGTAGAGTTGTTGTGCGATGTTGTAATTTGTTCCTCGCTGGTAGGGGGTGTGATCTTGGGGTGGAGGTGCTGCTCTACCAGGGGTGTGAGATCCTACAGATTTCTAACACTTAACAAGTCATGCATGAATCACAAGTGTGACCAGGATAAGGGAATTATTGCTGATTGATTCCTTTGTACCTTATTGATTGCATGGGCAGCTGTGTGCTAGCTTTTTTTTTTTTTTTTTTAGGAAAAGCAGAATCACATAAAGTGCAGCTGATAGGCTTGTGATTATTTGAGCTGCTGGATTTTTCAGTTGGCACTCTGCACTTGTATGGGGGGAAAGAAAAATCAGCTTTGGTATCTGGCTTCCATAAGGAGCTTTCTTGCCTTAAGTCTGCTTTTCCTAATAATTTCAAATCAGCACGGAGCATTAATAAGGAATATCTCACCTATGTGGGTGTGAGGTTTAGAGAGAGAAACTGTCTTGCAGTAACACACTTGTCAAATGATTCCCTTTAAGTCACTCCTGATGGGAGGACACGTGTAACCTAACCTATTTATTCAGAACACAGAGGACATACAGAGACACGCACAGGGCTGCTAGGGCCGGGAAGGCATCTTCCATACAGACAACAGAACCGTCTTTCTGGAGCGTCACTCCACTCATCTCAACCATTGCAATGGTCAATTCTTGTTCCTTCTCTTGTGAGAAGGAGAGCAAGCTGGCATCCACCCTGAAATTCACCTTTTTTTCTATGTTGTGTTCCAAGATAGCCGCAACCTTCACAACAACAACAAAAAAAGCAAAATCAGTATTTTAATGCTCCTGTCTGCAGAAGTCATTAAGTACGTAAACGATCTCTTTGACTTGTGAGGTACTTTACCATCTTACAGGCACACAAAATAATCCACATCTTTATATGAGACTTTTCACCCTGAAAAATTATCATGCTCATGTATTCAGTTCCCAGTTTCTTGTGAATTCATTATGTCCAAGAAGTTAAAACTGTAGTGTGTTTTGGGAGGTTTTTTTGAGCCAAAGATGCCAGACAATGCTGATTACCATTTAAAGAAAAATGGTAGTCAGCTGTGTCCAATTTAATGTTTATTACCAGCAAAACAGTTGTTAGAAATCTTAGGTCTTCATGTCTTGGGATTTTTTTTCTTGAAGTGAGTATTTTGATCCCTGCCAAGTTTGAAGCAATTATTCCTTCCCTTCTTCCCAGTGTTACCTTAAGTTGTGATATTGCTACCTATATCATCATCTTAAATGTTGCTTTATGTAAAATAACACTGCTTTCCCCCTTCGTTTTGAACCAAATGTGATGTATTTTCTCTCACCAGCTTAAGCTGTTGGGGCACAATCTTCTCTTCCAAGGACTCCAGCAGTAGCAGCAACTGATCCTCCGTTAGTTCTGCAGAATTAAAACAGGTTTGTACCAAAAAGAAAACCAACCCCACCAATGTTTCAGAGACAACTGGCGAGATGAGAAGGGTGACCGTCGGCTGTCTTGCAGGGAATGCCTGCTTGGTCAAAAGTTCTTCAGGTATTTTAAACTAAATGGTTAGTGCAGCCCCCCTGTGAGATGAATACAGCTGTTCTTCTGGGTACAGGTGATGGTGGTGTTGAGTGTAGAGACCAAGGGGGTGGAGGGGAGATTCAAACCATGTTTTGTGGCAGCCTTGGGAGAAGAACCCTGGAATTTGCACTGCTCTTTCTGTAAGATGGTCTTGCTGTCTTAACTCACATTTCAGTTCTGATGTCAAGCCATCTTTTCAAGGATCCCCCTGTGCATGCTCTTCCTGGACCCAGTGATAATCTGGTATAACACTCCTGGCAGTCGCTGCTCTGCGACTCTCCGGCTGTTGCTGAACAGCGGCTGCTATGGACAGGCCTGTGCTCTCAGCATAAACCAACTTCATTCCCACAACCTAAGAAATTATTTTATGTAAATCCTCTGTAAGTCTCTCACTCTGTAAGGTTTCTATACTCTGTTAGTCTTGTTGGTAGAATGCTCTTAATATATTCTGCTGCTACTGGATTTCTCTGTGAAAATGGACAGAAAGCCTTACCGTCTAACGCGTCAAGAACATAGGCGATTGCTCCTGCCATCTGAAGGAGAAGTTGTCTTGAAGAATACTGTAAGATGCTCAACAGGTTTTTTAAGTCTGGGCTTTCTGTTTTCAGCTCACAACTACCAGTTTCATGAAGAACTGCTTCCATCTAGGGGGGTAAGAAAAAGAAACATCAGGATTTAAGAGAAGAAACTGCTGATAATCCCTTCCGGTCTAACTACAGAAGCATGTGAGCAGCAATGTAATATCTGCCTCCCCTCCCTAAGCTATTTGTGAGGCTGTAATTGAGGCTTTAGTGTTCACACTGGCTCCAGTTAAAGACAGAATATGAAATTTAAATGGTGTGATACCTGCAGGTAGATCTGCTAGGATATATAGCAGGACATATTTCAGCACTTGACTGTCTCCTGAGCGCCGCCTTTCTCTGTAGGGTGATGGAGACCAGGCAGATGTGCTGCGTGAAGGATTTTCGGATTGATAGTTGTGGCACAGGAGAGATGACCTCTGGGGCAAGAGGTGTGATCATGGATGTCTCTGTATTTATGAATTCTGGCAGTAAAAAGAACTTTACTTACTTTCTGGGTCAGTTCTTGAAAGAGGTTCCTGTCTCTCATCACAGCTTTGATGGCTTTTAAAAGTATGACAGACACATCAAGAGACAACTTGGACAGAACTTGACAAGTGCCTCTAACTTCTACCTCCAGTTCTCCTAATTTTCCTGTTGAGAAACCTGAAAAACAGAAAGAGTCCAAATATGTCACTTCTAAACTAGGCAGTCCCACAAGAGGTTCCCTGGCACCCCTAAACTTAGAATTTCACATATTTCTATGAGTGTTTTCAAAAGCAGTGTTCAATTTTGAGTGGGACAGTTGTCATGTCTCAGGTAATAGATGACACTCTACAGAAAACACATTGCTTTTGGAGGTTTGTGTTTATCTTGAGAAATTCCATCTCACCCAAAGCGGGTAGAAGTAGTGCAAGTCAAAGTAGTAAAATGCATTGCTTACCATCAGATACGAGCAGTGATTTGGTTTGGAATGTGAAATAGTCAAGATCTGCAACAGGATAAAAAGGGCATTGCCGATTTAGAAAAATACTTAAAGCTGGATGGGTGGTTTTTTCCCCAGTGTTGTTTTTAAAGCGGAAGATACTGGTATCCCAGGTCTGAATTCTTGCATGCTAGTTGTAGGTCAGACGGGTGTTTGCGCTTTTCTGCAGCGCATCTGTCTTCTGCCCAGTTCATTTAGAACTGGTTATTCCTGGACCTTGTTCCTTGCTGTCGCGTGCCTTATGTTAGGGTCTGGATCGGCCAGTAAGTGTGTTAAAATACAAGTCAATTAAAGTGACAGCTGACACTCAACAAGGTCCATGCAGGCGTGGGAAGCACAGAGCATAGGGGAACCAAGCCAAATGCGGTCTCTAAAATCCTGCAGCAGGTTTTTGTGGACCTCGGACCTCCCTTTCTCTACCTATCCAGCGTAAGCGTCTTTTACGACTGTCTTCCCACTGAAGGGTCAGCCACCCTTTTTTCTCTCTGGCTTTTTTCTTTTGAGTAGGAAAAGCAAAGCAAACAAACCTCTGCCCTCTGCTGTTTTTCAGCGGGAGCTCTGTGCTTCCTGAGCCTTAGAGCTGAGACTGCCAGTATCCCTCTTTCATTTCCTTACCAGTCCTCCCCCACTAAACTGCATCTCTTTCCCAAGCAGTTCTTCTAAGTTATGCGCTATTTATGTCCCTTTCCCAGGTGATTTCTCTCACTTGTAGTGCATATGTTCATGTCCTTGCAAGTGAGCTAAGGGTGGCCACGAGGTTGCATGATACTTCAGAAAATGTTTTTCCTCCCCTGCGTTGTTTCCTGAATGGAGAAATTGGTAGATTCTGAAAGTTACCTACCCCATGATCCATCTGTAATGTCCAGCGGGATTACCCTGAATGCCAGAGTGCAGCCCTTGGGTATAGTTATGCTTTGTTTTTTCTCTCTAGTGCCCTGGTCAATGGTGAAAAAAAAATAAATCTGTTACTAGGCGTGGATGGCATGCAGATCTTTAGGAAGGACTGACTCCTGAGCCTGAAGAGAAATCAAACCTTTGCACACAATTTGGCGTAAATCCAGGTCTTGAGGCCCCCCCCAATCTCGGAGGATGCTTTGCAGGTGGTGTCTTCTGAGGTTTCTATTGTTTCATACACCATGTGTAAACGCTCTCCTGATTTCTGTAGTTGTTGAATGAAGGAGTGATTCATATTTATTTTTCTAAAAGAGAAAAAGGTTGCAACATCATAGCTGTTTTTCTGTGAGTTATGACAAAAGCCACTGTAGTCTACTTGGAGCCAGGAACCTTATGCTTGTGTCCTTTCTCATGTTACATGAGTACATGTAAATATCACAACATCGGGGGCTTCCGGGGGGAAAAAATGGCAGAAAATGGGCTGCAATTCTTGCTGTCCTCAATGTGTTTCCCTTCTGTGTCTGAGGGGAAGTGGGGCAGCAAGACCATTGCCTGGCAGGTCATGCAGGTGATCTGTCCTGATTTATATGCTCCTCTCCAGGTACAAACTGTGAGAAAAGATGGCTTGACTCTATGTTGAGGTGTTCCTACTTTCTGAATTGCAAAGAAATCTATAAGCATTACAAAGCTCTTAAGGAATCTTTATCGCCTCTCTTTCCTGTCTTCCAGAAGTATTCATAGTTAGGGAGAATGCATGCTCTCGGGTCTTAATCTTGGGTTTTGGCTGTTGAAAAACCGTTGGGGTAGAGGAGGATGACCGGAGGGCGCGTTCTCCCTTTGTGCTTGCCTTACCTTTTTGTACTAAGTGCCTGAATTTCTTGTACCGGTATGTGGTTCATCTCCAGCTTGATGGACCACTCTTTGGATGCGGAGGCAGCTGCGTTCACCTCTATGTTTGCAGGCTCAACAGGAAGGCTTAGATTACCATCAACTCTGTCATTGACACTTTTTGTGACTGTAAATTGCATTGGTTCTCGATGGCCTCCTTTGGGAAAGAGGGACTCTGAAATAATTCGATGCATTACTTTAAGTGTGATTACACAGACTCAGTATTGTAACTGTTAAGCATACAAGAGAAAGAGGGGACATGGTAGAGTTCAGCCACAAATGGTACAAATGTTTCGTCTGTGGAAATTGTGAGTTTAAGATTGATAAATGTGGGCTTTACCTGTGCTTTTATCATCTTCTCCAGGCAGCAGCACGTCCTCAAGTTTGAAACGTGCCCGTCTGTAGTGGGGAGATTTCTGGAACATTTTTTTCTCTTGGATTGTCACTAGACAGAGAGGTCTGATCTGTTCGTGGTCTAAGATGCTGTCAACTAGGACCAGGTCTGATCCTGAACCCATTTGATTTACTATGGATTGGATGACTTTTTTAATCATTCTGCTGCAGCTGGATGAATTTTTGAACCAAAGCAAAGTACCTTAGGAAAAGAGGCAAGACAAGTTAAGCAGAATGACTTTAAATAGAAGCAGAAGGTTGTAACAGAGTATTTGTTGCTTTTAGTTACTGAGAACTTTTCAAAATTGGTAATAACCCAAAAAACCCCACATAGGCCTGTACAAGGACACAGCGTTCAGAGGATTGTGTCTAGGGAAGTATTTGGAGAGGCAGGAGTATGAGCTGTGGTTTGTTAACGAGGCTTGTTTAGGCTCATCTCTCTTTGCTGATGAACTCCCAGTCACGGAGCAGACTGAGACCAAAGCTTGCAGTTCCTGAGGGCGCTGATCTTCAGCGCTGGAGTCTGTGATTGTTCTTGCAATTAAGGTATCTTGTGACATATACCAGTACATACCATAGTAATTTTCATTACTAAACTAGACATTGCTCTCCTTAACCTAGGACCTATCATGGTCCTAAATGCTTAATCTTTAATTAATGTGTTCCCCTGCAGCAAGTTTAAAAAGAAAAAAGTTTGAGCAATTTCTTGCTGGTTTTTACTGCATCTGCGTTTTCCCCTGTCTGGCAGACAGCAATGGGTTAGCATTGTTTCAAAACAGAGTGCTAGAAAAATTGTTTTGTTATTTTGCAAGGAAGTGAAAGTGCTGGGAGGCAGTTACTGCATTGAGGGAGGAAGGTAGGAGACCTTGTTCTATGGCAAATCTCCCCCAAAATATATAAAAAAAATCACCCCAGGAAAGCTACCTAGGTATCCGCTGGTGCTCTGCCTGTATTCCCTGCAGAGGAGGGTGTTTGAGAGGCAGAAACAAAATTGTTGTTGGTTTCCTGTTGCAGTTGGGTTTTACTTCAAAGTTTGTGTTTAGCTGCGTCCTTCAGTTGCTGTACTTAAGACATGAAGAAGGACTTTGATCTACAAATGAAAAAATTCCCTCTACTTACTGAAGAGCGGGCAGGTCTTTCCCCTCTTCCGCACCCTATGTTTTCAAGTCTCTTTAGAGAAGAGGTGCTGATCCCTGTTTACAGTTCAGATGAATGGATGGAGGGGATGTTTTCCCTCTCCCTTGTGTCCCGCAGGGGTCTGAAAAATGAGTCTGACTTAGTCTGATTCTTCCAGAAAGTAGGAAGACTGTTACATCCCAAAGGATGGTGTGTTGTATGCGATGGAGCTGGGGAAGGGAAATGGTCTTGTGTGCGTAATGTGGGATCATTTTAGTAGTACCTACGGGACCCATTCCCTTGGGAGACTTCAAAAAGAGATAAAAACTGACTGAGAAACTGAACCAAGCAAACTGAACAGTTTGCTCCACCCCTCTTCCTTACCAAAAGCTCTTAAAAAATGTACTTGCCTGTTTGTGGAGTGGATGGCTTCTCCTGTACCGTCGGGTCAATGTGCAGAGCAGCCTGCTGTGCTTCTGAAGTGATATGGCCTCTCTAAAGCAGCAGGGCTGTGGCAATATTCTCTCCCCACCTTTCCGTTCTGAGATCCGGAAGTATCTGGCTAAATTAGGGCACATAAAGCCTGTTGCTTGCATAATTCTTTCTCTGGAAAGTTTCTGTCACTGAGTGGAGTCAACTCGTCGTGATCTGTTACAGTGGCTGTGGATAACTTGTTCTACAGATGTATCATTCCTATAAGATTTGTTTAATTTCTAGGGTGATTCTAGTTTTCATTTATACTTCTGATCTGTTAGGATGAGGAATGATGTGTTCTGGTTTAGGAGGATTTCACTAAACCCGTGAGACAGCTAACTAATTAGCTGTGGCGTAGACAAGGGGACAATATTATGTTTCTGGAGGCACTTTTATCGACAGTGGTGCACATGCATTTCTATGATTTGTGGCTCGTTGTTAGTAGCAGAAGGTTTGCGTGACTCACCAGTACGGTACCTGTGAAGGAATCCATGCAGTGGGCTGCAAGCTCTTTGCTTTACTTCAGTCCATCGCTTGGTGGGCTTGGGATTGCCGTGCAGTATTCATTTGCCATGCTTGTTTTAAAGCAAAACCTGTCCATGTAAAAACTTCAAGGAATCAAACGCAAGCTTTTACATTAATACTTACTTTATTAGTTTCTCTTAGAATACTGTACAAAGGAGTAATAAAAATATTCACACTTTATTTTAGAAAGTTGTCTACATGAGACTTCTGTATACACAGCAAAAAGAAGGGCTACTGGAAAAAAACCCCTAAAACTATGTACAATGTCAGAATGTTCCATTAAAAAAAACCCCAACTAATTTAGCTCACTTAAACTGATCCAAGGAGGATACATATACACAAACACTCGCATGCTTAAAAGATATTATAGGCAATGATAAAGCAATGTAAGTCACAATAAGAAATATTAATATGTTAACAATGGTAACCAGCTGCTGTCCCCTTTTCAAGGGCCAGTACCGTGCTTCTATTAAAACAAACAAAAAATTAATGATTAAAATAAAGTACTTGGGACAAATAGCCCTATCTCTCAGGCTTTTTTTTTTTTTTTTAAAGCCTTTTTCCTGCGAAGGGGTTGGACTGTGTGTATATTGTTATCTAAGTTAAACAAATGCCAAGATGGGATCCCTAACTCAGAAGCATTGGGCTGGCGGTAGGTGATTGTGTTCTGACTTGCGTGGTGCAGTGACTGCCACGCTGTGTGAATACCTGCCTGGTCTTAACAGCGGCTTAGAAGCAGTTTTGCCCAGGACAAGATGGGGCAGAGGGCCGGCTTCTGCCAGTGCCTGTGAACGGTTCAGGTGGTGGTTTTCTAAAGCTTTTCTCCTGCATTCATTGCAGGACAAAAGAGAAAAGCATTTTAAGTACCTACTTCTCCAGTAATTGTTTCTCGGTCACAGGATGGAGCCTGCCTTTAAGTCTCCAGAAGTCGTTTGCTGTAGTCACTATACAGGAAGCCAGCACAAGTTTTAGAGGAAAATCTGTTGAGTGTGATGTGAACAAAATCCCATTTAAAATCAATAACGATCAATTATCTCTTTCACGCAGGTACTTGGAGAAAATTCTACAGCCTAAAAGAATGAATGGACAGTCTTTGCACTCACGTTCCAGTTCTCCATGAAAAAGGTAGGCTTCAGCCTTAGATCACTGCTGTGTTAGCCGCAAGTGCATGTCTGAAAATGCCTCGTCCTGCCCATGCTGTCCCAATCTACCTTTTCTCAGAAATTAGTTATCCCATGACAGTGTTAGTGTTTTGACTATGCTCGAACTTGTGTGTGTGCACAAGATTAGCCTTCCAGTGCTGAACTCACTTCCATATGAATTTAGCAAACACAAATAAACCAGAAGTGGTTTCAGTACAGAGTTCCAGGAGACCTAGAACCGTGTCCGTTGCTTCCACACCACTGCAGTGGAGATGGTCAGCTCGAACTTCAGTCAGGTTCCGCTCGCTTCTGTGACACCGGCAGGAAGGAGCCACGCAACCAGCGCATGAGTGAGGCTTCACCAGCAGAACCCAAACTCTCTCACTTAAAACTACCTCAGGTACACCCAACAAGTAGCAACTGCAGTTTAATTACAATTAACTTATGGTTTCCTTTCTATTTTTGATTAATTCTGATACCTACCCTTAAGGTGGTATCTTAAGGAAGATACTCTCAGCTGTATAATTGTTCCAAGTAAATATTAATCTTACATAGATACTTAACACACCACATTATTAACATGAAGTCTTTCTTCAGCTCTCTCACTTCTTTCCATATTTCTCCAGTTTTCATTTCTGTTTTCCTTGATTGGATTAACTGTATGAGTCCAAGTTAACTTCAGTTATTGCATGGCAAAAATGCTATCCCTGTGTTGTAAAGAATGTCATTTCCCATGCAATATATCTGTGTAATGGCTATTTTAATCACTTGTGTGAACAAGGTAAATCAGAAAAGCTTACTATTATAATTAAGGCTTTGCCTAACGAGATGTTCTAGACTTCAGGCTTTAAAAATTGCCTTTTAAAGAAGTTTATAATCCCATTCTGTTTTACAGTTGATCTTTAATTTAACAAAACAGAATCAGATGTCCATAGTGTCAGTTAACAGCACAAATAACACGCTCAAACCCCCAGCTGCTATAATGCCAAGGCCTTCAAGGAAACTGTGTGAAGTGCTGAACTTCATTGAGTAAAGCTGACCCTACCTTCAATTTATAATTAAGCTAAAAATATCAAAACTCCTTTGATTTTGTGTAACGTGCATATACTTAGAAATAACCAGTATATGTCTGTCTATGTAGGAGTAACATTTTTAAGCATATAGGGACTGTTTCTGTTGCAGAAAAGCTGATGTTTTTGCCCTTGTATTTTACCAAAATAAATAAATAGTTTTCTTTCCTCTGGAGATTTACCATTGGCAAGTAAGTTGTGTCTGCGGGCAGACATTCAGATCTGTTAAGCAACATACAGCCTGCACTACAGATACAGCCTTAGCCATCCTCTTAAGGACAGGCACTACAGCTCTGAGGGCAGTGCCCTTTCTGTAAGCACACCGGGCATCGACACTGTTCATTTCCTAGTCACTTCAAAGGTACTTAGCTGATCGATGAAATATCTCTATTTTGAAAACAATATTATTTTTTTTTTTCCCAAAAGTCATTGTCTAGTATCTTAAAGAGTATATTAGCTTTAGGGTATATAGTACCTTAACTAAAGCAGCAGTCCTTATGTCGTGCTGGTTAAAAGGTTTAACCCCCCCATCATGTAGATTGCACATCTGTCAAACTCCATCGCTGGAGAACGGCACTCGGGTATCAAGCCAGACTCTTTTCTCTTTCTACCTTCTTCAAAGCTCCCTTTTCACTTAAAATATTTCCACATTTCAAACCTATTAGGTAATGATTCTCTATGCTTTCCAGCAGCCCTCTGAGGTACGCTAAATGTTTTTCCCTTCTCTGCAGCAGTCCAATAGTAAGTCCGAGAGAGAGCAGTAAAGGAGCTTGCCTAAAATTATGCCTGGAGTAGTACTAGATTTTATACGCAAACCTGAGGTTCCCCTATCCGTGTCCTATGCTCAGACCATCAAACAGAACTCGACTACATCCACTGTGACCTCTAAAGCTAGAATTGGCTAATGCAGGAACAAAAATAGCATATCTAAAATGTTTATACCATTGTCAAAAGTGTGAGACAATATAAGCACTAAGACAACAAAAATACAGGCTTTCATGAGTTTACAGGGGAAGCATGAGGAAAAAACCCATTTCATCCGGCACACAACCCAAAAGAAAAACCGATTGCTTTGAACACTAGAAAGCTATCTCAGCCAGCAAAACTAAACCTGCAAACCTGCTTTGTCTAGCTGGTAACTTTATGGGAAAAAGGCTCAATTTTGTTCCTATACTAAATAATCTATTATCATCAGTGACCTGTTGCATCCTTCTCTTGGTCAGTTCAGCCTGCTGCTGGTGCAGGTCCCTTGCCACTGACCACCGAAGGGCTCAGGGGACGCTGCCGCAGCACTTGTGCGTGAAGCCGAGCGACGGACTTCCAGGTAAGCCAGAAATCAAACACTCGCTTGCCTTGAGTCGGATACTCAGTAAAATCCACTGGCAAATCCCAGTAACATGTACACAGCCTTAAGAGACCAAGGAGCTGGACTGAGGAGAAGAATTCCGATTATAGTCACTAACTGATTAGAGCAAGCAGCCATCCGTCTCTCCTTTGGCCTGTATCAATCAGCTTCTCCTGTGCTTGTGCAGTCACCATGTGCCAAGTAGCTCAGCGGCATTTGATCATTAAAATGACCTGCGCCCCAGCCCTTAACCCAAAGCTGTACTGCTCGCACGCTCACCGCGCTTAAAAATTAGCGGTTTAGGGTGGGGAGCAGAATTATCCGGGTGGATTCTGGTATAAGCTGAAAATAACAAGTATGATTTAGGATCTATTGAGCTTTTCCCTGAACCACACATATGGTACCGTAGAAAACTGAAAGCTTTGTCAAATTGCAGGTTGTTCCTTCCTGTGCTGTTTTTAGTAAAAGAACTTCCTTTCTCAGTGGCTTAAAAGATTGCAAAATAAAAATCTGTCATTCTCTTCCCCCTCCCCCACCCAAAAATGGAACTCAAACCCTGAAACAATCAAGTATTGGGAAAGTCTGGCTGTATCCCTTTGAATTTCCCCCACAGATCGCTTAAAGCACCTAGCTTCAGAAAGGGAAATATATTTTAAAGTGCATTTACCACAGCAATAGTACCAGCACTAAAAGCTTTTCCCCTCATCCCTATCCTCTTCACTCAATGTCTGGGATAGATGACAATCTCCCCAGAATTCATCCTCGTTGTACCTTGAAGTCTCAGTGTATCTGCATCTATTTATGACGCTGGAATAAAAGAAACCCAGCGTCACGCATCCTGCTCTGCACTAAACTCTACTCTGGAGCTTGTTTAGACTTATTGGGCATGAGGATCCAGCATGCGGTATATGTCTATTGGATACTGCATTTAAACAGCCGCTGTGAAATTATATCCCAGTGTGCGTGGGGGTGAAGAAGCAGGACTAGAGAGAAGGAACCTCCCCCTCTCCCCTGCTCCTCTTCCATTCGCTCCAGCCACGCAGTTCAGTACTTGTTGATCCCAAAGATCCGGACTCCGTGAAACTGAGGCAGTTTGGGGATCAGGACGCTCATAAGGGAGATGGTGTTGATTATGAAGTGTATCCGGTCATACTTCGTGTAAAAGCTGGTTAGAAAATACCTGGAAAGGAGGGGAAGAGAGAGGGGAAGCTGAATTACAGCGCTTCATGTCTTTGTTTCTCAGGACAGCACAAGCAGCAGAAGCCTTGATGGGTACAGGTGCGTGAGACAGCTCGGCTGCCCCCAAATACTCACAGGACAATGGGCATGATGGTGAGGAACTTGCGCGATGCCGTGAACTGCACGCCGTAGTCCATCTGCTCCCAGTGCGTGAGCAGCCGAGCCTTCCCCTGGTCCGGAGTCTCAAAAGGTGTTCCTTTCACGGTGTGTAGGAAGATGTACATACTCTGTAGCAAACAGAAACGCGGTGTGAGGCACACAGAGTGTTCTCTACGCCCCTCGCCATGCCACCAGAAGTTGTTCGGCTTCAGCAAGAACTCTTGTGGGAGCTTGCACCAGCGCGCTGTTCCGCTAGAGGGATGTATCGTCGCTGCTGGGAAACGCGCTCGAACTTGCAGCGGCTAACGAAGCAGCGAGAGTTAGGGAGGAAGGCCGCTAGCCGGGGCTAGCTCGGGCTTGGCTGTTACATGTGAGGCCTCCCGTTCAACTCCTGGACATCAGCCAAGAAAGTGGTTGCAAGATTACAGCACTCGGATCTCTGGGATCAGGAGATTAGCATGGACTCACTCTACCGTGCAACAGCGGTGCTATATGCTTTTTAAAGAAGTCCTGGTAGAGCTGTAGGCAGTGAGGCTCTGTTACCGCTCTGATTACGAGTTAACCTCTGGAAGTGGAACACAAGTCACAGATAAACAGTTAAGTGTCTGGCTACGTCGCATGTCTTTAAGTATAGACATTGCTGGCCTTTAAACTCTTTTCTGTTCCCAGGACCTAATTGTTTAAGCTGCCAGAGAAGTGGAAGGAGCTGGATGAAAAGCAGGCAGCTCGTGAACTGAGCTCCAAGCAGCTCCAGTTGGTGGGTTTGTGGGTTGGTTTTTTCCTATGTTTATTCTTCCCCCTGCTAGAGATGTAAATAACGTTAGCATGAGGGTCCCTAATAAGGGTGTCATTTCTGTCTCTGGAATGCTCCTGACCTGAGATGTTATTTAAAATAAAGGATACAAGAGCAATTGCTGCCACTCTGAAGTATTTTGTCCCCTGTGCCTGAGGGTGAACGGCTGCCGAGAGGTCTGCTCCTCAGCTGCGGGACCCCAGCATGTCATGACTTGCGCAGTGGGATGGTGGAGGCAGAGAAGTGAGCAGTGAAGCACAGCGGCTTCTGCACGCCCTGAATGCGCAGCTGGTGCTTCCCTGTGCACCCCAGCACAGCACTCTGACACCCGATGGTTTGGATACCTGATCCTTAGAAAGGGAGAAGCTGTTCCTGGACTAATCTTTCACTTTAAGCAGAACAAAGTTTGCATTTTAATCTTGGTTGGGTTTTTTGTTTTTGTCTTTTTTTTTTTGTTTTTTTTGTGTTTTTTTTTTTTTTTTTAAAAAACCCACAAACCTCTGAGGCAGTCAATTCAGATTGTATCAACTGCAGTAAAAGCCGTCCTGCCAGCTTCTGGGGCCTGGCACAGCCATTCCTTTTTTAAGGAGGATGTGACAAAGGGACTAACCCTGCAAGCAAATGAATTCTGCATCCCCTCTGAGCAGCCTCAGCAGATGTTTGCTGTCTCATCAGGACCTAGGCTGGATTTAAATATATGACCTAGAGGCAAAGGTGCTGTCTGAGGGGTGGAGGTTGAGTAACTTACCCTGAATCTTTGGAAATACAGAGAAAGGAATCGTTTCAACAAGAATCTTACTATATTGCTCTCAAAAAAAACAGGTGGTGCTGAGAGATTACCTCTCCGTGCCCACGGGAAGTCAAACCAGCCACGCTGTTCCCTTACCATGTTGTGGATGATGTTGGTAAGAGTCCAAACCACAGGGACGCTGAAGAAGGGGATGCTCAGGAGTACGACGTGCAGCAGGCCGATGCCGAGGACGTAGGACAACCAGATGCCCCGGCTGTTCATGACACGGGTGTTGGGATTCACCTCGCTGTGCGCTGTTCCCACATTCATCTTGGCTCTCGTGTCACACGGGCACCCCTGGAACTAAAGCAGAGTCAGGTCAGTGCTGGGATCGCGGTACCCTCCGTGGAGATTCCTCAGGTGAGCTCAGCAGCGGTCAGGCACCCTCTTGCTGGTCAAGCAAACCCGAAATCTGTTTTTTGATCTAAAAAATCACAAGTCAGTTCACTTCGCTACCCCTCATTAGCTCCATTTGTAGAGCTGATGTTCCTGAGGGGAAGCTAAATCCGGGAGCAGTTGAGATTTGGCAATAACGTGTGGGAAGCCTGTCTGTGACAGAAGCTACTTGTGATCTGCCGAAATGTCTTCTTGGAACCAAGATGTCAAGGTTCAATCCCCCAATTGCCTGACAAGACTCAAACGAATACTTCTAAGCGCTTTTTAAGTCATCGTCCCTGTGTTAATCATGGAAGCATTCGGCACATGAAGCTTCGTACGTGTTTACAGGTTCAGTGTACCTTAGACTCAAAAAAAGAACACAAGTATTTGCAGAGTAAAGGCATGGCAGCTTTGTATCAACAGATCTCCTAATTAGTTCTACTAAATTAACAGGGTTCTGCACGGCTCTAGAGGCTTCTGCTCTCCTGGTCTGGCTTACGTGTTTTGCCTTCCAATTTAAGACTTGCAAGGGGGAGAAAAAAAGTAACAAAAAAATTCCCCCGCGGGGATGGAGTGAGTTTCTTCTTGAGGAACATAAAAAGTTAGAGATAAGAAGGAAAAGCGCGTTGGGAGGGTATTTCGGTAGCAAGAGCTGCAGAGAGGATGGCCCTTCCCCTACCTGGAAGGAGCAGCTGCCACGTAGGAGGAATAGAGAGAGAGGTTTTTCTAAACAATACCAGGAAGGCGAGGAAGCGAGACAGTGTCACCCTCTCCGAGCAAGTCTCTGGAGTGGTGCCCTATGGGCAGCGCAGGTATCGGAGTGGCTTTTTTGGACGGCGCCACCGATAGCGGCAGCGGGCACCGGTCAGCTCTAAGGCTTTCTGGGAAGGTGGGAGCTCTGGTTTTACTGGTTTCCAGGGATTACAGGGAACGGCCCAAATTAGAACCACTGTAAAAGCTGAATATCTCTATACCGAGATCAGGGAAGCTCTTGTATAAAAATCATCTTTGTCCCTGTCCCACAGAAATGTAGTTTCATTCGATAATATGGTCTGTCCCTCCTTGTACGGGGGACCCCAAGGCAAGGGCTGTTTCCTGACGCCTAGCCGCGTGGTTTTGCTGCTTTGGTTCCCACAGCTGGAAGACGGCGTTTGCTGTTCTCTCTTGCTCTCAGCCTGCGGTCTCAGGAGGCGATGCCGAGCCAGATCCAACATTACGCTCTGTCTGTCGCTGCCAGCTGTTCCCAGTTCCCTCGCGGAGTGCTGGGCCTGGCTTCTTTCAGAAGCTGGCGTTCTCCCCTCTTCCTGCCCCAGGGTTAGGACACAAAGCCAACGCTTGGCTCCGCAGCTCCTGGGACGCTCACAGTGACTTCCAAACCTCCTTCAACTGCGTGGGAGGCTCCGGTGAGGCAGGGCTGCTCGCCTGCCTCTGCTACCCAGGTGTCAGTTGCGGGACTTGTATCCGAAGAAGGTTTTTATTATCAAAAAAGAGGCTTGCAGGTCTGCGGAGTGCTTGTTTTCTTGTCACCCATCTCCTGGGTCAAAGGATACGGGCTGCTGGATATTCCAGAGAAAAGCCTGACGCTTGGTCTGGAAGCGGGACTTGGAGACAGAGTTCGGCATTTCAGTGCTCGCAGGGGGAGCAGCTCCATCCTTAACCTGGTGCAATTCCTAAGGGCTTTCAGAAGGAAATCTAGGGGTTTCAGTGAAGTGGAACATGAGTCAAAAAAGTCATGTTGTTGCAACAACAACCAAAAAAAAAAAAAGCGAACGCCCCTGTGGAATGCATAAACAGGAGCGCTGTTCGCCAGACATAGGAAATAATTCTGCGAGATATTGGTAGGGCCTCGGCTAGAACACGGTCCAGGTCTGGGAGGAGCTGGAGGGAGTCCAGGGCAGAGCAGTGAGAATGAGCAGAGGTGTAGGAAAAACATGACCTGCAAGGACAGACCGAAGGAAACGGGTTTGTTTAGTCTAGAGGATGCCGGAGAGAGGCGTGAGGAATTGTCCTCAAACACAGGACACTGTCCTGAGAAGGGGACAAATGGCGCGGTGGCGACAACGGCACGACTGAGACTTGGGGCAGCTCGCTAATGCCGAAGGACGGATGTTGGGAAGGCTTGCCCACGGAAAGCCAGCGGTGGTCTCGTCGGAGGCTTTAACATCGTGTTTCATAAACAGTGAAAAAATTAAGATTCCCCTTTGGAGTGGGGGGTTGAGCGGGTGGCCTCGTCGGGACCCTCTTTTCTCGCAATCATGCTGTTACCCAAAGGCTACTGCAGCAGCCCTTCCTGCACGCCCCACAGCCAGAGATGCGCCCTCCCCCCCGTGTAGTCATAAAGGGGAATTTCCATTTGAGGACGCGCACAAGTGTAGTTTTCAAAAAGTAATGAGCGACTGCTATTTGGTCCCCTCTGCAGACGAGGGCAGTTGCAAACCTGCAGCTGGGTGGCAAAGGGCCACGCTTAGGAGCCGTAGGTGAAGCAATTCTCCTCCCCGTGCCTCAGTTTCCTCGCTTGTAAAAGAGAATGAGATGGGGGAACCGCCAGAACATCCAAGAGGTTAATTCAGTCTTGCAAGAGAGATATGGAGAGGTCAAGCATTCGGTCCTACGGTGAGGACAATCCTGCGTGCTTTTCAAATCCTCCTCTTCCTCACCTGAAAAATATTTCATCTGTGGGTCTTTTCCACTCCCGAGCTGGGGTTTGCAGCTCTCGCCCGAGCTCTGTGCCCAGACTGCGCACGCAGCTCTGCTCGGGGTTGCCAAAGCATCCCTACCCCCGTCCCTGATCCCGTGGTGTTTGCTTTTGGATTTTACGCTGGGGATTTGTTCACCTGCAGGAAAAACAAGGCGAAACACGACAGCAGGAGGAACTCCAGCTCCCCCCCGCCCCCGCAGCAGCTGGCCGCGAAGCTCTGCTTTCCTGCTTGTGCAGTGGGTTTTTTTTGGGACAGAAAAGCTTTTAATGTTTCACCAGACGGAGTGTGAAGGTCGGGATTGCGCTGATGCTGGCCGGTGTCCATCCAAGGAGGGGAAAAGTCGCAACTGTGGTCAGAGGCAAAGAGCGGGCTGGGATGGCGCGGAGCCCTTCCTCCGCCTGATCCTTCGTGTCCCATCGACGGCTCCCTGTCTCCGGCTCTGCTGGGAATGACTCTTGCTCTGGGGCTTGGAGTGAGCATCGGGGCTGGCAGCACAAGCACCCGGCGTGGTGGCAACCCCCCGCTTCCGAGGAAAGGGGAAACAAAATGACACCAGCAGTTTTCCCCTCGTTTTGTCATCCATCGGCTGCTGGAGGACCCCCAGCTGCAGCACCCCAAGGCGCGGCTTCTTCTTTTGCCCCCCGAGGAGCGTGACTGCCATCTGTGCCTGTTCCCTCAGGCTTCCGCAGCACTCCGGCCCCCTCCATGCTCGGCATGGACCTCACTCTTCCCCGGGACACGGCGGGATCGTACCCCACGCCCGGCACTCCGTTCTGCCGCAGCCCTTGGCAGGAGCTTCACCTGGGCAGGCGAGGGAAGGAGGGCTGGGTGCTTATCTCGCTCCATCTTCCCCCGTGTTCCCAGAATACAAGCGGTTATGATCCCAGCGAGCCTCCGAGGAGCTGAGATCCCTATCTCCGGCAGCAACAGCAATCACCGTCTCCCAAGCAAATAAATATTTTAAACCCTTCTTTGTGAGATGGCATCAGCGTTTGAACCAGAGCGTTGAGCCCGTCAGCGATGTTAGCGAACGCGGCGGTTCGGAGGGAGCTGAGCGAGAGGTTGGACCAAGACTGACCCTAAACAGACTTGTGTCCCCATCCAGCCTGGAGTTGCCGAGACTCTGTCTGAGCCCGGGAGCTGCCGGGTTCCTCCTTGGGAAGCCAGGAGGGCCTGGAGCGGGGAGAGCAGCGAGGAGCGTCCGCCGAGCACAAAGCGGGGGCTGCGGAGCTGGGGTGCAGCTCCAGGGACGGGACACGGGGACGAGGAGAAGCAGGAGCGAGAGCCGCCGGGCTCTGCCTCCCCTTCGCCTTTTCTGCGAAATTTAGAGGGAAAGTTTCGACGCCCGGGGAAGGCTGCGCGATGGGTGTCTCCGGGCGCCGGGGGTCCCGGATCCCGCTCGCCCCCGCTCGGGGGGCCGGGGCATCCCCTGCTCCCACCCGGGCTCCCCCTCCCGGACCGCCCCGCACCTTCCTGGCTCCACTTCAGCAGCTGCGTTTTTTTGCGGGGGGTTTGTGGGTGTTTTTCCTTCTTTCGCGAAGCACCTTCCCCCGCTCCCGCCTCCCCGCCGGCTCCCGGGGAGGGGGCTCGGCCTCCCCTTGCCTGGGCCCGCTGGGCTCCGGCCGGGCCCCGTTACCCACCGGGGGGAGCCCGGAGAAGGGGCGGCCGCTCCCGGCCGGCACTCACCGCTGCTCGGCCCGGCCCGGCCCGGCTCGGTTCGGCGGGGCCGGGGCTCTCTCCGTCGCGCACCCCGCCGGCCCCGGCTGAGCTCCCGGCGGGCACCTCGGCCCGGCCCGGCCCCCCCCGCGCCGCCGCGGCACGACGGGAGCTGTAGTCCCGGCAGAGCCGAGCGCCGCAGCCCGCCCCGGGAGAGGCGGGGCCGGGGCCGGGCTCACCACGGCGGGCGAGAGGGGCCGCCTGGGCAGTAGGGGGCGACGCTGGGGAGGCGAGGAGGGGATCCCCGGCCCCGGGGAGGGACCCCGGGCCCTCCGCCGGCATCGCGCACCCGTGGCTCCTCTGGCCACAGCATCCCACCTCCGGTCACTCTGATCCCCCTCTGATCCCTCTCTGATCCCTCTCTGATCCCTCTCTGATCCCACCCCTGCCCACCCTGAGCAGCACCGGGAGAGCGCTCGGGGGGGCTGCAGCCACCCCGCTCAGCACCCTGGGGGGGCTCAGACCCAGCTGGGGGCTTCCACCCTGCCCCAGTGAGGGTTATCTCCCTCTCCTGCCGCCCTTCCCGGTGGAAAACAGCAGCCGGCGTTGTGGAAGCCTCCTGGGCAGGCCAGCAGCGTGCTGCCCGGGACGCCCGGCCAAGGTCAGGGGCTGGGAGCGCTGGATTCCAGCGCTGGAGTGCGGGGGGGAGACCATCTGGCCCCGCTTTTGTTTGCACAACCATCAAAGCAGATCGCGCGGTGCTGCCACGGCCCCTCGGAGCGCGCGGCCATCTGTGCTGGGCTTTGTCCGTGACACCCGCTGCCGGCTCCTCCGCCCAGCAGCGGCGCAGGGCGCAGTGCCGTCGCCCAACGGCGAAGCCACTTTGTGCCACAAACAAACCCCCCGCCTGGAGCTGCGCAGGGTCCCGGACCGAGCCGTGGTGGGTGCCCACGGCACAGCTCTGCCAGTGCCGCTCGCCGCCCCCAGCTTTGCACGGCCGCTCCCAGCCCTCCCTGGCCACTTGGCAAAGCCCGTTTGTGGGGTTTCGGCGTTGGCCCCCACAACAGCGTCCCCGCGGGGCTCCCGGCTGAGCTCTGCATCCCCACCCTGTGTGCATCCATCTGCCCGCGGCACCAGCCACGCATCCGGCTCCAGGCCTGTGCCGTGTGCTGGCTGGGCACGGTGAGGGCACCAGGACCCCACCGGCTGCCGGGGCCAGGGTGGCTTGGGTGCCACGTGCTGGCACCGCGCTGCTGCCAGGGCACCGGGGCTGATTCCCGGAGCCAGAGCCCCCCGGCAGCTGCTCCCGGAGAGCTTTGGGCACTGTGGGGGACACGCACGCGGTGAAAGCAGCCGCAGGGCTGCCGATGGGCGTTGCGGCCGCTGGCTAGGAGAACCCAGTCCCTGCCCGGCCTCTCCGGCGTGGCCTCGCCGGTGGGGTGAGGTGTGGGGATGCCGGGCGTGCAGAGGCAGGGGATCCCGCGGGAGCAGGGGGCGGCGGGCGAGGTGCGGGGATGCCGGCGTGCGGAGGCGGGGGATCCCGCGGGAGCTGGCCCTGCTTTGCAGGAGAGCCACGCACGCACGACAGCCTCTATTTTTATCCCCGCTCCTGCCTGACTGAGCAGCTCCCTCTGCGCGGTGACATCTAATTTAGCAGCTTCCCCGCACCCCGCTGGCTCCGCACGTGAGGGGGAAGCACAATGCGACAGCTATTTTTAAACGCCCATAAATATTAATCCCTCTCCGTGATGCAGCAGGCAGCCTCTCGCTGCCGGTGCGAGTGCGGGGGGGGGTAGGGGGGGGAGTGAACCCACTCCATGGGCTCCCCAGACCGGATTCACCCACCCAGGGAACCCCGGCACAGGGGCGGGGGGTTCCCCAGGGCGGGGGATCCAGCCCCATCCACGGCCCAGGCCGGCAGCTGCCTGGACCAGCGTTTCCCCGGTGCTCGGCAGGGCTGTTCCCATACGGATTCCCATATGGATTCCCAGGCCTCGCTTGCTCCCGGCCTCCCTCCATGCTCCCCTCCCGCTCTCCCGGGCTGCTGGTCCCGCTGCCTGGTCGATACCGCCTATATTTAGCACCGCGGTGGCAGCAAGAAGCCGGTGCTGGCTATTTTTAGCCATCCCCGGTGCGGCTGCGGGGAAGGGTCCGCGCGGGGTCGTGCTGCACTGCGGGCGCTGGGTTTTCAGGCTGGAGGGTGCCGTGTCCCGGCACACGGGACCCCCGTGGCACACAGCCCTGGTGCTGCTCCCGCTCCCGGGGTCTCTGCCCCCTGCTGCAGTGACCCACCACCTCTCCGGGTCCCAGTGTGAGCTGGGACAAGCCCCTGCCTGCCACCGTGGCCCCTCGATGCCCACAGGGCCCGTCCCATGGCAAGCGGCTGTGCCATCCAGGGCTGGCCCCGTGCTGCTGTGGCCCCAGCACTGCTCCCGCTCCGTGCACAGCTCCCAGTGGCACTGGGACCAGTGATGGGCAGCACTGGGCTTCTCCACTCCCTGGCCAAATGGGGAGATGCCAGCGAAGGTGCCCCGGAGCACTGACCGTGGCTCCCCGACTGCTGCCGGCCGTGTCCCAGGCCAGCCCTGCCCGGCGACACCCTGCCCGGCGTTGGGCTTGGCTCAGGTCACAGAATCAGAATAGTTTGGGCTGGAAGGGACCTTCAAAGGCCATCCAGTCCCACCCCTTGCCATGAGCAGGGACATCTCCAACCAGACCAGGTCGCTCAGAGCCCCATCCAACCTGGCCTGGGATGTTTCCAGGGATGGGGCATCTCCCACCTCCCTGGGCAACCTGGGCCAGGGCCTCACCAGCCTCAGCGTAAAAACTGGGTCCCAGCCCCAGCGATGGACAGACCGGCTGGGACACCCCGAGCATGGACCTCATCGGCAGCCCCACAGCCACTCCGTACTGAAAGCTGCCCCGGCGTGTGCCGACCCTCCATCCCTGCGTGTGCCGACCCTCCCTCCCGGTGTGTGCCAACCCTCCATCCTGGCAAACCCTCGCTGGCTGCAGCACCCCGAGGTGTGGAGCCTGGAGCAGACTGGAAAACCACTTCACTTCCAGCTTGGCCCCGTCCCCGTCCTCTCCGCCTGGGTGCAGCTCCCCGGGGAGCGCGGGGATCCCGGGGGAGCGTCTGGCTGCAGCCCTGCCTGGCTGCTCCTCCCCCATCAGGTTTTGTTCTCCTAATTGAGCCGAGATCCAGGCCAGGCGCCCGGTAAACGGTTTATCCTCCCTGAGCAGCGGGAGAACGTCAACGTGCAGGGCTGGGCTCTCCTTCCAAGGAGAACCGGGGACCGGGCACCTGTGGCCACCACCATCCTTTCGGCGGCACGGCAAGGGCACGGCCCCCGGCTCCGGTGCCCGGTGTCCCTCCGGGGCTCGGCCGGTGCCGGCGGGGAGCAGCGGGGGGTCGGGCCGGGGCAGGCGGAGCCCTCGCCCCCCGCGGTGGTCCTGGGCGCACCGGGACCGGCCCGGCCCGGTAACGGCGGCCGCTCTCCATGGTCCTGACCCGGCCCCGCCGGTGCCCCGGGGCGGCGGAGCCCTGCGCAGCGCCGAGCCCCTGCCCAACCCAGGGACCCCCGGCCCGGGAGGCTCGGGGCTGGGCTGGGGGCCTGCTCCGTCCCCCACGGGGGGGCGGGAAGGCTGCTGCCCGCCTGCTGCCCGCCGCGGCTCGGGTTTCCCCGAGTAAGCGATGCCGGTGGTGAGCGGGGCGGGGGCGGGCGGGAGGGGACACCGTGGCCCCGCCGAGGAGCGGGGGGAACCTGCTCTCCCCAAGGGGCCGGGGAGGGGCGGGGGGTCCCGGGGCTCTGGGGGTCGGCGGGGGCAGAGCCGGGGGGTGCACTGCGCCCGGTGCTGGGGGCACCGGGGGGGTGCGGGGGCACCCCTACGCGGGGTCGGGGGGACGCGGCGGGTCGGGGGGGCGCGGTGCCCCCCGGGAGCCACTGTCGCCGGCTTCCCCGGGCTCGGGGATCCCGGCAGCTCCTCGCCGGATCTTCCCGATTCCCCCCCCGCGGGCTGCGGTCCCGGGGCAGAGCGTCTCCCGGGGGCGGGTGGCCGGAGAGGACCCGTGTGCGGGGCCGGGGGTGCTCGGCGCTGCACGGCCCCCCCCGGCGGGGCGGGCCAGGGGCGGGGAGCCCCGGGGAGGCCCGGGCGGAGGATCCCGCCCACCGGCCCCGCCGCCGCCGCCGGCTCCGGGCCCGCCGCGCTGCGCGGGGCGCGGCCGCTCCGGCCCGGGGCGCGGGGCCGCTCCGCCGCCGCGGGGCTGCGCACGGCAGGTGAGTCCGCACCGGGACCCCCCCCCCCTCCCCGGCCCCGGCCCCGGGCAGGGCGGGAGCAGGGGAGGGGAGCCGGGGGGGGTCCCCGGCAGCGCCGCGCCGGGCTGAGCTTCCCCCGGGGAAGCACCGGGGCTTCCCTCGCCCGCACCCCCCCCGGTGCCGAGCGGGGGCCGGGGGGAACCCCGGGCATCCCCGGCCGCGCTGGGCGCACGGCGGATCCTGCCGCCCCGCACAGCCCGTCCTGTCCCCCCCTCGGCACCTCAACCGCCCTCCCCGGCGCTGGCGGCGACCCCCGGGGTCGGGCTGGGGACCCCCGTGCCCCGCTGTGGGCTGGGGACCCCGGCGTTGGTCGCGGGGGGGGGCTGGTCGTGCCCGTCCTCGCTGCGGTGCGTGGTCCGGAGCACCCTGGGCTGGGGACCACCGGAGCCCACCGGGGGGCCCTGGGGAGCCGCATCCCACCCGCGGGGGTGACCCGGCCCCCCGGGTCCCACGGACGAAGCACCCTCTGTCCCGGGCCATCGGCCCCCAGCTCAATCCGGTGGGATTCCTGTGGTGCCCGGCCCTGCGCTCGCCCCCGGCAGCGGGAGGTTGGTCCAAAGGGTTCGGCGTTTGCCCCAGGTTACTTCTGGCAGACTCGGGGGGCCGGTACCCCGAAGTGCCAGTGTGGCGCTGGGGTTCCTGGTGTCCTTCAGCTGCTCTGAGTCCTGGTCCCCGCTCGGGGGCCATGGGGAACCCGGGGGGGCTGGCAGCGCAGGGGTCGGCTCTGCACTGCCGCGACCTTGGGGTGTTTCGGTGCGGTTGGGCTGCGTTACGGTGCCCAGCAGTCGGGGTGCTCGCCCGGGCGGGGGTCCCGGCTGTGCTGTCAGGGCCACCCTTGGGTGGGCACCTCTGCCCCTCGCTGGGGAGCCCTGGTCAGCCCCCAGAAGTGGGTTTGCTGGTGGCAGGGTGCCCAGGGAGCTGGGGGTGGTGGGAGCAGCGGGCAGGCTTGCCCAGGAGGTGCCCGGGTGGCACAGCACGGGGCTTTCCGCAGCACGGAGCTTTGCCTGACGGGGTGCCACCGGGTGCCCTTTTACGCCCCTGTCTTCAATCCTGGGATGGTGGGGAGAGCTCTTGCATCCTGCTCAATGGCTCTGCCATTGTGGCCCTGCTGGGGACAGTCGGGGGCCCCTGGATGCGGCGGGACCCACGTCTGGGAAAGCCGGGCAGCGCGCTCGCGGGGCTCGGACGTGGCCCTTATCTGCTGCCACCACCCTGGGAACTCGCTACACGCTCAGCTCCAGTGAATTTCCTTTTTCTGTTTTCGTTTCTTTCCTGCTGACGTTTTTCCCCTCCGGAATAAAGGGCTGGATGGGGACCATGGTTACCGGGTGGTATGGGCAGCCGGGCCCCGCGCCCAGGGTGGCACCGGGCAGGGGACAGTGGTGTCTCATCACCCGCCTGTACCCGTCCCCTCGAAAGGGGAAAACCTGACGTGTGTCTACGTGTGCCCCGGGCGCTGCTGGGGAGCGGGAACCTGCTCTGCCTCTGCCCACACATGTTTTCCATCGCGTTCCCCAGGGGCTGCCTGCAGCGGCTGCTTGCCTGGAGCCAGGGCTCGCCCACCGGCGCGTCCCGCCGGCTGCCGCTGCAGGATGGGTTGGTCTTCAGCGAGCGAGCGACCAAACTGCCGGTGACCTTGGCGGGGCGGGAGCTCACCCCCGCCTCCGGCTCAGCTCGAGCCGTCTCCGTTTGTTATAGCCCAGCTGCCGGCACGCAGGAGATGTGCCTTCGCTCGGCCCCTTGGGGCCTGATCCTGCCGCGGAGGAGCCCTGAGCGAGGCCGCTCGGGGTAGAGGATGGGGGAAAGTGGGAGCCATGCCGGCTGGCCCTGTCCCCGTCCCCGTCCCTGTCCCCATCCCTGGCCCTGTCCCCATCCCCGTCCCTGTCCCCATCCCCATCCCACGGCCAGGCTGCACGGGGAGTGACGCTCGCAGCTGGCACAGCAGCGGTTCTGCCCCTTGGCATCCCCTTTCTGACACTGTCCCTTTGCGGTCTCTGTCTCAGATGCACCGAATCCAGCTGAAACCACCGCGGGTGAGAGCCGTTGGGCCAGTGGCTGCGTGAGAAGGCCAGCGCGGCACCATGCCTGCGGCAGAGCGGGTCCCCCTCCGCTCGGTGACCATGTGGCTGCTCCTGCAGAGCCTCCTCCTCCTGGCCTCCTGCCTCCCCTCAGCCGCCGCCTTCCCCAAGGGCTGCTACCCCTCGGAAGAGGAGGGGCTGAAGACCTTCCGCTGCAGCAACGCTCGGCTGACCGAGGTCCCCAGGGACATACCCAACGACACCAACAAGCTCTTCCTGGACTCCAACCGAATCCCCTTCCTGCCCCGTGACGCCTTCCGGGACCTGCCGCTCCTGCTGGAGCTGGACCTGTCCCACAACGCCATCGCCAGCGTCGAGAGCGGGGCTTTCCGGGGCCTGGCCGAGCACCTGCACTCTCTGGACTTGTCTTCCAACAGGCTGGTGTCGGTCAGCAAAGACGCCTTTAGCAACCTGAAGGCCAAGGTCAACCTCTCCAACAACCCCTGGCTGTGTGACTGCCGGCTGCAGGAGCTGATCCGCACGGTGGACCTGGCGGCCGGCTCCTCGGGCGGCATCGTGTGCCACTCCTCCGCGCAGGAGGAGCACGTCGGCAAAGCCTTCCTGCAGGTCATCGCCGACACGGACTTCTGCAACGTGTACAAAAAGACGACGGACATCGCCATGCTGGTCACCATGTTCGGCTGGTTCGCCATGGTGATCTCCTACCTGGTCTACTACGTGCGGCAGAACCAGGAGGATGCCCGGCGGCACCTGGAGTATCTCAAGTCCCTGCCCAGCAAGCAGCGGAGGTCGGAGGAGTCGTCCACCATCAGCACCGTGGTGTGAGGCACCGGCATCCCGCAGGACACGGGGATGCATGGAAGAGCTGGGGATCGGCCGCTCCACAGGCTCGCCATGGCTGCAGGAGCTGCGGGGAGCCGCCGTCGTCGCACAGCAAGAGTCACGGATGTTTTTTCTCCCCGGGGAAGCGCCGTCTGGCAGCAGGAGCTGTGGTCAGCGAGTGCCGGGCTCTGGCGCAGCGAGGGGCGAAGTGGCCGCGGTCGGGGGCGGTTATCGGCGCCGAGCACAGAGCGGCTGCAGCATCCGCCCGCTGCCTCTGCGTTACGAAGGACCGGAGAGACCCCGAGCATCCCCCGGCACGCAGTTTTTTCTCCGACCGACCTGGACATTCGGACTTCATTTAAAACTTTTATATTTCCTTTGCCGAGATCCCTTGGGGCATTAACGGAATCGATGTTTTAATCCCTCCCCGGCTCACACTGGGCTGCCCGAGGGATGTTCCCGGCAGCGCCGGTGCTGGCTCCCTGCCGGGCCAGGCAGCGGGGAAGGCTGGGCCATGGGGAGGAGCGGTACGGCCGCGAGGCCAGTGTCCTGATGGGTCACTGGCCCCGGGAAGGTGACGGGCTGTGACCGCAGCCCGGTGGGACCGAAGGACGGGGCGGGAGGTGGGGACGCATCGGTTGGGAAAGGCAAGAGTCAGGTCCGGGGTTGTCCCGCGCCGGCTCTCGTGCCAGACGGTGCCACCCCATCTCCCGTCTCGGCCCCCGCTGTTCCCCGCGCCTTTCCCGGCGGAGCGAGGGGTGTAGGGGGGGGTCCCTGCTCGGAGACGGGGTGGCTGGGGGGCAGCCCCAGCACCTGCCCCCTCGCAGCGCCCAGTTTCTCTACGAAGCAAACGGGGAATAAGAAGCAAATGGGAAATGAGCTCCCCCGGGGCTGAGCCCTCCGGGGCCGCCAAGGGATGCGGGTGCTGATGGGGGGGCACCGGGGGGTCCAGGCGGTGGGTCCGGCCCTGCCGGGATGTCGGGGGGAGCGGGTTTCCCCTTGGTGCTCCCCGGGGGTGGGTGTTTGCGGACAGGTAGCACCCCCAGCAGCCTGCTCCCATCTGCCACTGCCGAGAACTCCAGCCCTCACGCGAGGACTCCCAGGGCTGCCGACCAGTCACTGTGACGGGAAGCGGGGATGGAGGGAGCCGCCGCGGCCCTTCCGCCCTCTCCCCACTCCCACGCCGCTGGCAGGAGCCTGAATCTCCCTTAAAATGCCCCAAAGTCCCTTCTTGACACTTCCAGTTATTGGGCTGCAGGTTCCTGGGGGCGGTGGGTAGAGGCCAGGCCGGGGGCGGGGGCGGGTGAGGGGGGTCAGTGCCCACCTTTGGGCGTGCGGGGTCCAAGCGGCGACTCGGAGCGAAGCCAGAGCAGACCCAGCCTCTTCCAACCGAGCGTCTGGCCCCTGAGAGAGCTGGTTTTGCCAGTTTCGCCCTTTTTTTTAAAACCAACTGAAGCGAAATTGCCTTAATTCACCAAGAGCACCAACCAAAGCTGCTTGAACACCCTCCGTGCCAGGCCAGACACGGCTCCGGCTGCCCCGGTGCTGCGGGGGCTCCGGCTCCGGCTGCTCCCGTCTCCTGGCGCCCGCGTGCCGGTGGGAGCCGTGGGATGGAGCTGGCGGGGGAGCGGCGCCCGCGCCCTTCCACAAGTGCCTCGTCTCCCAGCGCAGACCAGGGGCTCTGCAACGCACAAACGCCTCAGCCCCCAGCTCCCATCCAGGCGTCCCCCGGCCCCACAGCCCCACGGCAGCTCCCCCCACCCCCATACAACCAGCTCCGGAGAAAAGGGGCTGGGGGGGACCGGACCGAGCCACCGACAGCAGCTGCACCGCGGCCCCGGGCGCTGCTCCCCCGCGGGCATCGCGGCGTGAGGGGACACCCGGGACCGTCCGACCCAATGTGTGTTTTGTTTAAGGGACCTTTTACGTTCTTACTTTATACGACAATAAAGTTGGCTTTTACTTTGGAGCCCGTGCCCGGCGTGTGCCGTGTGTGCGTCTGTGGGGGGCACAGGGTGCTGCTTTGGGCCCAGGCGGGTGGCATCGCCCTGTGCCAGGGCCACCCCTGTCCCTGGCGTCATCCTGGCCGCAGGGGAAGGGCGACAGGCGCCCACGACAGCCCATGTCTTCCCAGAGTCGCCTCCGGCTCTGCTGGGTGTTTCGGCAACACGATACCCGCTCCCTGCGGTAACCCTGCCTTCCCCTTCAATAAATGAACACCCGGCGCCTCGGCTCCCGCAGCGCGGCTCATGTCACTGGCACGGTGCTGGTCCCTGAGCCGCGTCGCGCCGGGACACTGTGGGGCCATTTGTGGGGGCCCTGCCCTCTCCCTGCCCTCCCGTCCCCACCAGAGCAGACCCGGGCATCGCGTGGCACACGAGGAGGGACCACGGTGGCCAGGGAGGACAAGCCCTTCCCGATGCCCGCGGTCCCCCCGGTCCCCACGAGGGCCATGGCACCCGCGGTGGCCCCGTGCTGGTTCACCGGCACCTTGCCCTGGGCGGTGCGTGCCGAAGCGTGGTGCCGTGGAGGGTGAAACCCGGGACCTAACGTGGAGCGACAGCTCCCGCTCGCGGGACATTAACCTTGTTTGTCACGTGGCTGTCTCCAGACGCGGCGTGGCACGGTGCGGCCACCACAGCCCGCAGACCCCGGGCTCCCGAGCAGATGGCTGCCGTCCCCCACCCCGCTTCTCTCCCCGGGGACCCTCCTCCCGTGGCCCCGGAGCAGCTGGGGAGGGCCGGGGGATACAGCGAGACGGGCGTCCCCGGCTGCCACCGCGTCCCCGGGGTCCCACGGGTGTCCCCCCATGGGGCTGGATAACACCGAGCCCCCAGGGGCCAGCCCCGGGCCTCCTGCCCGAGGGCTTATCAGGATGGAAACCACCAGGCTCGTTACAGCCTACACTAACGAGCACAGGGGAGAGGAGGTGGATTCCGGTGGCAGCCGCCGGCTGGTTGTGGAACAGTCGCTGGCCTGCGTGGTTGGGCAGGGAAATAAAATATAAAAATATAAAAAAAAAAAAATAAGAAAACCTTATGAAAAAGTGCAAAAAGCTTCGGGCAGACAATTTGGTCTGGGACGGGCTGAATTGCACTGGATTTATGCCGTTAGTAATCTCGGATATTTAATCAGGTGTTGCAGGGAATGGGGAAGAGCAGAAAACCAGGATTAAGGGAATATTTCCAGGGGGTGCCTGTGGCCGAGCCGGGGTGTCGGGGGGGTCTCGGGGCGGGGGCGGGGGGGGTCTGGGCGAGCACAGGAGGAGGTCTGGGGCCGGCAGCCTGCCAGGCATCTCCCATCCCAAGGAGAGATTTTTCTCGTCTCTATTACCCTATCACTATTTACTCTCCAGCCGCAAGTAGCCGAGGGCAAACTCCCGCTGGGGAGCTGGGAGCCGGCGCTCGGCGGTGGCGGGTGTAGGGGGGAGCTCGGCGTTAAAGTCAACGCTTCTCCTTAAACGAGGAAATATAATCACCCGTTTTAATACTGCGTTTCCGGGTGATTCGTTTCCTGATGTACTGTAGATTTATCTGCCGGGATCAGCAGCGGGAGAATTAGCGGCGTGACCTCCTTCTGTACGGTTCCAGCACGCCGGTAAATCTCTGTTATTAACGTCAGGGTGCTCTGCCCACCCTGGAAGGTAATTACCCAGGCGGGTAATTAACTGGGCTGCCCCGGGGAGGGCCGTTCTTCCTCTGCGGGATGGAGGAAAAGATGTTACTGGGGCAAGATTTAAGAACCGGGTCCTCGTTGGCGGTGACGCCTCTTCTGACCCCGAACGCCCCGGGACCGAGCGATGTTCCCAGGGAGCTGCGTCGTACCTGGCTCTGCTGGAAATTCGGTGGTTTATTGAGTCGCTGGTGGGAGCCCGGCTGCGGGTCCGTCCTTCCAGCCCCGGCGACGGAGGCTCTGCGCCGTGGTTGCTTTTGCGGGGCGGTGTGTGTTTTAGAGGAAAGGTAAAGCAACGTTTCCCTCAGCCCGTGGACGAAGCGCGTTCAGCAGCCGCGGCCCCAGACTGCATCCTGAACTTTTAACTGATTAGATTTAGAAGGGGGAAGGAAGGATGTCTAATTGTTTAATTTCCACAATTATAAAAATATTTATAAATAATTAGGACTGATGGCAGCAATTACCCTGTGATTAAAGCCGGTCTACACTTCATCAACAGCCCTTCAGTTATGTAGCCTTATTTATTTATTTTCACCACAAAAAAAATCCATTTACAGTGGCATTGCTGCCAGTAATGAATCATACTTATTCACTGCCTGCAAAGGACTCACTAATCCGATGATGTTGCTCGTTATAGGAACGGTGCCGAGCAGAAAATGCGGTCACTGGACTTCGGCAGGAGGAAATTTAATTTCAGCGGATAGGAAACTGAAGCAGAGCTAAAAATCACAGCAAGTCTTCCCGTGCATGTGGTTAAGAGCTCAGCGTTTAAGCCGGCAGCACGCTCCCCTCCTGACTCGCCGGTCATTTTCCCTCCTCTCTGCCGTCCAAGCCGGGCGTCGCTGGGCAGAGGGATCATTTCTCTGATTGCCATTTTTTAAGGACAAGGTTGTGCCTGGTAATAAAAGAGGGGAACCTGCAAAGCTTCCCATGTCAGAAGGAAACATTGTCTTCCCAGGCACTTTTCCTGCCCCGGCAGGGGATGTGGGGCCGTCAGCACCCGTGGGCTGGGGCTGGGGCTGGTGTCTGTGCCGTGACCCCCATCCCACTGCCACCCCAGCACCCACCGCCTGCCTGCGGCCTTGCTCCAGGACAGGATTTCGGTGCCAGAAAGCAGCACAAGCTCCTTTTTCCATTTTTTCCCCTGGTCCCGGTTCAGCAGAGCGCGTGAAAATAGGTGTAATTTTACATAAAGGATTGGTCCCATCGAGGAATTCACCGCGGCTGCTGCACCTAAATCGTCTTTGCCTTTGCCACCAGCCCTCGGCTCCCGCCGCTGGTTTGACCCAGAACAGCCGATTCCCTTCGGAGTGACGTCCCAGCGCTGCTCCCGGCCCCACGAGAGCGCGGCCGCACGTGGGATTTCATCTCTCGTGACACCCGTGCTCACCGAGGCCCAGAGCTGCATCCCAGGATGTCCCCCCGCCACCCAGCCCAGAGCACCTGCAGCGTCACCGGGGGGTTACCGGGGACAGAAATGACACCCTCGATTCTCGGCCAGGCTTCGTTTTCAAGCCACTTTCCACCAGCTGGTCCAGGCTCCTGGACTAGCTCCCTGGGGGAATTCCTGGGGGATGGATTAAAATCATGGATGGGATGGGACCTTTAAAGGTCATTGAATCCAGCCTCTTGCCATGAGCTGGGACATCTCCAACCAGACCAGGTTGCTCAGAGCCCCGTCCAACCTGGCCTGGGATGTTTCCAGGGTTGGGGCATCTCCCACCTCCCTGGGCAACCTGGGCCAGGGGCTCACCACCCTCAGCGTAAAACATTTCTTCCTTAGGTCTAGGCTAAATCTCCCCTCTTTCCGTTAAAGCCATTCTATCGCAACAAACCTTGCTAAAAATCAGTCCCCGTCTTTCCCTTTAAGTACTGGAAGGCTGGGGGGGGCCTTTCCTTGAGCGGGGGCTGCCCCTGCTGTTCCCATGGCTCAGCCCCTTGTCCCAGGTGTGATGAGTTCCTGGGATGTGATGATCCCAGGGCACCTCTTCCCCCCCCCCCCCCCCATCCTCCCTCCCCACAGCCCCTCTCCTTATCTGCTGGGCAGACTGGTGTTCCTCAGCACTTTGAGGTGAGCTGCAGTGCGTTGTGCTGGCGTTTTGGGCAGCCCTGTGCCTTGTTTGACTCCCGCCGACTTAAATTCAGAGGAGCAGCTCGCTCGTGGGCTAACGGAGAGGCTGCGGGGAGTCAGCAGACAACATTCCCACGGAGCGGAGGTGTCACCGTCACCCCGGCAGACGTGACACCGGTGCGGCGGCTCTGCAGTGAGTGTTTTAACATCTGCTTGTTAAGTGTTTCTCAAGTGGTTTGTTCCAGGCTGGGAAAAGGCAGCTCTGATGTTAAAACAATGGGCTGCGGCTTCCAGTTGGCAGATGATTGTTTTTGTCATTCGTGGATGTTTAAAAGCACTCCTGCGCTGTCGGTGCCGAGCCTGTGGGGAGGGCTGAGTTACCGGAGGCCCTGTGGGGAGAAGGGGACAGGAAGCTTTAAGCTCTGAATGTATTATTGGTGAGAATTCATCGCTACTCCTGAGGCGCCGTGATCGTCCTTCGCAGAAAGCGGGATTAGAGCTGCCTGGTTGGGGTTAAAGCAGCGCTGAGCCTCGCAGGAGCGACCAGGGGTTCCCCCGCTGCGCCGAAAGCATCGGCTACAGCCCGTGTTTCCAAGAGGAAGATGTCTAAAAACAGAGCAGAGTGGAGAGAGAAAAAAAAAAAAAAAAAAAAAAAGAGGATTTAAAGCCAGGAGGAAGGCTCTGGCAATTCCTCATGAGCTATTGCAGCTGGGGGAGGTAGAGAGCGGTCGTAAAAAGTAAAGGTGAGGTGAAGTGAGAGCTGATTACAGCGATTTGTAAAATCTGAAGTGTGAGAGCGATTCAGCAGCTCAGGAGAAGGGACGGGAGCGAGCTGCGAGGGACGGCACGGCATAAATAAAAGATTCGGCTGCGTTCGGGGCTGTCGCAGGCGGTGAAGGCAGAGAGAGAGAACTTACACAGGAAAGGTCAGAGTGAAGCCGTTTCACATCAGTCTTTCACGAAAGTCTCCACAGAATTAATGACACAAACTCCTCTGCGAGGCAATACTGAAATATTTGACCTATTTCTTCTACTTTTAAGGCCCGCTGGAAAACTTGAGGCACTGTAAGAGCTTCCTATACCCCCAGTTTTTAGAAGGAGGAGGGAGTGTTTATTGTGACTCACTTGCTGTTGCACTTAGTACCTACTTACTGCTTTTTTTCCCCCATAATTTATGCATGTGGCATTCCTCTGTTGTGAAATAGGCCAAGAGACTCAAGCAGCAATCTCCGAGCCCGTCTGCTTAATCTGTATAAGCCTGCACCGTGCACACAGCGTCCAGTTGGCAGCTAAGATAATCAGCCTACAGGCAGTTTAAATGCTCGTTACAGTACATCTTATTCGTCAGTATTTAATAAGTAATGATTCTGAAAAGCTCGGAGCGTGGTCTGTGCCCGTACCATCTCCTGCTGTGCTCCTGTCAAAATGGATAAGTTAAACTGGGTTGAATCTGCTCGATTTTTGGATGAATACCCACCAAGGAATTTCTAGATGCCATAAGAAGTTGCGGTTATTGAGTAGGAGGTGCTCTTTTCCTTGACTTAGTCCTACATAGTGCAAAAACAGAAAGGAAAGGCTCTGTGCTGGGCAGCCAGGCACGGCTCTTCAAGCTGGGTGTGCGCAGAGTCCCCTTTGCCCGGATTGTGGGGGGTTACGCCACCGTTGCACAAGTGGCTTCAAAAGGGGCCGTGTTGGCCAGCTGCGCTTCGCGAGGGAAAGGAGGGTGAGAGTTCTTTGGTGTCCCTTGACAAAGTGAGGCCGGAAGGCAGCAGCTCCCGGCAAGGAACGGTTTACAAAGGTTAAAAACGAGTTTTAAAAACCACTGTTCTGGTGGCTCCACTGTGGCCTGGGAACCCTGCTCCAGCGGGCTCGTGCAGCCCGTGCTCTTCACGTCCCGGGCTGGTGAGAACGCAGGGTTACTCGTGAAGCTCTGGAGAGTAGTACAATAATCTTTACTAACAGCGCTTTATGAGCAAAATGATGAATTGCTGCAGATCCAGCAGCTAACCTTCAAAAGCAGATCGGAGTAAGTCTTTTCTGGGAAGAAAACTTTCCCATTATCTCAGCGCTTTGGCAATTTGTATCTTGACTTGTTACTCATCCGGTGAACCTGACAGGAATTTACAGCTGGTGTGAGAGGATCATCTGCTTGTACAGCACCTGGGGCCAGCAGAGCTCTGCCATGAGGATTTGATGCAGCTGAAGGAAAACATGCAGCAGCAAGCAGGCGGAGGCGGCTCTGCAGCCTCTCCCCTTCCCTGGGACATACCCGCTTCTTTCTAGGGAGCAGCAGACAAAGAGAGAACCATAAAAGCTGGGTCCTTAATTCTCCCGACTTCTGGGCTGTTGAATTTCTTATTAACCCCCTCTCTTGTCTCAGGGACCCAATTTCACGTTCCACTCCCCGGTGTCTGCTCATCAGCAGAGCTCCCACTGGCGGCAGCGACACGGGAAGCCCTGAGCACGTCAGTGTCCAATAACTGCTGCATTGTACGACTCTGCCCGGGGCAGGCTGTAACACTTCACGCACAGAGAAAGAAATGGGGGAAAAAACAAAGGGAAGGACGTTTAATGCTTTTAAATCACGAAGATTAAATATTTCTATTAATATCAGCTAGAAATTGCTCACAGAGATTCTGGCATGTATCATTATGGTACATAATTCCACTACAACTATCTGCCATCTCTCCCTGAATTGTTTATAGCTCCTTTATGCTCTCAGAGCAAACTGCAGCACAGAGCTGTGGCGTGTCTGGTGTCACCACCGAGAAACAGACCCTTTGCACTAACAGCCATGTGACAAACATCCTTTTTTTTTTTCATTGAATTACTTTACCTTGCGTGAACACCTCGTTTTATGCATCACTTCTGCAGTCTAAGTGGTCCCTGAATACAGAAAATCTAGGGGTGCATGAATGATGCTGTTTTGTGATTGTTCAAAAAGGCATGTAGGATTCTAGAATTGGCAGCTAAAAATGAAAAGAACATCACAAAACCAAGAATGCTTTCACAGCTGCTCTTCAGGTTTCCAATTTCTGTCGTCAGTTTATTAGCAAGATCTTGCTCCGTACATTTTGACTCGAGGCCTCGTACAAGTCTGGCAGGTCACCTCGTTGTTAGGACTGAAAGTTCCAGGACCACAAACCACTGCGGAGGGAACAGAGTCAGTGTTTCAGCCAGCTCCCCTCTGCCTCGGCTGGGGCTGGGACCATCACACACCACCGCCCACCTTCTCAACACGATCAGTGGGATCTTGACTTTCCCAAGCTCCTGAGCCTGCCCCTCGCTAAATACCCTGAACTCCAGAACCAGCCCTAGGTGCTTCTGGCAAAAGATCTCTTAAAACAGCCAAGTGTTTTCTAGCAGCACTACCATTAAGGTAATTGTTTCTTAGTTGCTCTATAACCTGAGCATAGTCACTCACCAGTGACCTGGAAGAAAAAAACCCACTTCACTGCTTCCACTTACTCTATTCGGAAATACAGTTACACCTACGAGCACACTAACAAACACCGCCAGCTCGTTTTCTGTTCCTATCAGGCTTTTTAAATCTGTGATGTGAATACCTTTTCAAAAGATGAATGGAAATATCATCGCTCTTGACACTGATATTTACCAACTACTCTTCAGAGAAACCTGTAATCAGAGCTAATAAGCTACAGTTAAATCAATGTGTGTTATATTTACCGCAGCAGCTAGCGCAGTTCTTGTGGGTGATATCGTTTTTCCCAAAACCTGGTCGACAGCTGTCGATGCGAATAACTGAGAAACTGTTGTCCATATAGTGTATTATAGGAACAGTTTGAAACCGGTGCTTCAAAGCATACGTCTGCTTATGGAAAAACTCTCCAATTCGATCTCTTGCCTAAAATTTTGAAACATTGGAAGAATAAACAAAGAGTCAGTTGGGGTTTTTTTTATTTTAAAATACCAGTAAATACTTTATAGTCCTGATTCCCCCCCCACACTGAACTGTCACCTTAACTGGGAGTCCTCCTTTGGCTTCAGAGGGCCTGGGATCACACCCAGTACCTGACAGCATGGTTTAACGTTCAGAAGCCAGAGAGAACAGATTTTAGACATCGTCTACAGTAGACTTACTTTAAACTGTATTCCATTTACCAAATGATAAATCAAATAATTAGTTTAGAGATATTTATAATTCTTAGAGGTAAATATAAAGGAAATAATAAGCCTGATTTTTTTTTTTTAAATTTTGTTTTTAAACGGTTTGGATCAATTTGACCTTTAAAAACAGTTTTCCATCCTGAACTGATTTATTTGAAATCCATGAATCGTCATTTACAAAGATATTAATCCCATAAAATCTGGGTGAAGCTGGATTACTGCCAGTCAAATCTGTAGATGCTAAGGCAGAAATTAGTGTTAAATACGCGGAGGAGGCAGAAGGGTGGCTGACACAGAACCTCTTGAACTCTCATGTTTGTGGCAGCTTCGCAGTCGTAAGGAACCTGGTGGCAAACTTCTTCCCATCCTGGTGCAAAAGGATTTACTGTGGTGGTGGGGGGAAAAAGATACATGTGCATGTGGTGAAGAATATATTACAATGAACTCAAATACTTCAAGCAGGTATCTTTAGGTTCATTTCAAAAAAACATCGACGAATAAAATACGTTACTGCTTTTAGCATCCTGTGGTGCTCGCTTCACCCTATCGTACCCTCTTAATTTTGCCTCTAATTTGTGGAGAATGGTGATTTTGTTTTTTTCCTTTCACCCGTCTGCAGTCAAGGTCATGTTTTGGAAACAGCTCTTTTTTGTATTGGGTGTATTTGAATGTTGAAAAAATGAGTGACCGATAAAAGGGGAAAAAACAGCTTTGGTCCTGTTGGTTTCATTCTATCCAGTTACTTAAATCACTTTGTTCCAGTAAGAGTCAGAGGTCAACCAGTAAAATAATGTGGGGAAAAATATGCTAAGCTGACAGGCAGAATGGAATGAAATTCTCACATAGTACCCCCAGGTTACAGAAAGGGCTGAAGTTTTATGTAAACTTAAAACCTTCAGGTCTTAAGTTTGTTCTGAACGTTTCTTGACTTTACTGAGGAGAAAATGATCACAAAACCATTCCATAACCTGTTGGATGGTGCCTTTTGGCACACAATGAGAACAGATACAGGAGAGAATGTGGTCAAAGCATTAATGAATAACTTCCTTTCCTCAGCGATAAAACATCTCTAAATTAGGGCAGCCATCAGGGTTGATTTAGCTTGTTTTGCAAGGCAATACAGCCACATGGGTATTACCATAAGGGAACTGTGAGGCTCTTACATTTAACCTCTGTGCAGTTTCCTAGAATTAAGCAAAACCACAGAGGTCACAGACTTATTAAAAATCAAATAATGAAAACCAAATATGGCTGGTTTTCTTTAAAAAAAAATAAAAATCACATCATGGGATCTTAGCAGCTATCTCCTTTCAACAGTCCTTCCAAACTGCACACCTTCGAAAGCAACATTTCTCACTAAGGTTGTAAGTACAATGCTACAAATTCAACGTATAAACTGCATTTTAGCTCCATCTGTGGGCTATTGAGAAAAAATACAGGGGCTCCGAAAGAAAGCAGGGAAACAGTTTCTGAAGCTATACTCGACTTCAATGTATTTCAGATGATGTTTATAGTACTCTGGGGTTGTTCATAAATAGATGTTCCCTCCCAAACAAACATTGAAATCTGTTACCTTGAAAGCTAACAAATAGTTCGTGCAGGAGGCCTTGTTTTGGTAGCTTGACAGAATGGCATTTGCAGGATGAGTCTATGATGTGACACGTCAGATCAGAGATGATGTTGTTTAAGATTTTCTTTAGTTCCTCAAAGAACAGGCTGTTAGCTGCCAGCTCGCATTCCCTTGTAGTAAAGCGAACAAATGCCTGATACGCATGGTCAGCTTCTCTGTAGGCTTAAAGAAAACAGTTTGTGTGTGAGTTCTGCGGTGAAGTTGCAAGTTGAATCTTATACAGAACCTTATCATCTGCATCAGTGTACTTTGTATCTGAAACACAGGCTCTTGTTCAAAAGTAAACAAATAAATAAAGCTTACGCATTAACCAGAACAAATTTATCCCTGTCGTAGCTGACTCAAATAGTAAGACACCTTTTAGTTAAAAATTTACAGGAATTTATGTATTTATGTTACCAGGCTCTGCTCCCAACTATTAAAATAAAAAGGGAGGCGAACAGTAAAATAAGACAGAACTAGCATGTCTACAAAGTTGTGTAATGGAAATGGACTGGGATTACCCAAAAACATTCTATGCAATTATGGTGTAGGAGTGAATGTTTTTTAAAATTATTTTAAAAGTTAGTGTTTCTCCAGCATTTTTGGAAATGTTATTTTGTGGGTGGGGAGGTGATATTGGTGACCGGTGGTTACGAACAGTGGAAGAAGGCTCGAGTGCAGCTGGCGCGGTGGGGGCAGAGGGCTCATTCTGCACCAGCGTATGGTCGGTTTGGTAATCTCTCGCAGGAGATGGCGCTCAGACACGAGCTGCATTTTCAGATCTTGGATATCACTGCAATTACTGTGGTTCACTTTGTTCTTATTAAGGGCAGAGATTATGTCATTCTTTGAGTGGCCGTGTATCCTTCGTAGCAGTTATTTAAAACTTTTTCCAAAACTGTGAGGGGGTGTGTGTGTGTATAAATATAAACAATTTATTTTCTATTCTGGGAGAAAATGTTAACTAATTTTTTCTTTTAATCAAGCCTTGCAATAAACATGCACTTCACAAAGGCTATGTGCATTAGCTTAGTAGTAAGTTAGCAATCTTACCATATACCATAAATTGATATGCCTCAAACATTTCTCTTTCTTCTTGTGTTGTAGTTTCTATGATTTTGTGAGAAAGAGTGCAAGTATAGGCTCCAGACATAGACTCCTTAAAACCCATCACCATCAGCTTTCCTGTTTCTGTAAGATTCACATACCTTCGCCCTAGAATAGAAACAGGAAACACTTGATTACTGGAAATGTTTGGTTTCTGATGTTCAGCTCATTTAGAACATTTGAAGATGAGATCTTTTTCTAGTACATAATGAGACTTGATTCGTGCTACTCTGCAACAGTCTAAAATTTATGACCTTTAGGACTTATTGCAAGTTTCCTCCTATCTCAAGCATTTGAAAATTTTAGGGGGAGAAGAGAAATGTAGTCTGATGTCAGACCTCGTGGAAAAAATTGACAAAGGACCAAGTGACTGTTTGGACCCACCGTCCTATTGTAGGGTGGCATCAGTAGAAACAAGGAAAATATGTGATTTCAGGTACAGTAATCTACTTAGCCATTTGTGGTCGACTTTTTCCCTTGTAAATAGAAAACAGAAACTATTTCTCTATCTCAGCATATTTTCCTGATGGCCTCCCCGCCCCTCAAGGCAGAGGCTGTTACTAAGTTTGTGAAAAAGTACCGTACAAAGCCTGTTCTATTAGTGACTGGGGAAAAAATGGCTAAGGCAGGCAGGCTGGAAATCCTTTGTAGTCCGAACAAAGTGACTAACCTTCTAATTTTTTTCCATCTGGACCAATCCACAAATACTTGGGATCTATTAGTTCTTCTTGAGAACGAGCCAAATCCATACATATTAGAAACGGGCTGTTTGCAAACACCTTAACGTAAACGCTAACTGGAATACAAGAGAAGAAGAAATGCTTATATGGCATGAAAGCACCAAAACACGCATTTAAGAAAAAAATACTAATTTGATGTCATGCAAAATTTACTTTTCATGTTTGGACTTGAGAAGTATAAGGTTAATTTTCTTTATCTGCGTTTGCTGTTATTAATAAATCACGGAACTGTCCACGGCGTGGTTGGTGCTGACTGGGCGGAGGAGACGCGTCGGTCCCCCACAAATCGCGTTGCAGGGTCACCAAAATCGCCAGATTTTGAGCCTGTTGCTGAGTGGGACCCTCATGTAGACCTTAAATTTTCAGAAGGGGCTTTAGAGCAGCACCACGGGGCAAATGTATTTCTAAACCCAACCCTGAGTCTGGAGTCTCCAGCATTGTGTTTAGCTGTTGCGTCCGTGTGTAGGGTTGTCTCTGTGATCACTGTATTAAAACTCCGTTTTAAAAGCCTAGTAAGACCTCAAAAAAAAAAAAAAAAGATAAAAAAGACAAGTTTACCTTCATGTTTGATATCGCCATAAACATAATTCTTTTCTACTAAACCAACAGAATGTCGCTCTTCCATAGGTACAGCTCTCACTGTAGGGAAAAGGACTTAGAATGTTATGGAGAGAAATCTCAATGTGCGATTGTTAATCTTTTATTTTGTCCTAGTGAGTTTCTTGCCTTATTTTTCCTTTCTCCTCATGTCCTTTTCTTAAAAACGTGAGCTCTGACTTGCCTGGTTTTGTTGCTTCAGTGCCCAGGTTGCAAACCTGACTTTATACAGCAGGTTCTAACCAAGCTGAGCCTTTCTCTTTACAAAAAGCCAGTAAAATAGCTATAAAATCTAACTAGAAAGCTAAGGCTCTTCACAGCGACCCCAGGGAGAATCAGGACGGGTGCAATGTGGTGATATTGAGCATGATATTGAGTTTTGAAGCACCTGTGAGCTTTTGCCTTTGGGAAGTGGTGGGCAGATGTCCAGGCGTGAGGGTTTCTGTTATGAGAGCCCCCAGGAGAGGTGAAAATCGTGATGATTTGTGCTTTTTTGGGCCATGGTGGATGACCAGGATGGCCCTGTGCAACCGCTGCCATCCAGGACTCGGGTGTGAGGGAGAAGGTGCTGCTGGGACCCGCACCTTCCCACTTAAAAGGCATTTTATGGCTGAAGGACGGTGCTGCAGAGCACAACCGCTCCCCTCAGAGAGGTGTCCCCACAGCTGAGGGCTGCCCCCCGCCCCGGCCCTCAGCAGCCTCCTGAGGAGCCGGCACCGGGGGGAGGCCGCCCCCCTGCCGCTCCCTCCCTCCGTACCTGCGCTGGGACCGCCCCAGCCCGCCATCACGGCGGCCACCACCGCCGCCGCCATCCCCAGCAGCGCCCGCGGCGGGGAGCGCGGCCTCCCGCCGCCCCCCGCCATGCCGCCGCCGCCCCCCGCCCTCCGCCCCAACGGCCGCCGCGCGCCGCCAACCGCCTTGCGCGCGCCCGCCGCTTCCCGCCCTTTTCCTCCCCTCAGCGGCGGGGGCGGGCGGGCCATCGCCTCAGCGCGGCGCTTCGGGCGGGAAAGGGCGTCCCCAGCTCCTCACCCTTTTCTTCCTCACCCCACCCCCTGCCTTTTAAACATTCCTTTATTATTTTTTTTTTTTGGTGGGGGAGAGGGGGGCGTGTGTGTCTCACAGGGCTGTGAAGGGCGGCAGGTGCCAGCCGCCCCCCTGGGCTCCGGCGCTGTCACGCCTCAGCGCCAGGCTTGAGAAACTACCAGGTCGCTCTTCCACAGTGCATAGCGAAATTTATTTTTGACTCTTATGAAGTGTTTCCACTGTTGTGGGCAAGGGTAGGAAACTCCAGGGGCAGGAGAGAATGGGTTCAGGCATGGGCTGTGGTCTGTCTGCCCCATAACCGCAGGGAAGGCCGGGTTGGCGCCCCCAGCTCCAGGTTTTGAGGTAATGGCAAGCTCTGCACACCGGGGTGTTCTTCAGCTGCAGGTTTCTGGAGCAAGTAGTTGTGGGACACGTACTTTCAGCTTAAAAACAACAAAAAAACCCATTCCTGCCGCTTGCTATGAGAAAGACTGAAAATAAGAGTTGGGCATATCCTGTTGGCTCAAAAACAGAGCTGACTGCCACATTCTTACTTGAAGTACTCAGTGGTTTTTAAGTCAGTTACATGTTTTGTAAGACTTGCTTATGACTTATAAACGCTTAAAAGTAGAAATATTTTGTTTCTAGAGTGGGTGTCATAAAAATACTCAGGAAACTCAGCTGAACAGGGAGAGGACGGAGCTTGCATTTGACCACACCGCACATGGTGAGACACTCAAGAGCAGGAACTGTGGCCAAGCCTCTGGTAATTAGCTAAATCATATTTAATGTGCAGCCTCAGGCCACGCCAGTGTCCAAAATTGATAGAATAGTATTTGCATAACAAATAGGGAAGCAGCCAACACAGGAATGATAGTTATTTTTGTAGATAGCTGTAAAAGTTTTAATTCAGTGCTTCCATGCAAAAAAAAAAGCACTGAAGTTACAAGTTTTCTTTAATAAAGCATACCAACAAAAAGCGTGAAAATGAAGCTATCAAATTATTGACAGAAAATACTTTCACTCAGGCCTGGTGGCATTTTAAAGTAGTGTCCCTCTCATTTCATGTCTTGCAAAACTCATTGCTCTACTAAATGTGCATTGCCTCATTATCGCACTTCTCTCTCTTTGCAGGGAAGCGGCTGCACTTTCTGCTTCCTTAGACCAAGATATTAACTCTCAAGTGGTCGGTTAAGGTATAAGAATTATGTCAGGGTTTTCATTTTTAATTTCCTTGGGCTGCTGCACGGTTCGCAATTAGGACCACCTCAAAAGATCCAGCGTTCCCATGTGTTGAATGTTTTCAGTTTTACTCAAAGTTAACATTTCACGCTTACGCTGTATAGGCAAAATGATTCAGTTTTTAACGTGTCTGCTACAAACTAGTCATATTTCAGTCTGAACATCCTCTCTTCCTAAGGATGTTTGTAGCCTATTGTCATGTAACTGTCCTGCACAGCCCATCAGTCCCCAGCTTGGTAATTATTATAAAATAGTACCTTTATATAAAGCTTTGTCTGCAGTTTTGAATCTTTATAAACTTAGGCTGCTGGTCTGTGTCTTTAGTCGAATGACTTATTCCTTTTCTGGTCTGTGATATTTCTAAGTTACAGACTGATAAATTGTTGCTACAGATTTGTAAACTCGGGGGCTGGGGGAAAAGCTGGTTATCTTTAAGAATAGGGTAATATGGTGGTGGGGATTTGATAGGACAAAATGTGAAGTCACAGACTCACAGAAGTCATGTATTTATGAATTACTAAGTGCTTTTGCTAATGGCTAGAAACTTGGTCAGTAGGAAATGATAGAAGAGGAAAAAAATCTACTGTAAACTTGTTGATCGTGGTGTGCACAGATATTTGATCATTAAAAAGGCAAATATTTTATCCTAGGAAATAAGTAGAGATATTACCAGGAGTACAGGGTCGTGTGAATCTGTGTCTTATCTGGGATGCTGAACTCAAGTTTTGTCTCTAATCTTTAAGGTGGATGACCTAAAGCGGGGATAATGCAAAGGAGGGCCACGATGAGGATCGTGGTACTTTGTATATGCTGGCAGACCCAGGCTCGGTTGATTTCTGCCCTTGATATAAAAGCAGAGAGAAGAGATGATTGAATATCTGATGGTAAATGAGAGGGAAAGTAAAGATTTAAATTGGAGAACAAGTCTGGCAGTAGAGAACATGTCCATGAATAATCCTGGGGTGGAAAACAGAAAGAGGTTTCTGATCATCACACAGTAGGTTCAGGGCTTCCTTAAAGTTCATAGGAGCAAGAAACCTTCCTAATTATTAAGTGGTTCTGGAAAGGGAATACGGGATTGTCTGGAATAGCAGAGAATTGGTCTTGATTATCCCAGACATCTTTTTTTATTTTATCATTTTATTTCCAGATTCTTTTTCCAAGCAATGGAAAAGTGACGGAAAAACGTCAATTTAAGCAGGAGTGATTGACACAACACAGAAAGTAAGTAGGAGAATCATGTTTCCATGTTGTTCCTGAGCTATGGTAATTCGCACTTGCTCCCTGGTTTTATGTCCAAGTGATCAGGTTAGATCACAGTTTAATTTGCCACTTTGTTAATTTCTAGATTCTCAAGTCACATTGTTACTGATTTCTGGACCCCTTTGTGGAAAACATGTAGTAAAGGAACAAAAATCCATTAAGCCTCCATCAGTCTTCTTACCCCAAAACATCGATTTCTCAGTTTTAAAACACAGCTGATTTAAAGGGCCAAGAAAAAACCCCAACTCAAAAGCACAATGTGATGAAATAAGTGTAAAACTGTAATAAACAGACGCAGCAATAACCCCAAGAGTCCCAAAGTGCAGCTGCCCTGGTCACGCTGAAGATGATCAGCGAGCCTTCCATCTACAGCGTCGTGGGGTGGTTGTTTTACTTTTTCTCTCTCTGGCTCATCAGAGTTCAAAGCTGCAAACACGAAGTGTGGTGTTGTCGAAGCATGCCAGGTACAGCCTGTTCTGCACTGATGTTCTCTGCTGATCTGAGATCTAGGCCAGCTATTATCTTTTTAGGCCTTTTCTTGGTAAATAGCTGTGGGCTTTGGGTGAAGCAAAATGCCATGAGTAGTGCTTAGCTTGCAGATGAAGTGGAGGTTGCGTTGGTCTGGCACAGCTTGTGCTTCCTCATGAGTCGTAGAAGGGTTTGGGTCGAAAGGGACCCGCAAAGGTCATCTGGTGCCACCCCCTGCCGTGGGCAGGGACATCCTGTACTAGGGCAGGGTGCTCAGAGCCCCATCCGAGCGTTGTGTAGAGGGAGCCTATTTTCAGACTTCTGTCTTAAATGTACAAAAGTTGTCATTTAACAATCCCCCAAGTACTATGAGTGAAATTAATCTTGGCTTTAATTTATTAAAATATTTTGTAACTTGATTTTCTTCTAAGTAGCAATGCTATTAAGAAAAACAGCTAACTGAACATAAATTTTATTTTACCCTTATATCAGTCATTTAACTTTAATGTACAGTCCAAGGTGTGTGATCTATTAACAAATAATGCAAAGAAAGCAGCGTTCGTTTAGCAGTTGAGGCTGCCTTACCATGTTTACATGATGTGTAAACAGAGCCAGGACGAATGGCACACAAAGGAAATGAAGTATGTAGAAAAGAAGCTGCTCTTTCATGTGTGTGGGCATCACAGCGCACAGTCGCCACACCAGTTCTAATAAAGGCTTACACTGCCTGGCTCTGCACTGTAACATAAAGTGAGTCAGAAGCCAGCCAACGCAAAATAGCTCCGTGTCGCCCTGCTGAACTCTCCGTATGAATAGCTATTGTCCCTTGAGTGACCTAACCCAAGTCATCACAGACAGCTTTCCCGCGCTATTTTGGGTGCTTGCTTTAAAGACGAAGGGCTCCCTAAGACACCAAGTAGCATTTTTAACTGATGTCCATAATGTGTGGTGGATCCGTTTGTTTCGCTGGTGACCCTTCTGCAGGAGGGGCTGTCAGATGGCATCCCAGCTGGCAGTGCCGAGGGAGCTGGGAGGAGATGGGGCGCATTGCTTGTCGGATAATGCTTGCAAGTGGAGACATGGGTTGTAGGGGACAGCTGACCTAGCTTGAGCTGTGGTGGGCAGCTGGGGATCCATGTCATCACCCAGCTGCCTCAGCCCTGAGCATGGGAGTGTGTCTAAGCCCTGAGGGTAGGGTTACTCCTGCTACGTTGGTTTATCGCTCCTGGAGCTGTTCCCCTTGGTCCCACTCCTGACAGTATTCCTCCCTAAGGACCTGTCATGGCTTCTTTAACTGTGGAGCCACCTCTGATCGTGGGGAAGGAGCTTATCTCCCATAGAATCCTAGAATCGTTTAGGTTGGAAAAGACCTTTAAGATGATCAAGTCCAACAGTTAACCTAACACCACCTCTAAACCAGGTTCCTGAGCACCACATCTACAGGGATGGTGACAACCACTTCCTTGTGGTTGTTCAAGCCTGTTCCAGTGCTTGACAACCCTTTTGATGAAGAAATTCTTCCTCATATCCATCCTAAACCTTCCCTGGTGCAAATTGAGGCTGTTTCCTCTCTTCCTATCGCTTGTCACTTGGGAGGAGAGACCAACACCCACCTCACTACAACTTCCTTTCAGGTAAGAGCGAGAAGGTCTCCCCTCAGCCTCCTTTTCTCCAGGCTTAACAACTTCAGCTCCTTCAGCTGTTCCTCACAAGGCTTGGGCTCCAGACCCCTCACCAGCTCCGTTGCCCATCTCTGGACACGCTCCAGCACCTCAATGTCTTTCTTGTTGTGAGGGGCCCAAAACTGGACACAGCGCTCGAGGTGGGGCCTCACTAGTGCCAAGTACAGGGGGACAATCACTGTCCCAGTCCTGCTGGCCACACTAGTGCTGATACAGGCCAGGATGCTGTTGGCTTCTTGTCCACCTGGGCACACTGCAGGCTCATATTCAGCCAGCTGTTGACCAACACCTCCAGGTCCTTTTCTGCTGGGCACCCTCCCTCTGGGCACCTGTCCCCAGGCTGTGGCATTCATGGGGTTGTGACCCAAGTGCAGGACCCAGCACTTGGCCTTGGCCCACCCATCCAGCCTGTCCAGACCCTCTGTGGAGCCATCCTGCCCTCAAGCAGATCAACACTTGGTGTCCTCTGCAAACTGACGGAGGGTGCACTCCATCCCCTTGTCCAGATCATCGATAAAGATGTTAAACAGAACCAGCCCCAGTACTGAGCCCTGGTGAACCGGGGCTGCCAACTGGATTTATCTCCATTCACCACCACTCTTTAGGCCAGGCTATCCAGATGGTTTTTCATCCAGAAAAGGGTACACCCATCCAAGCCACGAGCAGCCAGCTTCTCCAGGAGAATGATGTGGGAAACAAATGTTGAAGGCTTTACTGAAGTGCAGGTAGGCAACAGCCACAGCCGTTCCCTTGTCCACCAAGCGGGTCACCTTGTCACAGAAGGAGGCCAGGACAGTCGAATAGGACCTGCCCTTCATGAACATGTGCTGACCGGGCTGGAAATGCTCTTCACAGTCTGATATCATTTGTCCTAGGAGAATGGCTGGGGCCTCCCTCAGCCCCCCAAAACACACACCCTCGGCCGCCGCTGGCACGGGTGTCCCCGCCGAGCAGCACCCCCCCTTAGCCCCGGCGGCGAACTCCAAGGCGGGCGAGCCGCCCGGGCCGGGAGCGGGTCGGCTCCGCCGGTGGCCGCCCGGCGCCGCTCTCCGCCCGCCGAGCGCCGGGCCGGATGCGGCGGTGCCCGGGGGAGGCGAGGCCGGGCCGGTGAGCTCCGCTGACAGTCCCCGGGCCCGAGCGGGCAGGTGGAGCCGGGAGCCGCGGCCGGAACATGGAAGGTGAGAAACGACCCCGCTCTTTCCCCGTCCCCGGGAGGGGGATGGAGGCGCTGCCGCTCCCCCGTCCTCCCCGCCGACCCCCCGCTCCACCTCCCGTTCGCTGCCCGGCGCGGTCTGTTCTGCAGCCGACGGAGCCGCACACTCTAATCGCGTGTTGCAATTAAGCAGGAAACGAACGGGGCTTTTCCCCCTCTCTCTGTTTAATTTCAGAAGCAGCACAGTATGTATGATAAAGTTAGGCTTTAGAGCCGGCTTTACCTCCTGTTCGTATTCTAGGTTTTAACGAATTAAAGGGCGTGTTTGTTTCTTTTTGCTTGTAAAACGTGTGTGTAACTTTCTGAGCCAGCAGAAAAAGAGTTGCGAGTCAGTCATCGGCTACGGCGTAATTTGCTTTTGCAGAAAAGCAAAATTAATGGTCTTTTTAACAAGCCTGGCAAAGAAGCTGTGCAAAGCATCACTTGATTTGTTATTCCAGAAGTGGATATTCTTTAAGGGCTTGAGTTTAGATTCCACTGTGTCTCAATGACTTGAGGTTTTTGGTTATTTTAAGTTAGATGCAGTTGTCTATTTAAAAATATGTTCTCCTTTGCTAAAGGTTCTTAAAATGTTTGTATTTAAATATTTACTCTCATAGAATCTGACTTAATTGAGACTATCGGTGCTTGAGAGAGTAACTAGTGTTTTGAAAGAATGGGTCTGGTGGTGGTTTGGTACTTAAAAACGCAGCCTCATTGTCTTGGTCAGGTCGGGACCACTGTATATCTCTTGTGAGAGAAGAAAACTCTTTAGGTATGTCAGTAATTTTAGTCTCTGATTAGAAAATAGTCATGTTTCTGCCACTACAACTGAGCTTATTTGAGAAGCCTCTTTTTTATGTTCCTATTTCTTGTACACTTAGAGTTAACATACAAATAATCCTTCAGATTTTAGTCATGTAGTGGGGATTATGAGGATCAGTTAATGTGCCTGAGTTTATTATGTTTGGGATGGAGTTAATGTAAAAGATGGTGATACACTCTATTATCTCCGGATACAGTAACTGCCAAGTGTTTCTGTTTCCATGGGTCTTGAGAAAATCTCAGTTCCACTGGAGTTGATGTGAAATTTGCCATTGAGGACAAAGGGGTAACACTTCTGTCCTTGAGTTTCTGTGCTCAGTGCAAGGAGGCTCAGTACGGTCACTGACCGGGAGACAGGCACTGTCAAGAGTAGGACTTTGAGACCTCAGTCTAGGAAGCCCAAATCTGCAATTTACTGGGTTGTATCTCTTCATGACTGGTTTATTTTTGCAACGATCACAAGAACTGACCTCATGCTCTCATTTCCATTTGCTGTACTGGGATGAACATGTTGAATTACCAGGAGATATTCTGCTGGTTTCAGGAGGTCATATGCTACATTTGAAAAATGTCACCCTAAGTTACATGTTGCTGATCAGGATTTCTTCCCAAAATGACATGTGCACTTAAAATGCCCATGTCGTTTCAAATATTACATGGCACTTAAGAGCAGCAAAGTGTTAGAGATGCTATTATTAAAAGTGCAAAGAGTTTATTTGGTCCAGGTACCTTCTTCAGAAAGCCGTTGAGACTGTAAATGCTGAAAGCGGCCATTCAGTGGGGAAATTAGATAGGCTTTCTCTCTTTAATAGTACAGTGCAGGCTGAAGGTGAAGAGCGTGCTGGGGTGACAGGGGCTGACTGCTATACATAGCAAAGGCACTGGCTCCGCTGTGAGCATTTAGGGATAAGGCTGTGGGAGTCAACCTGCAGGGCGGTGGCCAAGATTGGTGTTTAACTTTGGCTTCTTTGTGCCTCTCAAGTTGGCACAAAGACAAGGAAACAAGCTGTGTTTGCTCCATATGCCGTGATAGAGGGACTAAGGGTATAGGGGATTTAAAAAGATGTCCCCTGTGCAGTGCTGTTGGGTTGAAAAGTGCAGCTGGCGGTAAAAAGGCAACATTCTGGTTTTCACTTTGGATGCAAACAGGTAAGATTATAATAATTCAAGATGTAGCTCCTGTGCTGTTGCCTACAGCTGTATTGATGATAGAAGGGTGTTAGTGTTATCATTTATTTGAAAAACACCCATTTTAGCGGGGTTAAAATACAGGTAGGCTGTTTTGTTGCTTCTATTAACTGGTCAAATACCGGGATAAACTATTAATACAGTTATGCTTTAAAATGCCAGAGCACTTTTTTAGCAAGCTATTTGAATATTTTTGCTCACTTTGGCTATTGGCGTAGAACACAGGATGGCTAAGGATTGGTTTCAAAAGCACATGAATTTTACTTCTGCTTTGTAAATGAAAATTGTGCGTCAGCTGCAACACACACAGGACGAGCGTCTCCCTTCCATGCACCCTAGTCAGTGGATCTCTCTGAAGCTTGGGAAGACTAACGTGTTCTGTAAGTGATTTCCTGCATTGTGCTTTTCTGAATGTTAGGTAGAAATATGGTCTTATTTGTACAGAATCGGGGATGGAAGTTTCCTAGACTTTCTCCTTCTAGCGCACTTATGGGGCACAGTGAAGGATCTGGCTTAAAATACTCGGGAAAGAGATAGGAGGTTAAATATTAAGAGACCACTAAGGCTGTAAGAAGCTGCTTGAGACTAATATCATAAAGAAACCAGGTACTGATGCGTGGATGTTGGAGGCTTGAAAGTGATACAAAGACTGGGATATTTCTCAACAGAAAAGAGAAACGTTATATAGTGTGTCGTTGTTCTTATCTCCTTAGAAGGATTGTAGTGCCCAGCAGCCCATCACAGACAGGAACCTGTTTTGCTCGACAAAATGTAAATAAATACGCAGAGATGATCTCAAAATTAAACAGATGAGTGTCGGAGGACTGGCTGAACGGGTCCTGCTGGGCTGTCGCACAGCTCAGGCAGTACTGTTCTCCAGCAAGTTGTCCTGGAGCTGCGGTTCGGAGCTGCTCAGAGCAGTTCATCGGCTGCTCGGGGTGTTGCACTGAACCCTGTACACAGAAGCTTGTGCTGATGCCATTTACCCAATAAGCTAGAGCAATGTACGCATCCTTAGTGGAGTGACTGTGTGCTCGGGGGATGTCCTGGTTTCTAAAACAATATATTTATACCAGAATATATGCACAATTATCTGATTTGAAGCAGCCATGTAAGGGCTCTAACTCTTTGTTTCAAGACCTCCTGGCAACCCCGAAAAATGCAGTATTGCTGCAGAGATTCCAAGCCACACCTCTCCACCCACCCAGCAGGCACCCTTTTTCCTTAATGCTGGGGCTTTGACCAGTTCAGTGCTTTATCGCCCAAATGGGGCAACAGCACAGGATTTCTGAATGCAATTAAAGTCGAACTCAAGTATTACAGAATAATGGGGATTTCATTGTCTTGCCCAAAGCTCAGTTATTTGCACAATTACAAGGGTTTGTGTAATTTATTATTGCAATGTAAAATTAAAATCAATACTAGAGAGAATTTTGTTCATGTACCCTGTATTTACTGATGTTTCCCCATCATTATTTGCAGTATAAATTGGTCTGTTTGCTTCTCTGTACCTCACTTTTCCTGGTATGATAAAATGAAACAAAGACAAATTAAGAACCGTAACTATGGATTTCCTTGATGTTATTTATTTAAAAAAACCCAGATTTAGTAAATATTTGAACTTTTTGTTATTTAATTCTGCGACTGTTTATGACACCAGGCAACATTTTTACCTCTATTAAATTACACTTAATGAAAAGCTTGCATTCGTGCTAAATTTGCATGAAAGGGTAGGAGCTCTGATTTAATTTTAGGATACATTTCATAAGTGCTAATAGCTTAACAACTTGCCTTCAGTCAGGAGTTACACCCTGAAGAGCTCAGGCCACTGCTGGATGGCTTGAATCATTAATAAGTCCATCCTTAAATGCGTTGGGTTTTTTTGCTGCTCTTTGGTAATAGCTAGTTAAGAGTAATGGGATCTACATGCATAATGTAACTCTCAGACCCATTATTGAGAATTGGGAGCTGGATGCTTTCATTTAGTAGACAACAAACCCAAACATTTTAAAAAGATTTCCTGGATAGTTCTATTGTTGTTTTTTTTTTCTTCTCTGAGTTTGCCTTTATTTTGTTGGATGCATCAGGATCTCTATTCGTGCAGTTTTTTTGGATAGCTTCATCTGATACCGGGCTTCTTTGCTGTAGAGTTAACAGAGCTTTACATTTTGACGTTGCAGAGACCACAAAAATGTTCCATATGCAGTGGTGGTAAAGATAGATAATTATGGGGTAAATGTCACTCGTGGTTAACACCTCATGGCCACTGCATGTGTATTTCTGTTATGTAACTGCCAGGAATGAATTTTACGAGTCCTGGAGCTATTCTTTTTTATGTTCAAAGATGATAAAAGATTTTCTGGTATGGAAAAAAGAAGAGGGGAAAAAAAAAGGCAGGAGGAAAGAAAGGAGGAAGGAAGCAGGTAGCTGTGACACTGAGCACTCATATCAATGAAATCTCAAGACAGCAGGGCGTGGAGTAAAGAGTTAACTGTACAGGTCAGATCCGTGCCTCCAGTTAAACTCGCCAGTCTAAATTGGGAGAGTGGGAGATGTAAATACCTGCAGCTTTTATTGTCTTCGGAGCGGTCTGCCGAGTGCTCAGCACTTTTGCAAACCAGGCCACATGTCATCTGCTAAAATATTTTAAAAATTCCAGATGTATGATCCTTATCAGAATTTCTAAATGGGAATTAGACTTGCATTGCCATGCAAACCAAGTAGGTCTTGGGAAGATAATAGGGTTTTCCCTTTGTATTGGAAAAGGAATGTAAAAATACCTTGTACTTTGTGCTTTATAGAAATTCACTTCATATAGAGTTACTGCCGCTATGCTGTGCTCACAGGGTGCAAAATGAGATGTTAAATCAAAAGTGTAAGTTATCCTGTTCTATAATTTTTATAAGATAGAAAATACTTAACGCCTTTTCTGTGCACATGCCAGTGCTGAAGATATAAAGAAGTTGTACAATGAAACATAATGATTATTTGGTATTTATTTCTTTGAGCATTTTTCCGTTTTGCTTTCAGTCAAGAAAGTGGGAATTTATAAGATTATAAGAAATCTGTCACGAATGGTTCTAAATATTAAGCAACTCAGACTGCTTTTTGTGTCTTTTGCAGATTCACAGGCAGGTATGGACCTAAGTAATTCTCAGGAACAGCCCATGGCTGCAGGTACCGTGCTCTTCAAATTATGTTCTTTCACCCTCTCTAGAAAATTTTATATTTAAATTGAGAAAAATATATGTATTGCAGCTTGTTTAGATTCCCAGCACACTGACTAGCACAGTCACAAATATAAAGATGGGCATTGAAGGCAAAAAGTAAATTCTAGAATTGAAATAAAACTGTGGAAGTTCAATATAATATTGGAAAACAATACTAAAGGGGAAAAAAAGACTGTGTAGTAGGAAGGGAAATGTTTTCAGAAGAAAGCTGGAAGATTTGATTAGGGAAGCAAGACTAATGTGATTCCTTCGATTGGCTACTTTTCTGAAAATATGAAAAGAAACCTCTCATCTGAGTCGGGCAATTGTTTTACTTCCTTGTTAATCAAAAACTAAAACTTTTTTTCAGATCCAATGTTATATTTAGCTTGAGAAGGATTGGGTTTTTTACTATCCAACTGTCAATAAGTTAAACAATTTTTAGCAGCAATTTCACAGGATTGTTGAAAGAAAACACTGTCAGTTTCTTAAAGAAAATACTGATCTGAAATTTACAGAAATATGCATAATATTGAGTTAGTCTGTATCATGGATTTTATGAAAGTCTCTTTATTTGAAAAACTTCACCCAAATAAACTTCACTATAGTTAAAAATTTGGCTTTATTTCAGAGAAGAGAGGCTGGGATTTCTGGGATGTACTGCTGCCATGGTGAGCAGCAGAAAACTTTCTGATAATGTTGATGTTTAAAAAGATATATATGGAATAAGCAGAGAAGTGCAACTGGGTTCAAAGAGGTTTCTGATGAAACGTGCCTGAGCTGTTTCCTGGCCTGGGGCCAGAATGATTAATATTTTGCCCAAATGAATAAAGTAGAGCTGTGATTCCTTTTCCATGCTCTGAAGAGCTTGCTTGCTTACCTGCTAGCAGCAGTTGTCAGAGTACGTATGATGTAGAGGGTTACATATACTGGATTTTATTCCTGTTTTGTTGTCATTTAGAACAATTTAAAGAAGAGTTAAGCTTTTTCTCAGATTTCAGACTTAGTTAAAGGTGTGTACTCTGTGTGAGAGTTTGTATAGAACTTTGGGAAGCAAATCCGTTCAACCAAATTGCAACTAATGCATCTATAGGAACAACTGTGGCATCCTGAGCAACACTGGGAGTTTGCAGATGCTTGGAGGTAATTGCCTGGAAATATTCTTGAAGCATAAAGAGTTAATTATTGGGTTGTTTGTTGTTTTTTTCAGAAGGACAGGAGGTTTTGACAGACTGTAATCTGAACAAATCCCAGGAAATGGAAAGTATGGATAATGCGGAAGATATGAAGGAACACAATCAGTCTAATGAAGAAGCAGGAGGTAAAGTGGAGACTGAATTCTGAAAAATAATAGTGATTTTGTCTTTTTATTCATCTGATTATGCTATGAGAGTGATTAGAAAGTTTATTCTGCATCATGGCACTAGTTTTCCTGCATCACTGTAAAAGGAATAACAATACAACTAGTTTAGAGCATTTCAACATGCTCTAAAGGAGGAGCAAGTGTTTTCCATCAGGGAACCTCATGTGCGTTTTATTAAGGCCACTTTTACAGGATCTATGAAATATGGATAGCAAGATAAAAAAGCATGTACATATGGTGAGCTCTTTTAATGTGTGTTTGTGTTGTAGCATACAAATTCTTAAAAGTAGTTTGCATATGACAAATGTGTGTGTTAGGATTGCACTTTTTATTGATGTTGTTCACCTACTCTGATATCTGAAAAAAAAACCTTGGCAATATTTTTTTTTTTTTTGAAAGAAAAGACAAGTTACCTTGAATTCAGAGGGCAGCTCCGCCCTGTAAAATTTAAAACTGTAGCAGCAATCCTGTGCTTTAAACTGTGGGTGAACGGAAGGTTGGACAGTTTACCGTGTTTATGGTTTAATTTGAACAGTAATTGCTTCCTATACAACTCTGAAAGAAGACACAGGTATGAATAAAATATTAAACCGATATGTACTATTTTTTATTTAAGAGTTCCTACATAAATGGGTATTTATGTGTATCTTTAAAAACTAGTAGGCCCTCTTCACTTAATAGAAAAAAGATAAAAAAAAACGCAGCTCCTGAACTCAGCAATCTTACAGGCCTTCAGAGCTCAGGACTTGTCTATGTGTATATGACATAGATTCAGAGCAAGAGACTTTGAATTTCCTCCTTGATGTAGAAGCTCATAAACTGAAATCACAGCATTAATAACCATTCCTGCCAGTGAGCTGAGCATGTTCATTTATGCCAGTTCTCAACCACAAACAGTGAAAAATGCTGCCTGGTAAAGGATGTGGTATACATATACTGGGGAAAAGACATACAGTATTTTACCAGTTTCACGTTGCCTTTCAAGTACTGCATGTCCATGGCAGTACAGCAGTGTCAAGACAATTTTTTTCTGTGGCTTTGGTTAGTAGTTTTGAGGTAGCGTTTACATATCACATGAATCAAGTAAATCACTAAAGAATTGTCTCTGGTTTGGTTGCCCAAGTAACAGGTTGTTCTCTGTAACATAAATGTGATTACTTTATTTTGGACTAAAATGAAATGTTCAGAGGTTAAACTTTTGCATTATTAAAGATTAAACTTTTTCTATTTATTTACAAAGTACAAAACAAGATAAAACACTCAAGGGGGTGCTGCGCTAGCAAAGGAGTCCATGAGGAGGGTGAAATTAATCTCACTTAGGTCTACAGCACTGGTGTCTAGAACTGTCATGGTCTCTGACCTTTCTTGACAGTTGATGGAGAGAGAGCACGCAGATTTTCTGACCAAATTTGGGTGTCTGATTTAGGATGAAATGCCTCATGTCCCCAGAGTAGCTGCTTCTCAGCAAAACTCCATTTATAGTGGAGAGTAGCTTAGTATAGATGCCTGTGGTGTAGAATCTAGCTTTTGCAGGTGAGTTCTGCTCTGCTTACCCTAAAAAGAGAAGCTTGATGTTTTTATCCACAGAACATGGAAGACTTGAGCCTTTTCTACATCCAAGGCATCTGATCTCTCTTTCAGATTCCACAGCCCATAAAATATTCACAGCCATATTCCAGCTCTTTGTCCATCCCTTATGGCATTTCCTTTTGCGCTAGCTCACTTCCTCTGCTTTCCGAGTGGCCGTGCCCTCTGCTCCTCCTCGTCACTAAGCTGTGGATACAGGAAGCCAGGACAGGGTTTCTTTCACAAACCCCTCAACATTGACCATACAAGAGGTACGGTCTTCTCCCCACCAGAAGCCCTGTCTATTCTGCTGGCATGCACAGTGTCATGGCGTCAAGCAAGTCTTTTTTTCCATTCCTTGACTGTCCTATGCCCTTCAGCTTCAGGTTCTTTTCCATACATTTATATCAGGTGCAACTTAAACACTTGTGGGAGAACGTTTATATTGATATTGCTCCTGTATACCATTCTTTTTTTTATATTGCTGCTGATCTCGTAAAGTCTCTTTATAATTTGTTCTGGAATGCAACCTCTGAGAATTCACACCTCAAAGATAATGCTATAACTATCAAGAAAACGTCAGGTCACTCTCTGATAGACTGCCTTACCATTAGAGCGTTCATTCATTATAAAGTGAGTATGAACCTACTCAGTACCGCAGCACTCTATTCTTTGATTTTCACTGCAGGAATAAAGAGATGATTGTTAGGAGAAAGCTGTTTTAAATATACAAAAAACATACCTACAGTATCTCAGTGTAAAATGGCACAAAATAAAATATATACATTGTGTTTACTTTACTGCTTCACATAAATTTCTCTACAGTCATTCTGATACCGGAAGCACAATAAATCTTAAATATTTAAGCACGCTGTGCTAGAACTTTAGGCTGTGCCAATATCAGTAGGTGCATTTAAATTTCTTCCTAACAACGCCAGTTCAGTTGTTGTTGGATACTAAAATTCAGAAATAATCTTAGCTTTCATATCATGCCTACTACATAAATTGCAGATCAACAGTAGCAGCTACGTTAGTCACTGAGCAGTCCTTGTGGGTCAGTAACTATCTGTCTGTCTTCTAGATAAGCGAAACCACATTCTGACAGTGCTGCCTTGGTGGGAGTATTATCGTACAGGGATCACTAACCCTGGTAAAAATGAATATATAGTATTCTCCAGAATCAGAGAATAGAAATGCTGTCAGTATCGGTGATGGCTCTTCGGAAATGGATTATGTCCTGCCTACACCTGAAAAGTCAGTCTGTTTAAAGAAAAAACAAAAAACCACCTGTATTTGGTACTTTCCCAGGTGTGATCTCTAATATGTTCATTGCATATTAAATTTAAAGAGAAATAATGAAAAACCTTTGTGTGGTTCTCATAAATGTTAATCGTGGTGTTTGTGATCTACCTCTTTTGTCAGTCAGCAATTCCACTTCAGCATCTTCACAATTTGTTGTTGGTGATAGTCTGCGTCACAGAAATCTCTCCTTTTTTTAATCCCGAAGCCCTGCATGATCCATGCCCACAGGGTTTGTTCCATCTGATGGAGGCCTTCATAAGAACATGAGGCCACTGACTCTCAGAGTGAGATCAAACATTTGATAGCCTGATTTCCACTGCCTTAATATGTCTATAGTGTGTTTTTCTTCTGTACAATTATGTCTGGCTTTTCCGTGTTTCGTCAAGCATTCATAGTAAGTAGTAACCTTCCAGTTTCTTGGACTATACATTTTTTGTGACTCTTGCATTCTTAATGGGTGACACTCTAAATACATTGTGGGGACTTCTTCTGAGACTTTAGGCAGAAGTAGGAGCCTGGTCCAATCTAGATGTTGTCTAACTCTAGTTTGGTGGAGCCGTTTATGCTCGGTCTGCAGAAAGTGGTACTGTGACCCTTTCAAAAGGCTACAGAAGCTTCATAAAGGCACTAAATAAACTAGAGTATAGGGCTGAAAAGTCATCACAACTGGTGCTCTTTAGTATAAGAAAATTCACTTTTTCACCAAACAATTCCATATTTGTACTTCTCCGAGCACATGCAAACACACTGCTGGATGTGTTGTTCATTCTGTCCGTGTCATAACCGACAGAGGTGAGATGCCACTCAATGAAAACAATTCATGTCCTATCATACACCCCTTTTAAAAGGGCTTCAACTATGATGATTGCTAAGTATAGGGCAAGCAATCAGGCAGAAGGCTATAGTGATATGATAATTAAAAGCTTGATGGAGAACAAGAAAAAAAACAAAAAGAAAGAAAAAACCTTTTTTTGCCTCAAGGGAATGGAGGCTGCACGCTGTGGTGCACATGGTGTACGCTTGTCTGCAACCATAAAAATACGCTGTTCCCATGGTGCTTCCTGTATCTAGTCTGAAAAGAGACAAGCAATGAGGCAGATAGGGGAGGAGGCACTTTATTTCCCTTGTTTCTTTATGTGCCCCTGACACTGTTACTTTTGGTGGCCAAAGTTGAAGTGTCCTTAACGTAAAAATTAAATTAAAAAACCCACGTTCTCTCCTATGGGAGTCACAGTGAAGCGCAAGTGTTTAATTATGTCTTAATTCCCTCCTCTGTTGAGGCAGACAACTTTTTGGGTGTTATGAATGTTAGCTAGCTTTCATGGTTGTGAAATAAAAAGAAATAGAAGCCACATTTGTGGTTTATGGATGCTAATTGCTGCTGCATTTAGGTGTGCGAAAGGGGGCGGTTAAAAGGCTGGAGTGAGACAGGAGAGGATGACAAACCCTCGCTTAGGCGCGTACTGAGGTTCCAGTGGTGCTGCTAGCACACGCACTTATCTGCTCGAAAAGGAAGTGCCGTTTTTTATCAGAATATTACATCTCCCAAGCCCAGATCGAGCCCTGCCGCTCATGGGACTCAGGGGTTATCTCACAACATCAGCAGCACCGTGCTGCAGAAGTTCACTTAACAGGGGATTTCTGTAAGTGTTAAAACCAGGCAAGGAGTCTGTACTGCTTAACTGTGTCAGGTCTCTCTGCTTTGGTGGCTACGCATGAACTGAAAGTCGCATCTGAGTGTTATCAACAAAAGATCCTCTTGACTTTGTTTTAGCTCTACAGTACTGTACTGTCAGCGGCAGGAATGCTGCCAAGCACGTTCGGTGACATCAACGCAGCCAGTTGTGTCACCACAGCCTGTGAATGATTGACATCAGCTCGGACTATCTTGCACGATGGGTAGCCCAGGGCTGACACAGAAACTCGGGTATTCCGGTTGCCTTGAAATAATCAGAAAAGTGCAGCGATTTCTTACTCTAATTAATCCATTATAGTTAGCAGAAAAAAGAATTTGCTTTTGAGGTATCCTGACTGTTGGTCTAAGCTATCAGACAAGTTCTGGAAGGAGAATGGATGCACAGCGTTATTCAATAGATGATGGGCTCCTTTCCATAACTTTTAAAACTTCATTTTCTACAGTAGGCATCTGGGATTCACTCAAAAGAAATCCTTGAAACTAAAGGTGGGAGAAATACTTACTCCTTTGGCATTGAAACAAAATCTAGTCCAGGGCAGATGAGTTGCCATATGTTCCTTCCCCACCCCCCCAGCAAGAAATAAGTGAAAATGAAGAAAATGGCCCTAGGAATTCAAATCACATATCACTGTAGAAAATAATCCATTTTTAGAAATATGGGTTGGTGGAAAGGCAATCAGTTAATTCAGATGACTCATGTTTTGCCCCCAAACTAGGCTGTTCATTTGGCACAAAATGTGTGAGTTTAAGGGGCAGGTTTACTACTGTTTGTGCTGCTGGAAAGGTATCGGAAAGCAGAAATAAATCCACAAGAGTCGAAACTTTGCTAAAACGCAGCAAATAGTTCCATGAGCGCTGGAATTGATGAAGCTTGGTTTCCAGTGGGGTTGTGTCTTGTTGCTGGATGACTTTTAATGGAATTATGCAAAGTTTGCGTGGTGTTTTACTTCTGGTACCTCAGGCTAGCCTTGCCCTATTCTCAACACCGTCTCCCATCACACTGCATTCTAGTGCTCCAGGTCTTGTTCCTATTTTGTTCCTCTTGCTGCTCTGCAGGATCTGTTATGAACTTCGTGTAATGCAGAGCTCAATTCCATAGATCCTTGTTGAACAGTCTGTTGCTGCACCTCACTTGCCCAGTGTGCCAGGCACCACGACTGTTTCTCCTGATGCAGGAGCACCACCTCCAGGAGCGGTTCGGGGAGATGCAGGTACCCCTGGGCCATCTGGGGAACAGCCAGCTGTCAGAATTGAGTAATTGGGAGAAGACTTTCCCCTCTGCCAGATAGGACTGGGTTTGGTGTACAGATCTGAACGTCACTAAGGGAACACAGAGTGGATGGATATGCTTCTATAGAAGACCAGGCTAAAAGTCAAACACAAGTATTTAATTATAAAAACCTCAATTTGGAGAGAATGGACTTGTAATCTGAAATTCAATTACCGGAATCTAGATTACTTACTACTGGATTTTTTTTTTATAGTTGAATCAAATCAATACGCTTAGTTTTGTGAAGATTATGGTGTTCGAGGATTTTGAGCAATGTCTTAACCAAGCTTCTGTCTTCGGTTTATAGGTGTTAAAATTCCACTGATGTTTATCATATATTTCCCTGTTCTTCATATTATATTATATTATATTTTCTCTTCATATTATATTTTTCTAGTGTAAAACGCAAAAGCATATTGCATTGTAAGAAAGACTTTTGGGAGAGGAATTAAAAAAGGCTAAATGAAACTACACTTTCAACTTCTCAGATTTGAAGTTCATTTGAAAAAGCAGTTGACCAGAGACAATCATGCCTGAGTGGTCGTATTAGTAATAGGTCCCTTGATATAACTAATGAAGGCGATTATCTGAATTTAACATGTGGCCTTTTTCAGTCTGACTGTTAGGTCCAGATGTTCTCTGATTAACTGTCTAATTGAAGTCTGATTTAACGGTTGTGATTGTATCTGGCTTTCTGGACTTTAGGAATTGTAATTTTAGAGATGTTTTCTATGAGTGATGTTATCTTCACTGTAACAGAAGGGAAGAACTCGTACAGTTTCTTTTTCCGTTTTTTTTTTTTTTCTTTTTTTGTAAGAGGGAGACTTTAAAGATATTAAGATTTGAAAGGATAATGTTAACAGGTGTCATAAATGAAACAAAATTCATCTGGGACAGGCTTTGGAAAATCTGGGCACTGTAGGCCCAGGGCTGTGGGATGGCGTTCCCTCTGATCCTCTGTGCTCCTGTGCAGCGCTGGGGCTATCGGCAGTAGAGGAAAAGCAGAAAGCTATTGACAGTTTTTTTAATTAAAAAAACCCCAACAAATCCTGTGATAGTTTTAACATAGTACTAGCCATAGTTTTCTAGCTCCCAGTCACGTTGTCTCAGGTAATAACATTCTGCTTCCCCAAATTCTGTTTGTAGTGTCAGTTAAATGCATTATTTTTCATTTCCTTCCCAAAACCATGGCCTAGTGCTGCCCGGTGTTGCTGTGCCGTTGTCCTGTTTAACTCCAGCTTTGGCAGTACTCAGTTTTATTGCTATTTCTGTTAGTATAACTTTAACAAATTTTGGGAGCCTTTTGAATGGAAGTCCTAAAAATGATGTGTGGTGTTTGATTTTTGTTGTTGTTGTTGTTGTTGTTTCTGTAATTAATTGTACAACTGGATAAATTATACTGTGTTTTAATGATAGAAAGACATTGGTATTAATGAAGTAGAAAATACACATCCGAGCGCTTGGAAAATGATGTCTGGTTTGGTTTTTTTTTTCTTTCCAATTCTCATTGCTGCATTTCAATTTGATTTGTTTCTATTTTTGTTTCAAGTCACAATAAAAACAAGGAAACTCATTACCATAGAGCATACACTCCACAAAGGGGAATTGTGAAACTCTCTCCTATTTTTAGAAATGAAATTTCCACCAGGTGCATACTGCACTGGTTCATTTAGGAATTACCGCTCGAGTATGCTTTATAGAGTATCGGAACAAAATAGATGCTTGGGTTTTGTAAAAAAACGGATAGCGAGCAACAGTACTACAAAAATACTGGGAGGCACAAAGATAAAAGAAAATCAAAGCCAATATGTCCAAGTAATAATTTTTAGTAAGTAAAGGCAGTGAAATCTATGGTTTTCCAGTGCATTGTAGAATGAAAGTCCTGAACGCAGCCCTTGGGATTTTTAGTGCAGAAGAATATGCTTTGGCCTGTAGTGACACAAAAAAGGGATCTCAGCTGCGGGGATGCCTGAGTGGGACGAGTCCAGCGGCGTACACACTGTATGAGGGAGCACTCCTTTATTGCCACTGTGTCTTCGTTACTGGTGTTGCCACTGCTGTCTAGCTGAAGGCTGAGCTGCTGCTAGGTGATTGCTTCTTCCTTTGTTGTCAAACAATGATCTCACAAAAGCATCACTGCTGCTGTAAAAAAGTGAGCTTATCACTGGAGTCAGTGGAAGAAACAAAGCCAAATGGGCCCAAAAGGCTTGAACTCCTTTCCCTAGAATTGATATCTGCAGTGGTGTAGAAGACAGACATGGAGAAAAGTTGCTTTATGTCTGACTGTGTTGCCTCTATGAAAAAAAATAATCTCATGTTACTATTGCTTCACGTTTTATAATTCCCCCTTACTTATAGTCTCCAAATTTTCAATATATACATTTATGTCACGTGTAATTATTTTCTTCTTGTTATTTAAGGAAAAAAAGCTTAGATATAGCATTGATTTTTTTTTCAGTTTACAATTTTGATGGGATGTACTGCAAACCTCTCTATATTCATTCAGGAATAGGGGTGTGTTTGCTTCATGACGTATCTTCCCCTACAGTGCGTGAATTCCATTGTAGAGGTGTTTTTCATAAACATGCAGGATTCTGACTTTAATTTGGAAACTCCGATGACTTTTTCAGTTTCACCGTGTACGCCTGTTCTGTTTCAAGCTGATTTAGGTAAAGGAATCTCGCATTCTGGGAGGGGACCAACTCTGGTATGTGTACACTAGATTTTGGTTTTATACTGCTATTTCTGGGGACACTTTGTGGAGATAACGGTGATGAATCATCGGTTAATACCTGTCAAATCCAGGTAGTCACAAGAATCCTTCGATATGCACATGTGTAGACTCCCTTCTTGTTCTTCGGCATCTGAATCCTATTAACAGCTGTCAAAACCTGGTAAACTATTTATATGCTTTCACAATTTGTTTAATTGGATAGTTAGGAAATGGCATACAAGGAAAGCTTTTCTTTTTTCTTTTTTTCCTTTAGTCTGGCTGAACATCTGTAGCATTAGGGGCTCATTATCTCTGAATTGGCATAGCAAATCAGCAGCATCATTAAAATGCCACATTAAGATGATTAAGTTTCTTTGTTATCCAGTTGACTTTTTGCATGTGCTGAGGATTTCATGATTATGACCCCACTCCTTGTAAAACACTTGAGCAACATCACCCTTTTGTGCCGTTGTCTTTAATAGCTTCTGTTTTTCATTCTTTGTGCTTTTCATAACACTGCTGGCAAACTTTGCTTAACAACAGTACAAAACTTACGTTCTTTTCTCTATATTTGATGCCAAGGTCTTGGATTAAATATAGTAATTGGGGGGTTTTCCTTCGGAGACTTCCTCCTAGAGAGAATAGCTAAGACAATACTCTAGCTTGCCCTAATTATTTGCTGCTATTGACTTCTTTTTTTATTCATGCATTTTATAGAACATATACAAACACTGTTCATGTGGTGACTCAGTCTGAAGTTGCCACCACAGCTTTATTTTGGATTTTTTCCAGAACCCATTGTTTTTACAGTGTTTCAGGTGAAACAAAAATATTACTCTGGAGTATGTCTTTCATCTTGTAATCATCTCCCCAGGAAATGAAACCATGTGCATCAGCCTTAACGCATCACACTGGTACTTTGTTGTGTAAAATCTACATTTTTTTCTGCAGTGTACATTACCTTCATGAACTGCCTCAAGAAAAATAGTTCCCTGGCTTGGACACCATGAATGTTTTTTTAGTCTTACAACCTCTTTGCTTTCCTAAGCACTTCTTTTTTTTTAACTGGGAGAACTTTGTTAGTATCGTTAGGGATAATTGTGTTTTTCCTCAGCTAAATTTCCCTTTTCTACTTGAAGTTACAGCCACCTTCCTCTTGGTTACGTTGGACCAGCCTGGAAACTCCCTAATCTCATTAAAATAAGTTGATATGATTTCGAAGTGACAGATACAAACCTTTCCACACAGCTGCCAATCTCCTGATCTCACGGTATTCCCTGTGCGTGCCAGTACACAGAGCAAAAGTCAGGGCTGGAAAAGGCATTTGGTTGCTTCAGCCCTCTGCAACCACTTGGTTAATTTTTGGCTGGCCTGTACTGAGCTGTCTTTTCCTCTGACTGCTTCTGTATTGCTGTCAGGAAGGCAGAGTAGACTCTATGAACAATAACAGGTGTGTTAGGACAGAAAAATTCCAACCCTTCTAACATTTGTTTGGTTAAAAAGAGACTCTTCCTTTCTGCTGTCTGTGGTTCTCAGTCATCAGAAGGTGAATTTTTCCGTTGAGGTTTCTCAAATGCCCACATGCAAACGGAAAAGCACTCGGGCTTTGGTGGGATGTCACTGACAGCTGGAGCGATGGTGTTTACTGGGGGGAGGCAGTGGTGGAAAAGCCGTGATCAGAACTCAGGTGTGTCCTTCTCTGCGACTATTGCAAGCAGTCAGCGTGCAATGTGGAAAATGCAGAGGTATTATTTTCCTCAGTGGAACCATAGGATGGCTTGCCCAGTTTGGGCCAGTCAGCAAGTGCTTGCCATGGGGAACTCAAACCGGCGTTCATGCTATGCTACACTGGCATAACTCCGTAAAAGAGTGAAAAGCTGTGAGCCATGAACTTGTGGTGAGAAACAGTAGAAAACGGTAGAGAAGTCGTCTCAGTTGGAGGTTACAACTAGCCCTCCACTGCTAAGCAAGTGCATTTGATGCAGACGAAAGGTGAGACGTTAAGTAGAAAGTGGGAATTGAAATTGTTTCTGAAAGTACCAACAAGGTGCAGCTGCAATGTGTACTTCCTTTTACTATGCTGTGCAGGATGTAGCAAATTATTTTGGAACTGCCTCCTTTTGAGAGGGAAAAAAACCAACAAACCTGCCAAAAAAATATTTTTTTTTGGGAAAAGAGATTCTGTTGAAAGCTGCTTTCAGCAACTGGCAATTTTTTTTCCTTAGAGTGATGGAAATGGATGGATAAACTAATTTTGAAGGAGTCTTGATAGCAGGATCACCCTCGTACTCTCAGATGTGAAGCTGGGAGCAGAAGGTACTTGCAGAGGAAACCCTGTTTCAGTGGAAGCAGGAATCCCTGGGATGGAAAGCAGAGGTGGTTCTGAAGAAAGTGCAGAAAAAAATGGCCCATTTGGAGGCAAATCCAGACCTCCCTGTGACGGCAAAGACCCAAACCTGCGTGAGCTCTTCTGGACCAGGGCAGTCAGTCCCAGTACCAAACTCTAAAAAACATCTAGGCTAGGGGGATAAAAACACACAATATGGGGGAAAAAAGCCAACCTTCTGTGGATATCATCATCTAGGGAGAGCACCATGAGGAACCTCTGAGTTTTCCACACTACCATGGATTCTTGCATAGGATGAAGAAATTATGACCCACGTGTTTCTTCCCCCTCACCTCAACCCAAAGCGAGCTAGATTGTCTGGGTTTAGTGCAAACATTCAGGATAGAGGAGTGATTTTATCACTAAAATATAGATGAAAATTTTGATTTCATGAAAGTATGGGTTGCCACATCTTTATTTTTCAGTGCTGATTTTATGTTGCTACCTCATTTTTGCTGTCACCCATTGTTTGTTCTTGGCATTTGATGTGGTTTATTACTCAGAACCAGAGCTAATACATATTCAGCAGTCCATGTTCTGTACTTTGGAGAAAGGACAAGTGATTAAGTGCCATATTTAACTGTCTAACCCTCAGTTTGAGAGAGGAGCAGGTGGCCACGAGAACAATACTTTCAAACAGGAAACTATGTATTTTATCTCTTAGTGCTTTTCTTTGCTTGGTAGCTTGAGGCATAACTCAAGTTTCAGCCATAGTCTAGCTCATGTCTAGGTGGAAAAGTCAGATTTAAGAAGAAAAAAGCTGTCCTGTCAATTAGTAAGGGTTTGAATGCGAGTGCTGGTAATGCTGGAGTTAATAGTGGAAAGGAAATTCTGCAACGTAAGTTGGGAATCATCAGCTGTTTATATAGTGTGACCAATTTGCTTATATTTTTACATGGGAGCACTATTGTTAGTAAATTATTAGCTACTTGTTACTTTCTCCTTTTGTCATGAAATTGCATTCATTTAAGGCAATGTCTTTGGTTTTCTCTGGACGTGGCTCCAGGTCCAGGAACCTATTCAAAGGCCATGGATGCTGATCTTCGTGAGTCTTTGGGTTCTTTGCCACACACTCCCAATATGACTTTGGACAAATCTTTTCACGTTTCTGGGTTACATTTATTTACCAGGAAGTCTTTACCCTGCCTTTGCTAGTTTTAGTCACATAGTAACCTTATGATACAGGTATCAAGATTATTGGATGCTACTCCACATTTGAGATCTTTGGATAAAAATTGTAATTTCCAAGTGAAAAATAGGTTTATTGATTAGGATTGACTGATGAGAATCTATACCATGGGAGCACTGGAAGTCTTATACTGGATCAGAAATATTTCTTAGGCATGTTTCAAGCAGCCGAGGTTCTACAGGAAGATATAAGTATCCTTTTTTAATTTGTGTCTTTCTGTATTTCCAATTCACAGGAACAGCCTGAGACACTAATTTCTATATGCTAATTGTGAGTTGTGGGAACAAGTATTTTCTTTTGAATTCTGAATAGTACCCTGTAATTGCAGGAGACGTTCGTACTGTGTTATACTTTTATAATCTGTAGAATGAAATTATCCATCAAAGGTAATTAACAGGCAGGTCAATATTTTTAAAGGTTTTCTCACTGTGAGTGTCATTAAGAGTACATGATCCATGAAGATTCATGTCTCAACTGCATTTCTTCATCTTTGGGTGTTTAAGTAAAACTTTAAGGAAGATTGATAATGTAATTTTATGTAATTTTTGGTGAGTTTTTTCCTAAGATACTTCATTGTGGCTAAGATGAGCATTTTTTCACTTTTGTGCTTTTTTTTGCCTGCAGATGATGTGGTTAAAGTGAAAGGTGAATACAGTGAAAGAGAGGAGAGTGCTTTAAATTCAGAGCCTATGGAAAACCCAGAAGAATCTGAAATGCCTTATACCTATCCCAGAGAATATAACGAATATGAAAGCATTAAACTGGAAAGACACTCTGGTTCATATGACAACGTCAGGCCAGCTAGTGGAAAAATGAATTGTGATATCTGTGGATTAGCCTGCATTAGCCTCAATGTCTTGATGGTTCATAAGCGTAGCCACACTGGTAAATATCCCTATATTATTCTTGTTAGAACTGAATACTGAAAGGATAATAATTTGTAATTTAGACTACTTATTTTAAAAAAGAATACCAAAATCCAGATTTCCATATTCAGTCCTTGATGGCCACATGTGATCCCTAGCAAGTTACTCACTTTTCTGTGCCTCACTTTACCCACCTCTCTTCTTATCAGGATTGAATGTTAGTAAAAGCATGTTTGTGAGGCATTTTAAGAATTTTGGATGAAAGGCACTATGTCATTTAAGTATTTCAGGCACAAAACACAAGTTAGATTGGTTTTGTGCTGCCATTTCCAGTCTATATGTGCATTTGTCTTTGTGCTATACTTTGCCAACAAACAAATAAATGAGCATCTTAGGTTTTGACCTGCAGTAAGATAAGATTTTTTTAAATATTTTTTTTGTCTAAAAATTGCTAGCTTGTTGGAATCAGCCTCCTCCAGAACACTTATTTCCATGGAAAAACTGTACAGTGTTTTCAATAGTTATATGTATGTTACCAGAAGCTCTGACACCAGAGCTGCATGTAACTCCCACTGAAGTCAACGGAAGGGCTGTGTGTGTTTCTATAGAAAGAGATTGATCCAGTACTTCATTCTTTCCTCTTCCAAAAAGGAAAGGGTATGAGGATAGCATGATACCCACGTAACCATTAAATGTCCTTTTTTGTATGTCATTTTAAGGTGAACGGCCATTCCAGTGTAATCAGTGCGGAGCTTCCTTTACTCAGAAGGGTAACCTCCTCCGCCACATTAAACTACATACAGGGGAAAAACCTTTTAAATGTCATCTTTGCAGTTATGCCTGCCAAAGGAGGGATGCGCTAACAGGTCACTTAAGGACACATTCTGGTAAGTGACTTCAAAGACACTTCATGTGTTTTACATGTGTGTCAGTAGGACACTAGGCATGGAAAACAAAGTCAGTCAGCAAAGTTTGCTCAGCCGCTCTAGTTTTGAAGAGTCGACAAATAGCAGTGACCACTCACTCTGCCTGCTGTGTTGGTGGAACTGTCTCAGGACTCGGCTCCAGTCTTGATGCTGAAGGAGGGCACAGGGAAACCCGCTGTCACAGCTGTGTGCTGTGAGAAATGGCCAGCCTCGATACCTGCTTGCACAAAATAACTCCTGGGTATTTTCCAGTGAGTGGAGCGAGCTATGCCATCAGGCTCTGAATGTGAGGAGTAGCGTGAAGACATGCTTTGCGGGGACTTCCTTCCGTTTCTATCCTGAGCTGTTGGGATAGCTGTAGGTGCACAATCCAGGACAGCACAACTATTGCCATTTAATGCCTTGCTGTTGTGTAGTGCCTTTCATCTGAAGGTCTTAACATGCTCAACAAATGTCAGTGGTTTTTCTCAAGACTGGTAGGGTGTTCCATCCATTTTACAGATGAGAGAAACGGAGGCACAGAGCTGAGGTGACTTGAATAACAAGCCAGGTATAAATTGATCTTAGTTTCCCCAGTTCTGCAAGAGCCAGGTTGTGCTTACTCTTTGATTTATGTATATCCTGTGTTATACAGGGGCCTATGAAAAAAACCATTTATTCTAAATGATAGATGTTATCTCTGCACTGCACTGTACAGAAAAAAAAAGTTCAACCTCACAAAGAATCAAAGTTAAAAATGAGATTATCTGACATGGATAAATGAGATTCTGATTTAATCAAGACCCAGCACCGTGGTGGTGACTGTCCCCCACCAGCACAATGCTAAAAACATCATGCTTCAAACACATTGTGTGGTTATTGTGACTGAAGTTTTTAAGAGCTGGCTTATTAAACAGTATAAAGAAAATCTTTTCAAGTGAATCACATTATAAGTGAACAATTGCATTAGCAGTAGGGAGTATGGTCTTTTTGCACAGTATACAATGCAACGCTAGTTATATTTGTGCTGTACAAGGATGATATTTTGCCTGGGTGTGTTAGAGGATGTCTGCTCACAAAACAGTAATGAGATAATTTAGGAAGTGCTTCCAGTCCTTGCGTATGAGGCACTGGGGAAGGCTGTGTGGCTATCTTGAGTTTCAAACAGGTTTGCTTTAGTTTAAATGAATCAGGAACATTATTTGCTTTACAATAAATGTCTTTGGAAATGAAATGAACCTCACGTATGGTTTTGGTTTGGTTTAAGTGTATCAGTTTCATGAAATCCTTGAAAAATCCTGCCTAGACAGGACATAGATCAGGCAGTTGGGACAGTTGCAGTCCTGGTTTAGCAGCTGTACAGTTGGTCTTCCCTAGGGAAGTTACACCAAAAGAAGTTGCCAGCTAAAGGCGGGCTGTAGGAACCTGAGCTCCTGTGGACAGTGTCTAATTGCGAGTCCTTTTCTGATGCTGAGCTTGGGCACTGAAGAGAGAACTCTACCTGTCCAAGGAGTTTCACCCTTTTGTAGCCCTAATTTTGTGGTGATGACAGTGCTCATAAACTTAACAGAAATTTAAAGCATTCTCCATGAGCTGAACATGTGCTATCAGTAGCTGTATACTTGAATGGCAGGGAGACAGTGTTTTAGTAGTCTCTTGTGGTTATTTTATGCTGCTCTCTTATTTTTCTAGTGGAGAAGCCGTACAAATGTGAGTTTTGCGGAAGGAGCTACAAGCAGAGGAGCTCATTAGAGGAGCACAAGGAGCGGTGCCGTACTTATTTGCAGAATGCTGGCATGTGCGAGGCTGGTGAGTTCATAACATTACAGTGGTTTTGGGTTTTTTTGGTACGTCACAGTTCTGAAAAAAAGGGCATCTGGTGAGCTGTTAACTCACAGCCTGAGAACAGTTTTTACTACAGTCATTTTCAATAACCTAAGGGGCTGTAACATTTTATAAAAGGGTCTGGTTTAATGCATCCCTCAGGCAACTAGTTAAAGAATGCTTTTATTTTAATCACTTTTTTATTTCAGAGTTACTTTGAATAAAACCTCTAAAATACCTTGTACACAGCATTTCTGTAGGTGACACTCACAGTAAGTTAAATTATTCCTACATTAATGCCATTATGTGGCTTATTTGATTGGATGAGTTGATGCCCATGGTTGTTGACAACAGTTGTTTATATGTCTCAGTACTTGATGCTTCCTTTTCTTTAGGATAAGATCTGTTGGTCAGAATCGGTTAGAATTTGCAGAAGTTTTAGTGGCGTGGATCTAGGGCATGGAAATGGGGTGCTACCGTGGAGATCACTGATAGGTCAGCTTAGGAGGCAGTGAGAGGTAAAGGACTTCTGTAAGTACAGAGCTGTCTTTGAAAAAGGCTGAAGGTAAAATGTATCAAAACACAGTTTTTCTTATTTTCCTTTTCACAGTCTCAATGCTGCAGTTCTGAAAAGACTTTGGTGAAAAATAACTGCCATAATCTTTGAGCCTACTTCACCTGAATATTTCAAATCCTAAAATGAACTTTTGTGATTTAAGTCCCACAAGATGCCAGTAAGTCAGGAAAGAATTACTTTTCTCATTCAGAGTCAGGGAGTGGTTGTGGCCTCCCAAAAGATTATACGACTGATCTGTAGCAGAGCTGAGGCTACAATTCCAGAATTCAGGTTCCCATTCTATTGCTATGCAGCCTTAAAAAAACCAACTAAACAATAAGGGCTTCAGCTTCCTAGTTTTGATTGTGAATTTCAAATAGAATTTTCTTTACAAGGAAAAAGTTAGACTGAGTTTTCAGAGAAGAAAACTAAAATGTAAAAATATACTTAGATGACAAGGCCCTTTAGTAATTAAAAAATATATAATTATTTAGCATATGGTTATCAAGGAAGGATTCTGCAGGCATCACAAGCCATTGATACATGATGACGACTATGTGGGTACAAGAGTTCTTACTCTGTGCAGAGTGAGTAGGTTGGTGTATCAGCCTTTATGACACATGCACACACAAAAACCGCCATAAGCAAACAAAGATTTAACAAAGTTAGAGTTTTATAGTTTTTCGTGGGCTATCTTCTTTTCAGCAAATGACATGTTTTTAGAGCATTAGTAAAAGTAAATGGTTATCAGAACGTCAGCAAGTTTTGGTTTTCATGAGAACCCATACATATTGTAACTGTGGTTTTATGTTACAGTACGTACTCCCATGATGGCAATCACTCCGAGATGTCCACCACGTGAAAATGGAAAACATGATACCTACTATAGATTTCTGCTTTTAAATGATTCTCATGGTTTACATTCATTTCAGAATAGCAGCAATTCACTTATCCAGAATCTGCTATGTAGTTCTTACAGCAGTAGTACAGTATGCCTTAAATTGGTCACAGAGGAAATGTAAATTTCCAGTACAACATGATGTGGCTGCACCCTATGCCTTTAAGACCTTCACACTTTTAAAAATATTGCAGTGTTTTTAGTGGAGTAGTAAGTTTTATGAAAAACAGGAACTCCAGTCTTGCTGAGGCATTTCCATTCAATTCTCTGGTATCAGCACTATGTTAGATGACAGAATCGTCGAGAGGGAAGGCTGGAAAGGACCTCAGGAGCTCGTTTACTGTGTTTGACTTGTTTTTTCCCCTAAGTGTAGCATTTTGCACTTGTGTTTAGTGAACATCATTTTTTGATTTCTGACCATTTTCCTACTTATCCGCATCACTTTGAATTTTGGTACTTTTCTGAAGTCCTTGCAACCTTCTCATATGGAGCCATCTTTAAACGCAAGTACACTCTCCATGCCATCATCCACTAATTAATTAAAATATTGAAAACCATTCTGGTTACTTTTTAGTATGAGGTTTGCATCTTCCAAATGTAGCGGTGTGGAAATATTTCTGAAAGAAAGGGTTTATGTAACCATATTGCTAGAGTGTTGCTCAGTCCCTGATAACAATCTCTGGTCACATTGTTCTCATTGCACAATAACCCACCTCTCTGTTCCACTCTCCATTATTTAGTGACCACATAGAGATGCTACAGGAAGCAATGCCTCTAATTTGAGCTCTGCTTAGTACTTTAGGGTTTTGTTAACGATGCCCGCATGTTCTAAAAATTATACTTACATTGATGGTGTGACAGAAACCACATTATGGAAACAATTCAGTACAGGCTAAATGATCGTGTGTTTGTACTCTGGGCTGGGAGAAGAGTATCCGCTCTCTGTACCTCTACTGAATGATATGATGGCCAGGTGACAGCACTGTTGTAGAGAGGCGGTTCATCAGCCAGCGATTCCAAGAAAACATAAGTAGCCATTCATAATGGATAAATCACATTTGTACAAAAATTTTCTTCTGGAAGTGTTTTATAAACATGAAATCACAACTGAAGCGTACACACCACTGAGGAAGGCAACAGCCCTCAGAAGCACCACAGAGACACCTCAGGTGGTGAGGAGGGAAGGCTGTAGTCCGTCGCTAGTGTTGGCTGAGCAGGACATGGTGACCCAGGCTTAAAAGTGGTCATGACATTGGAGCTAAACCCCATCCCACTACTGTGTTAAAACACAATGTTTGGGAGCTTTACTTTCCATGTAATTCCAGAGGCACACGCGAGACAGTGATCAGAGATCTGAAGTGGAGCGAAGAGGATGAGTTATTTGTTCTGCAGAGTTTCTTTCAGTATCCTTAGAGTTTCAGCTGTTCTCTGGCCATGCAGGTGAACCATCAGGAGTATTTAACTTGCAGCACATTGCAAGATCTCAAGCTGAAATAGGTTAAGTGCTTTGGAAGTCTAGATTTTCCTTATAACTATTATTCTTTCTCAGTGTAACTTTGAGCAAAGCACTTGACCATTTCTGTCAATCCAGCCTGAAATTTATTTTTAGATACATGTTATAGTTAGATAATTAGTTCTTTAAACTAATGTCACGATGTGCAGTGGAATCACCCAGTGGGTAAGGTAATTGAAGAGGGAGACAGGGCATGATTATTTCTCTCTGTCAAGAAGTCTTTAGAGAATTTTGAGTGATTAAAAAAAATGTTTCCTAAATACTAAATATTATTCTTGACTTGTTTAGTAAGTGGTCCAGAAGGGAGAGGTGGGTGAGATAATTTTAAGTTAGCTTTTGGGTAGAGAGAGCAGTGTTGTGAGAGAGAACCCGTGTAACCACCTGTGTCTCAGTGGCAGCAGATACTGTGTCCCGAAGGCTGTATTATGAAGACACTGTCAAAGACTTTTTGTGGCCCATAAATAGAGATTTTTTTTTTCTTTAGGAAAAAATGGCCATTAGCAAGGAGTAGAAAATCTAAATGTGAAAGAAAAGAACCTCAGCGTTAAAATAAAATGGCAGACAGACATCAAGATGGAAGATTGGTACTTGCAGATGTCCCAGAACATATTATGTAGGTCAATAGTTACTGTCTTTTCAGCAATCTTGTCTGAGTAAAGACTATTGTTACCTCTGCAGGAAGCCGCTTGTCTGCCCTCTTGACACTAATTTAATAAAGTTCCCTTGGTGGCACATAAATAACGTTGACAAGACAAGTAGTCACTGATACGCTGCGTGGAGCTTCCAGTGTGTCTGTAGGGCTGGCTAAAGGACGTACAGAAATTTCACTCTTTGAGTTCTGTCGGAAGACAGGGAAAAAGGTTCTGAAAATGTGAAATTAAAGCTTTAAAAGAACATGAGTACAACTCATGAAATTAAAGATTGAGAAAAAGAGGAACTAGAAGAGTAAGAAAAACGAAGAAACGGTAGAGACCAGGGACCTGCTTTTCTGACATGGATGAATTGTGTTTTCCTTCTTTCTCTTTTTCTTTACAATGTAAATTTTTGAATATACAGCACTGTTTGTATTATTACCTTGTTCAGGGTAGTTGTGGGCTGTTGGGGTTTTTAAAATTTAAATTACTATTATTAATGACTTGTGCAATGATCCTGTCCAGATTATGAGCTTTCTAGGTTGGGGATAGTTCAAACCTTGAACTTTAGTTATCTAAAGATAATATAAAGAGCTCAGAAAGCATATTCTGGTTTTTGCAGCATGAGAGTTAAACAGAAGTTCTGAAATTAAAAATCCCATGACATTATTCTCAAGAATTAACTAGAGCTTCTGGCCAAAATCCAAACGGATGATTATGCTCTGCCTACCTAACTTTCCCTTAGAGTTTCAACTTAATCTGATGTTTTGTCTCACTTCATGTAAACTCTTACGTAGCGTCTTGGTATTTCATGCTGGAAGCAGGTGTGTTTTAGCAGTTGATGAACGTATTTATGTAAGTCTCTAAACATACTAGAGTAATTTGGAATAAAAACCAGACTAGAAAAGTAGTGTGTTATTACCTCTAAGGCATTGTGCATGCATGCCCTCTGTGGTCTGGTTATCATGTATATCATGGGGTTACAGCCTGATGAAACAGGACTCAGGTAGGGCTGAGTTGAGCCCTGTTATCCCATTCATCCTGAGTCATATTTGTAGCTAGAGTTTGTGGCATCGAGTACTTATGAAGCACTTTACATTTTCAAAATGCTGAACAAACATTAACAAATGGTTCTGGCTGAGGTTTGGTGAGTCATGGTTTGTGCTGACTGAAGCTCATATGATATCAATAACAGCAATAATAAACAGGTAAGGAGTGTCTGACTTTGAAATGTGTAGGGAAGTGCTGCACACTAGGCTATGGAAGGATGATACGGCATTTTTATCACTTGCTGTACTTAGCAAATTGCAATTTAAGTCCAATACTTAATAAAACTGCATTTAGCAGGACTAAAGTGATACCAAAGTGCTTGTATCATTTTCCTCTGGCATTTTCCTCTTATGTAGATTACGCTTCATATATTTAGGTATGCTAGTGGAATAGCACAATAACAGCAGCCAGGATTCTTTCACGGTGAGATCTGACCTTTTGTATTACCTTGGGAGAGTAGATCACCCTTCCTTGTCTTCAGTTTTCCTCTACTTGGGTACTAACTCTTAAAGGCATGGTCAGCCTCTTAAAATGGGTCTAGTTTTCACCACAGTGGTCCCTAATACTGAAACTCCTAGTGCTACTTTTTAATATAAAAGTACCACTACCGGTACTTTGTTCTTCAGGCAAGAGCAAGCTTTCTGGGGGGAAGCCGCAGCAGTTATATTCAATATTAGTCTGGCAGTAGTGATATGAGGTGGCAGTCCTTCAGCTTGGCTGATCCAGCTCAAAAGCCTGCGCAGCCTCCATGAGGTGAGAGCGAGCAGTAATTTCCGTGAAATGATGGGCACTGGCAGGCACTGAAGGAGAACTCTGGAAAATGGGATGATCCTTAAAACAGCCAGTGGCCCAGGCTCAAGGGAGCGGTCATAGGGCACGTGTACTTTTCCTAAAATTAGAAATTCTGGAGGTCACAATGAGCTTTAAAACACCTAATGCTAATGCTTACAAGTGTGCCAGAGAGAAAACATTCTTAATGAGTTCTAGCTGCAGCATTCAGTGATAATGACACCTGAAAAACAAGAGTTAGAAGTGAATATTGAAAGACTATATTGATGTGTTGATGTTGATATGCTTTATACAAGTTTCTTAGTGATTAGTTAGGAAGACATCTAGGTATGACTGATATCTAAAAAGTGTAGCAAGAGCACTGAATATCTTATATTGAAGTTTTGAAGCACTGTGCCTGTCTGCAGGTGTCACACAGTCTTACTCAGAATAAAAAAGAAAGGCTGACAGAGGTTATATCTACATTTTGTAACCAACCCTTCCAGCCAGTTTATTTTACACTTCCTCTTGCTAATGAAGATATTGGGTTTGTATGGTTTATGCTCTCCTTGCATGAGCTCAGGACTGCAAGATTAGTGTCTGTTTCTGTGCTTGCTTCCACTGACCGCAACTGGTGCCCAAGACGCAAAGAGCAAGAACGACAGAAAAAGCAAAACAAGTTTACATCAGATCTCCAAACTGTTTCCTTCCAGTTAGTGTGGCAAACTCCGGAGATTAAACCATTCATCTCTTCCTTTTTTTTTTTTCTTTTTTTTTTTTGCCTTTTTTTCCTTTTCACCTACGTGTTGTTTTTTGTTGTTTTTTTTTTTTTTCTTTTCACATTTTCCAAACTAGCAAGCGTGGAGGCAAGGCACATCAAGGCAGAGATGGGGAGTGAAAGAGCCCTTGTGCTGGACAGGCTAGCAAGCAACGTGGCAAAGCGAAAAAGCTCAATGCCTCAGAAATTTATTGGTAAGAACAAAAAACCTTTTCATCTGCAACAGTTAAATATGTGCAAGTTGGTAACCTATGGTACAATGCCTCTGCTTACTTTAAATATCCTTCTCAAGTTTATAATCTAGTCTAATACAAAAGAATATAAATAAAGTAACTTTGATTGTTCTGATATGCTTTTAGGGATTTGTTGTAGGGTTTTGATTAAAGTAACAGAATATATTCTGTTAGATACTTAAACTGGATGGGAGCTGCTGTTGTGCTTTGTGTCCATTTGTGCAGGCAATGTACAAATATATTTTGTGAGCTTGCGTGTGTTGTTTTCTGTACCTGTGCATTTGAAATGTTCTCTGCTAGGTTCTTTACAGGAAAAGAACAGGAAGGCTTAATGCTGTTAAGAGCTGAGAGCTCTTTCTAGTCAGCAGGAGTTGAAGATACTTGCAGGATGCATGTGTGGAATAAGGCCTAAAGACAGAAAAGTATTGGATTTTGTTAGTCATCCTTCTGAATTTGAATATGATTAAAAAAATATCAAATCCTTTCTTGTGGTAATTTAAGCAACAAGATGTTTCCATAGCATTTTCTTTGCATTTAATTTTATATGATCAGAGTTTTGCATGCTGGGGATCTTAAATACTAGTTTGGCAGGTTTTGTGTTTCAGTGAACGCCTGATCCTCTTGGCTAGTCTTATTTCATTAACTTGCCTTTTAAGAAAATAAAATGCAACTCTTGTGTCCTGGGCAAAGACCTGACTTAGTCAGCAGTTCTGTAATATTAGTACTAATAATGCCTAATGTTATATTCCGTATGGTTATATAAGGTACTGAGCGCTTATTTTTCTTACTCTAAACTTTACCTTCAGAATGGGGGCCTGTGTGGGGGCTGGTGTTGTCACACATGACTGGGGAGGGGAGAAGCGTGGGGCTGAGTGTGCAGGGAGGGACCAGCCGCTGTCACACAGACCCACCTGGCAGAGGGACCTTCTCAGGACCTGGCTCGAACGTCTGGGGCTAAGGGCCAAACCTAGGTAAAGGTATGCTGCTAAAGCCATAAAAGCAACCTGATTTTTGAAGGTAACGTAGCTCGTACTGGATTTAGTGTGTAGCAACGGACTTTCATCTATGAAAACCGATAACTTTTATTTAGACATCTTATTATGGCTTTAAAAAGGTCACCTTTTTATACAGGAGTGAAGTAACACCAGCATGCTCCATCTGAGTGCCTTTGGGTACTTAATATTGAAACTGTTGACTATGTGATTTAGACCTTACATGTCATGCTGTGATTCAAACAGTAATACTAATGCAAATGTTTTTCAAAATCTTTAGCTACCTTTTTTTTAGCACTGAGATCAGCTTCACCCTCTCGTGTTTTACAACTGCTACCAATTCAATCTTTGTGTATTTTATTAAACACATCCTGCAGCAGGACGCAACCACTCAGCATATGCTTAGAGTTAAGCACTAGTGTTTTTCTGATTTGTTTTACCAGCATACTAGTTACCGTATGGATTAGATCCTTTTTTGACTTGTGATTGTGCTCAACGTGGTCTGCAGATGGCATGAACTGATACTGCGTCATGCACGGGTTTTTGTGGAGAAGTTGGAGGACCCAGGGCAGTTCACCTAAAGGAACAAAATAGCCCATTTCTGAAACTTACGATTTTTCTAGAACCTATGTGATTGGCATGTTCTTGTTAGGTAATGTGTGGAAAAACTTACTTGCTTGGTCCCTTTTATCCCTGGGAAGCATGTTTGCAGGAGCGGTCTGTCCGACCTTGATTTGACTTCTGTGACTTTCTGAACTGCATGTGTAGGAGTGCAAATCTGCCGGGACAGCTTTGTGATTTCTTGGGAAACGGCGTTCTCAGAACTGCTGCTGATTTTTCATTTTGTCAGGAAGAAGGGATAGAGATGTATACTCACAAGGCATCTTTGTTTGGCTCATTTCTGTGAATGAAGTCTATTGATTGGAAAAAAAACCCAACCCTTTATTATTATTTGAGGGCTCTACAGAGATTCGTACAAGCACCAGGAGTCTTGCCCACTTCATTTTTTCACATTTTCATCTTCAGTAGCTACTTCATGTGCACAAATATAGGTCTCAAACAGGGACACAGATCAGCAGACCATATACTTGCCTCTTCACCTCTAAGCCCTCCTTCAAAGGCTTCTCCTGCAAAGATTTTGTCCTCAGCTTTTCCTTTAGTTACGAGAGAACAAGGCTTTGAATGGAAGTTTATGACTTCGTGTTTCCTATTTTGCTGTGGATTTCTATTTTGCATGCGTATAGACCAAATCTACAAACCCTGTCTTTTTGTACTTCCTGGTTTGATTAATGAACAGATTTTTTTTTAAAAAAAACCCAACAAATGAAAATAGCCCAGCAGAGCAGATACCCGTGCTGGTGGTACTTTGCTGCTGTATAAAACACGCATGGGGCTGCATCTTCGGTTGACGCAAGGCGAAGTAACCGGTGCAGTCAATGCATTTCTGCCAGTTTACATCAGCTGAGCATCTTGACCCACAGAATTCTATTTCTTCCTTTTTAAAAACAAGTTCACCCTGAGATCGGGAGTAAAAATCTATTTCCGATGGTGGTAAAAGTGCTAGTGCAGTTCTGACACAGTAACAGCCACCATGACCCCCCAGTGTGCGAAGTTTAATGAGAAATCGCCTGCTTTGGTTAGCACAGCAGCCAGAAGCAGGTTCACTCCCTGTTCCCAGTGTCCACACCTCATCGGGTTACAAAAATCTACTTACATTTTAGAGTAAGCGAAGCATCACTGAGCAGCACATGAGCATGTGTCATATGCTATGGCTCATGTGTGAATTTTGAAGGGGAAAGCTTTTGCATTGCACTGAGACACAAAAAAAAAAAGGAAAGATGTGCTAACCAGTGGCTGCTTTGTAAATGAACGTTAGAGAACCTGTAATTTCATTTCTAATGTAGTGTTTTTTCAGTAACTTTGTGGCACTTTGCCTGGTGCAGATAGCAGCTTAACTCAGAATAATCTATTACATTGTCCTGCCGGCTCCCGAGATAAAACATCAACTGCTTTTGGCACGGTCCATTTTACGCACCCCTCAGTCCCCATATACTCCTTTCCCCTTTTCAAATCCTGACTGATTGCTGTCGGTTTGGAGTGAAGCACTGCTCTGGCTTTTGTCTCTCTCCATGGAAAGGTTTGCTGTATTTCACCGTCCGCTTGATTGCGATGCGGTGCCATAGCTTGTCGTTCTGGATGTACGATTAGCACTTTCTGTGGCACTTTCATACAGATTCAGCCTACCTAAATATAGGCTTCTTACTCAGATATCGAAGTCAGACGCGTGCTTGCCTTGGGGTGTCTGCTGAGACAGTGAGGGGAGAGAGAGAGAGAAGCCATTCTTTATGTAATGCTTTTCCTCCCAAAGTACATTAGAAATGTCACGGTCTGGTTGCAGCCTCATTTCTTGACCTCTCATGTAAGGAGTCCGCATCTGATGTGCCGTGGCCTTTTAAAAATGTACAGCAAGGTGACACGTTAACGTATGTCAGAAGAGCATTTGGGTATTTGCATTTCATTTGATATAACTGGTAATTTTAGTGAGACGGGCTGGGATACTGTGGGGACTTTAAAAAGCCACCAGGATAGTGGAGTAACAGAATACTGTGAGAGCCTGAGTGGTAATACGTTGCCTTTTTTGTGTCTTACCTTATGACAGTCAATCCTAACCCAAAATTTACAGGGAGTCCTGTCTATTTTTGCTTTTGTTGCCCCCTTTTTTTTTTTTTTTTAAATTTCAAATTTGTTCACATCTTTCACTTGCCTGGAGCTGGTTTTATGAGTCATACAAATGTGCTATATCGTTTTGTTTCCTTCTGTGTAAAGTTGGATAGCAAGTTTTTGTTGAGGGTTGGAAGCAGTTACACTCTTGTGGTTCACTAACCTTTTTGAGTGTTTTATAAGAGAAACGTGAGCTCCTGGTTTTCTGCCTCTGCAGTGAAACCTAATGAGTTTCATATACATTGAGTCATGGTGTTGACAGGTGACTGATAAACATCTGCACTACTCCAGTTACCGTAACTAAAAGATTAGTGGATCTGATGTTTGCAAGTCACTTGCACGTGAAACATTTGGTCTGGTCCATTTTTTTTTTTTTTAGAGCTATAAACAATTTTACGTTTTATGTAACCACAGAATTCGGTTACTTATTGTTAGACATTCATCAAAAAAGTGACTTTAGTCCTTTTGGGGTGCAGTTTTATTTCCTCCCTGCACCTGGCATAGAGAAAACTAGTTGCAGTGTGCTGCCCAGCCCACCCTCCCCTGCCTTAGTCCTTGCTAGAAGAGGCGTGAGCGGAATTTCAGGTACCGTCTCTTGGCTCTCCTCCCTTTCTGTCTAGTCTAGAATTTTCAAAGCTGCAGTGCACCCAGAGGGGAATGCGTTTCACTCCTCTTCCGCTAGCCCCGTATCAAGTGACCCTAAATGTGTTGTTCTATACATATGTGCGTAGCTGACAGGGTTAGATTGTCTGAAAACCTGTGCTGAGGTCAAAGAAACCAGGCGTAGTGCAGAGGAAGCTGTAGTTGTCAGAGGACAGTGGGGAAAATTGACTTCAGCGTCCAAGGACAGATAAAAGAAGACTCTGTGAGATGGGTAAAAGTAGTGAAAAGTGCATCAGATCTCAGCCGGCCCATGTCTGCACTGTTTCTGTTAGAGAGGGGTACCGAAAATGGAATAATTTGGTTCATTGTCCATTAGCTTTTTTACAGGTATTTTCATTTATGATTATGTGCCTTTTTCCAGAAAAAAGATGAGAGTAGTTAGTCTATGGTAGCTTTGATAATATTCTTCCCCTTAAGTCCCAGATTAATTAAAAAAAATTAATGATGATTTGTCCAGGAAGCATCCTCACCACCTCCTCTATTAGATTCTTTTGCTTTCAAGCCTGGGCTTTAAAAAAATAACAAGCCCTCCGAAAACCCCACCCAAAAGCTACTTATGTATGAACGGCCTCTTTCAGCAGAGAACATTTCATGCCTCTGTACTTTCCATAGACTACTGCCATTTAGAAAGGGCATCACAGAGTTTAAATACCTGTCTACCCACCCGGGTAATTTAATACCTCTCCTCTCTTGCAGGTGAGAAACGACATAGTTTTGATGTTAATTATAATTCAAGTTTCATGTACGAAAAGGAAAGCGACATAATGCAAGGACGCATGATGGACCAGGCCATAAACAATGCCATCACCTACCTTGGGGCTGAAGCCCTGCGCCCTCTCGTGCAGACCCCACCAGCTCCCACCTCCGAAATGGTCCCTGTCATAAGCAGTCTGTACCCCATTCCGCTGACCCGCCCCGACCTGCCGAACGGCAGCTCGCAGGATGCGGAGAAGAGCCATGGCCACCTCAGGGACAAAAGCCTGTCCTCCGACAGAGGTCTTTCCCCAAACAACAGTGGCCAAGACTCCACAGACACTGACAGCAACCACGAGGAGCGGCAGAATCCCACCTTCCATCAGAGCCAGGTGATCCCCGCTCAGGCCCGCAACGGCCTCCAGTCCTTGAAGGATTTCCCAAGGCCGTATGACATAATCAAGCCACCCGCCATATGCCCCCGCGATGCCTTTAAGGTCATCAACAAGGAAGGGGAAGCCATCGGGGTCTACCGGTGCGACCATTGCCGCGTGCTCTTTTTGGATTACGTGATGTTCACCATCCACATGGGCTGCCACGGGTTCCGCGATCCCTTTGAGTGCAACGTCTGCGGGTACAGAAGCCACGACCGATACGAGTTCTCCTCGCACATAGCACGAGGAGAGCACAGAGTAGTACTCAAATAAAAGGACAGGTTTTCCAAGGTCAAAGGCTTTGGTTTAGATCGGAGGGGAGGCTTGCTTGTTTGTTTGTTAATTAGTATAAAGAAATTTCTTGAATATTTTTCTATGCCAGGTTTTAAAATAAGTTTCACAGGAAGGTGACACCTTTTTAAATTTTTTTTACAAATAATTCAGTGTTCTGTAGCATCTGTGCCTAGCTGCTGTGGTGAGCGGTACCTGTACAGAATACCAGGAGCAGAGACCCGATTTTTATATGAACTTTATTTTTGTGAAAATTAAGAGCCATTTAGGATGTTTTTATTTTTTAACGTGTGTTTGTTTTTTATAATGTGTGCTTTAACTCAGCGCAAAAGGTTTTTATGCTGTGCTGCCGGGTTCCCTGCTTGGTCAGATGTAGAGTCAGAAGCGCGTAGGAGGAGCTTTCTTGAGCTGTTACAATCCCAATGGTCTTCAAACGGCTGATCACCGAAACAAGGAAAACACGCGTCTGGGAGGGATTATTAATTCCTCTTTAAAGGTTTTCCCCTAAATATTATAGAGCATGTGGCCCAACCACACTTTCATTTTTCTTACCCCTCTGTTCGCTTTCTTTAAAGTCACTCCCACATGCATCTTACTCGGTAATAGCAAAATAAGAAATGAGCCCTATTTTGGGGCTGGGGTTTTTTAACAGTACGCATTTTTGGGATACCCCGTGAGATCACTGCTTGGCTCATCCATGCAGTCTGGGGGAAATCCAGCTTTTCACTGATGGAAAGTCCTCCTTTCTGATGGACGCCAAGAAGGAGGACAAAACTGTGCTGGGCGTTGTGCCCCCGCCCTGCTCCTGCTCAGCCCCTGCGGCAGAAGCGGTGGCCGTGCCATCCAGTGGGTGGCCAGCCCTGGCACGCAGCGTCCCTGCGGAGGGCGGGCGGCGTTGGGCACGGAGCGGGAGTCACCCCGTCCTGGCAGCAGACAGCGTGAGAATCTGCATACAGGAGTGTGTGGGAGCTGACGGCTCAATCACGCTGTCTGGTTTTACGTGGGGATATCCCTCGGAGTGAAATGTGCTGTTTTGCAAAATGAGTATTTACCATTACTTTGAAGCTGGTTTTTAAAATAGTTCTTTTAATCTAATCATTGCTCTGCAGCTGTATTATTAGTCACTGTGCTGAAGATATGAATTTGATAACAGTTTTGCTGAGTGAATGTTTATTCTTTGCAAAGTATTTTTGTATAATGTAGAGTTAAGTGTGTTCTGATGGACTTTTTGCATCCATTGTATGGTTTGATATCTCTGTTGCTTTTGTACTTTTTCAATGCTGCCGTGCCACTATCCGTGGGCATCCATCCGTTTCCGTGAGGGAAGGCCGGGGCACAGAGACACAGGGGGTGTGCTGAGGGTTCAGAAATACTGAATTTCATTCCTCCCTCTGACCTGGGCTCGCTCTTTTGGCTCAAATACTTTTTCCCTCCCTGAATTTTATGGTACAAAAAAGAAAATGGTATTCATTTTTCCCCGATAAGGGTACATCTGAAGGAGGATAAATTAGTCTGTGGAGTGCTCGAGTATCTAAAGTGCTGTAGAAGTGCTAGATCCTGCTGATCCTTGGGGGGAAGGAGAACTCTTTTGCTACCTTGTGTGACGTTACGTGTGTGGTTATAAAATAAGTTTTTTCCAATAGCCAGTTTCCCCACCGGGAAGAACACACAGTGAGCGGGTGGATGTTGGTTCTTCCCTGACGAATACCCGTTGTCATGGCGTGACCAACGATCCTTCTGCTGGTGATGCTGCGGTTCCACCAAGGGCTTAACCCGGTTGGCCGAGGGCTGCCTGGCCTTGGGGAGGCTTCAGCCGATTCCCTGCCTCGGTTACCGTAAATCCTTCGGTAACTCCATCTCTCCCGCTGCCTTCTCCTGGGGGAGAACTCGCCTGAGTTACACGCACATCGTGGCTGATGAAAACGCTCCTCACGCTTCGCCAGAAATGAATAAGGTTGCGCACAGTAAAACGTAACTTGTTGTTTGCACAGGAAGCTCCCCAGATTGCCGAATGTGTGTCAGGCAGCACCGCCGGTGCCTTTCTCACGCCGCGACCCGATCCTTGAAAGCACTCTTCAGATTACTGTCCCTCTGCACTTCCCGCCAGGCAGGGCTTCAGCTGTCTACCCCTGCTGCACAGGCGAGGTGAGCAATCACCCGCTGCGCCTCTGAGCAACACTGCCCGGTTTTTGGAAGGAAGGAGGGAGGTTTTCGCAGTGTCTGGCCCAGACAGCACCGTTTTCCCACCGCTGCTGGGGCAGAGCCCGGATTTCAAGATGGGCTGAACCAAAAGAAGCTCCCTGCTCTGTCTGGAGTTGAGGAGCGATCACCTCGTTACAGCACTGCTGTTGAAAAATCACATGTTATGGAATTTCAACCCAGTCATTTATTAAAAAAAAACAAAGAATATATTTTGGAGTGCTGTTTATCTGCTGTGTGATGCTCCCCAAGCGGGTGCCTGCGACTCGCTGAACCGGCGCCGGAGCCGGCCTTGGCTGTGTCCCGGGAGCAGGGCTGGAAAGCTGGAGAGCCAGCCCCGTGCGGTGCCAGGGTCAGTCCCCTCCCTGTGCCTCCCCTTGCCTCGGGGGACCTCCCCGGGTACCCTCCCTTGGGGGCCGAGCCCCGGCCGTGCCAAGGAAGCCCCTTGGGCCCTGCCCGTAGGTCGAAGGGCTTGGGCAGGTCGCTGAGCTCGGAGGAGCTTTGCAAATCACCTCATCTGGGAAAACAGAGGGGGGGAAAATGCCAGTATTTGTTGTGAGCCTGATTTATTCTGCTCCCGGTTTGGTTATTTTGGTACGAAACAAATTTGTGTTTGGGCCGTTCTCTTTGAACGCGCTCCAGCTGCTCCGTCTGTCTCGCTTGGGTTCTTTATTTACTGCCGAATTGTAGGTAACCAGCGGGCAGCAGGGAGGAGGACCAGGAAACGGGCTTTTAGCATAAAGAAACGAGCCTCTTGTGCTTAAACGTTTATTGAATTTTTTAAAAATTCCAATAAACTCTCATGTATGTCATAGCTGAAGGGACCCGGGTGCTTCACTGCCCTCCCACACCGGAGCTCCTTCCCTACAGCCACGAAAGCAGAGGGGATCCCAGCACTCGGAGCCGGGACGTGAGCGGCGAAGCGCAGGCTCTGGATGAGCCGGAGTGAGGGGAGCGGGGCCGGGGCTGCGGCCGCTTGCGCCTGTCGCCTCTGGGATCTGCAGATCCCGAAGGTGTGAGGAAACCCGTGCCCGGCGCGTCGCTTCCCACCGGGGCTGCCGGGCTGCTGGCGAGGGCTGTGGTTAGAACACCAACCGGTTACTCAGCGCAGCGCCGATACACCCCGAGATTTAGAGATAAGGGCGTCTGCTCCTCTAGCTGCTGAAAAATGGTGTCGGTCTTTAGTTTTGGTTAATGGATGAGCGATAGGGTCCAGGGAAACCTGCCCTTCTCCGAGCCGGGGCTGCCCCGGCTTTCCTTGTCTCCCAGGGCACGTGTTCCAGGGAGGGGAACGGCCCGAATGTGCCTGGGTCCAGCAGAATTGATTCCCGCGGGATGCCCTGGGGCAGGGAGATGCTGCCAGCCTGGGGACTCGCTCGCTGACGACGTGATGTGTCACCGAGCACCGTCCTCCTCGCCCTGGTGTTACCGAGCGCAGTCATAGCGAAACGGGGCTCCGGCAGAAGCGCGGAGGAGCCCCGAGGCGCAGTGGTGGCCTCGGCTGGCTGCTGAGCCGCGGCGCTGGCAAATGCTTGCATCCAGGTTTGCGCCGGGGATCCCAGGCGATCCGCAGGTGACACCGGGCGAGTGGGGGGACACCGCCCTCCCCCCGGCACGCAGGGCGTCCCCCTCACAGCCAGCGTTGGGGAAGGGGGACAGTGGAAGGGCCACGGGCTCCTCAAATTCCTCCCCGTGCAGCCGCGCTCTCACCACTCTTCCCGGCAAGGCCGGCAGCCATCGCTGGTGTCCCCCCCGCCGTGATCTGCATGGGGACACGTCTGCGTGGGGCAAAGGCGACACTCAACCCCACGTGCCTGCACCCGCTCCAGGACCTGCCTGAAGCACGGGGGCCGCAGCGGGTGTGGGGTGGGCTCAGGGTTTCCGTGGGGCGCCGGGGGCTGCGCCCACCCCTGCCGGAGCACATCAGTCAGACGGAAACATCCCGGCGGGCGCGGAGGGCGAGGGCTCACGCCAACCCTCCCACGGCCCTTTTTTTAGCACCTGTTTGAGCAGGTTGACATTGTTCACGCTTATTTCATACTCTCCTGACACCTTCTACCACCGGAGGCTGGACAGGCTCGAACCACCGACACGAAACAAAAAAAGCAAGTCAGAGGATCCTTTTTTTTTTTTTTTTTTTTCCTCTTACCCTCACTTCCTTCCCAGCCTGGGTGAAACGCAAGCGCCAAGAGTTATTTTCCCCTCGCTGTGACGCTGCCAGGTGACTCTGAAGGACGGGGTGAAACGGTGCCAGCGCCCGCAGCCCAGGGGACAAGGGGCAGTGAGTCCCGCAGCTCATCCCCTGCCTTTTCCCTGCACAAGAGCTGTTTTGGTGCTAAAACGTCCCTCAGCCCTTTTCTGCCTGGAACCAAACCCCCTTTAAAGCACCAGGGGGATAAAAACGTTGGGCTGGTGTTATGACAGAGAGATCCTTATCTGCTGATATGCCGTAATTACGGTAGCGCAGGGAGGAACTCGTTTCCCCCGTCGTGTTGAAACACGCTTCGTATGGCGTGAAAAAAAATCCCATAAAACTCTGCGGGGCGCTGAACTACATCCTCCGAGCATCCCGGCCGGCTCCTGCTCCCCCTCGGGGACCCGTCGGGCACCCGAAGACGGGGAGCACGGGGAGGGGAGAGCGGGTGAGGGAGGACTGAGTCACCGTCACCACCGCCACCTCCTCCTCGTCCCAATTCTCCAGCCTTTCACTGAGTCACGCTCCTCCCCGCCATCCCGCCGAGGACCCCGCCGGCCTTCGGCAGCTCTCCGCGTGGGCTGGGCGGCTCTGCCGGGCTCCCGCACCCCCCAAAAGTTGGGGGGCAGGGCATGAGGGGGACACGGGGCCACCTCTGTGCCCCCTTCCCTCGGGGGGCTGAGCAGTGCTGGGGCAACCAAGGGGGAGTTGGTAGCCCCGCGGCTCCCAGCTGCACGCCCTGCGGGACACGGGGGGTCACCGGCGGCACCGTGGCGGGGGCAGCGGGTTCACGTCACGCCTGATGCCCCCCCCTCGCTTGGCCGGGAGGGAAGTGAAGCCCCCGGGGAGCCGCGTGCTCCCGCGCCATTCCCTCGGCGGGGTTATATCTGGCGCCGCATTTGCATCGCGGCCAACCGGCGCACCTGGGCGGCCGGCGAAATCCTCGGGGGAGCGAGAGCGCGGGGAGCGGCTGCCAATTGTCACACGCAGGCTCGGCGGCGCGAGGAAAGTCCCGGCAGACGATTGTTTTTAGAAGAACCTGCTTCCCACCCGAGCGGCTTCGGCCCCTCAGGCAGAGCCTCTTCCCCCCTGCTGGCACCCAGCGGGGACACAGCGAAGGGTGGGATGGGGACGATGCTCCTCGACCGGGGGTGACGCTCCTGGGCCCTGCACTGGTGCTCCGTGACCAGGGAAGGTGCTCCCAGGCTGGAGATGATGCTCCTCAGCACGGCCCAGGTGTCCCCCACCGATGGAGGAGCCCCTGACCCAGCCCAGGCCACGGCAGAGCCCCCTGTTCCCCCACCGCTTTGCCCGGGACCCCCTTCCCACCGCGAGCGTTGGCGAGACGGGCTGCGAGCGGGGCTGAGGCCATCGCAGCGCTGCTGCCCCTGGACACCCGCTGCCCCCGAGGGGCGCTGGGGACAATCCTGCTCCCCCCACCACTGCTTCAGACCCATTGCTGCTTCCCTGGGGACCGGGGGGCACCGTGGAGCTGGGGGTGTCTGGGGGATCCTGACCTCCCTTGGCCCCGTTTCCCATGGCTGTGGCTCTGAGTCTGGGGGGGGGCGGAGGGGGCCGAGCCGCAGCCAGGCCCCCCTCCTTGCTGCTCCCCGGGGCTAGGCGCAGCCCCCCCCCGTCCCTGCCCCCCGGAGCGGAGAAAGTTAGTCAAATCTGCAGAAACCGCAGCGGGGGGTGAGGGGGGGCGGGGGGAGACTGCGTCTGCGCCGCCACTTTGATGTCACCCCTGCATGTCCCGCAGGTGCTGCGCCGTTGCCATAGCCCCGGGGCCGCCCTCCCCACCGCCGCTTTGCCATTAACTTGTGCAAGAAGTGGGGGATAATGCAAAAATATTTCCTCTCCCCCCCACCCCCGGCTTCGCCATCCTGTCCCCAAGGTGCCCGGAGCCCGTCGGGCCTGGGGGGGACCACGTGCGCGGCACGGGCTGGTGCGCGCTGCAGGGTGCACGGTGCCGCCATCCAGCCCCTCGCACCCGGGGCTGGGGGGTCCTGGCAGGGCTTTTGGTGTGTGTGGCTGGGGGGGGGGGGGGTGGGCTGCACCGGGGACCCTGCATCCGTGCCGCACCTGCATCCCCGCGCCCTCCATCCCGGGCACCGGCGAGGTCACGGGGTGTCCCGGGCTCCGGTGCAGCCGGCCCGGGAAGCGCGGTGGGAGCCAGGAAGGTTTCTGAGAAACGGCCCGACGGGGTTGAATCATGCCGGGCCTCCCTGCGGTTTCCCCCTGCTCTCACCTCCCGGCGCAGTCACGCCAAGCGCCCACACGCGAGCACCCTGCGCCCAGCCCGGGGGGTGGCACAGGCTGCACCCCCCCCCCCCCCACCTCCCGCCATCACCCCCCCGAGCTGGAGAGGACCCCCCCATGGGGTCCCCTCGGCTCCCGGTGCCTGGCATGCACCCCCCCCCTCCCCGCCCCGCACCCAGCCTTCACCGTGCGACCCACACGACGCTGCGCCAGCCCCTTTGCACCCCCCCCCGTGCACCCTCTGCGCCCCCCCGCTGCTCCCGTCCCCGCGCCACCTCCTGCACCCTCCGCCGCAGCCGAGCTGCCCCTGCCGTGCCCTGCAGCCCCCCCGGTGCTGCCCCAGTGCCGCGGGGCTTGGTGCCGAAGTGTGTGTGGGGGGGTGACACCATCCATTGTACAGGACCCCCCCACACACACACACAGGACATTGCTAACCCCGCTGGGGAGCCCAGGGGGGAGGACGCAGCCGTCGCTGGTGGCCGTGTGGGGCAAACAGGCTAGAGCTTTGGCGTGCCACATGCCAGCGGGTGCCACACGCAGGGGCTGGGAGGGGGGGGACGGGGACAGGGGAGCGGGAGGCAGGCTTGGGGGGGGGCGTGGGGGGGAGGGCAGCTGCCGCCAGCCCTTCCCAGCCCCGTCACGGCCGCTGCGCTCTCGGAGGAAGCCGCTCTGCTTTTTCACCCGGCGCTGGTTAAAAATACCACTCCCGATTTTAATACAGCGGCGGCGGGCGCTATTTGGGGCCGGGAGCAGGAAGCGAAACCCTGAAACCCTGCGCAGGGTGGCTTCCCCCTGCCTCCCCCCCCTCAACCCCCACCCCGGCCTCCGAGCAGCCCCCCAGCGGGATGAGCCGGGCGGCTGCGCCGACGCGGTGCCCTGGGCTGCTGGGGGGCCGCGGGGGCTATTTGAAGCCCAGCAGGCGGGCGCCCTCCTTCACCTTCTGGGCCTTCCAGCGGAGCAGGCGGATGGCGCGCAGGCTGAGCCGCAGCACCGCGTCGTACTTGAAGACCAGCTTGTAGAAGGCGTCGGTCATGAGGGCGCCGCTGGGGTCGGCGTGCTTCAGCGCGGCCATCGGCGTGTACGCCGCGTTGGTCTGGTGCCGGAAGGGCGGCCGGGCTGCCTCGATCACCCGCAGCGTGTGCTGCATGTGGGGACGTTACTGTCCCCTTCCTGTCCCCATCCCCTCCTCATCCCCATCCCGTCTGCATCCCCATTCCCATCCCATTCCTGTCTTCAGTGCATCCCCATCCCCATTCCCATCCCATTCCCATCTTTGTTGCATTCCCATCCCCATCCCATTCCTTTCCCATCCCCATCTCCAGCCCCATTCCCATCCTATTCCCATCCCCATCCCATCCCCTTCCCATCCCCATCCCACCCCATCGCATCCTTAACCCCATCCCATCCTGTCCCCATCCCCACCCTCTTCCCATCCCCATTCCCATTCTCATCCCATTCCCATCTTTATTGCATTCCCATCCCCATCCCAAACCCTTCCCATCCCCATCCCACCCCATTGCACCCTTAACCCCGTCCCATCCTGTTCCCACCTGCACCCCCTTCCCATCCTCATTCCTATTCTATTCCATTCCATTCCATTCCATTCCATCCCCATCCCTGTTCCCAGCCAGGCTCAGCCCCATCAGAATGGACCCTGGGGCTGGGGGAAGGAGTTCTCAGGGCAGGACCCCTGTCCCGCTGCCAGCTGGGGGCCGCTACTCCTCGTTAGGGCTAATTGAGGCTTCTCTAGAAAGCCCAGCCCGGCCCAGCCGGGGGCTGCCAGGCTCGGGGTGGGAAGAGGGCAGCCCCCAGCCCGGTGGGGCCACCTGCCGACCCGCCCGTCACCTCCGCGATGTCCTCGGGGGTCTGGCCCAGGCTGGCGAAGACGTCCTTGGAGTTCCTCAGGTAGAGGTTGGTGAAGATGTCGGCTGTCTCGGGGTCAGTCCGCGAGTAGTCGGCGCGTTCGGCTTCCTCGTACACCTTCGCCTCGAACTCCGTCGTCACCGGCCCCGGCTCCACCAGGCTGATCCTGCCCGGGGATGGGGCGCTGGGGACCCCGGCACCCCCCAGAGCCCCCCCAGCCCCGGCGGCGGGGGAGCGGTGGCCGCTCTGGCCGCCAGCCCCCAGCACTCACGCCACGTTGAAGCGCAGCGCCTGCACCACCAGGCTCTCGCAGAAACCTTCCACCGCGAACTTGGAGGCCGCGTAGATGTCGTTGAAGACGATGCCTGGATGGGTGGGGGGGGGGGTCCTGGTCAGGGCTGGGGTTGGGGGGGGGGTGGATTTGGTCCCACGGGGGCACCCCGTCCCCCCCCCCTCCTCCCCTTACCCTGCAGGCCCATGATGCTGCTGATGACCACGATGTGGCCCCCGCGGCGCCGCTTCATGTCGGGCAGCACCTCCTTGACCAGGCGGACGAGGCCGAAGAAGTTGGTGTCCATGAGGCTCTGCATGGCCGCCAGGCTCTGGCATTCCAGGGGACCCGCCATGCCCACCCCGGCGTTGCTGACTGCGGGGGCACGGGGAGGTCAGCGGGGCGTCCCCTCTGCTGGGGGGGTCTCCCATGCCCAGAGGGGCCCCGGTGCATGGAGGGTCCCCTGTGCACAGAGGGTCCCTGGTGCAGGGGGGGGTCCCCAGCACAGGGGGTCCTCAGCACACAGAGGGTCCCTGGTGCAGGATGTCACTGGCATGGGGGGGGTCCCCAGTGCATGGGGTCAGGGGACCCTGGTGTTCAGCGTGTCCCTGTCACAGAGGGTCCCCCAGTGCATGGACCGTCCCTGCTGCTCGGGGTGTCACCGGCTCAGAGGGTCCCCAGTGCATGGGGGCTGGGGGTCCGTGGTGCACTGGGTGCCCCTGACATGGAGGGTCCCCAGCATGGGGCATGCTTGGCGTGGAGGGTCCCCAGGGCATGGAGGGTCCCTGGCGCAGGGTGTCCCTGGTGCAGGGGGGGTCCCCAGCATGGAGGGTCCCCAGCATGGGGCATGCTTGGCGTGGAGGGTCCCTGGTGCCGGGTGTCCCTGGTGCAGGGGGTGCCTCCAGCATGGAGGGTCCCCAGTGCATGGAGGGTCCCTGGTGCAGGAGTTGTCCCCAGCACGGAGGGTCCCCAGCATGGGGCATGCTTGGCGTGGAGGGTCCCTGGTGCAGGGGGTGCCTCCAGCATGGAGGGTCCCCAGTGCATGGAGGGTCCCTGGTGCAGGAGTTGTCCCCAGCACGGAGGGTCCCCAGCACGGGGGGTGCTCCCCGGCACACGGGACCAGGGGGACGCGGTGGGAGGGGGATCCCGGGGCTCACCCAGGATGTCGATGTGGCGCCCGGGGATGCTGTCGAGGCAGGCGCGGATGGAGCCCTCGTCGCAGACGTCCAACTGTTTGATCTCCAGCGTCCGGCCCAGCGCCGGCCCCGCCGCCGCCGCCAGCGCCCCACTCCTGCCCACGTTCCTCATGGTGGCGATGACTGGGGGCAGAGGCGGCTCAGCCCCGAGCGGGGTCACCATCCCCTCCCCTCCCTCCCCCGGCCCCCTGGAATGGAATGGCGGGCGGGGGGGGATCACCCCCACCCTGCTCACCTCGGAAGCGGTGCTGCTTGTCCCGCGCCAGCCGGACGGCCAGCGCCAGCCCAATGCCGGAGGAGCAGCCGGTGATCAGCACCGTCTTGGGAGCCATGGCACGGCCGCGGCCCTGCTCACCGGCCCCCATGCCTTTAATAGCAGCTGGCCCGGCCCCGGCCCCCCCAAATCCAGGCTCTTAATCCCCCCCCTCCAGAGCTAATCCCAGCGGGATTTGCCAGCGGCCGCGTGGCTGAGCCGCACGTGGTGCCCGGGGTGCACAGAGGGGCCTTTGTGCGGGATGCGGGGCACCGCGGGGACACGGCGGGACGTGGGGACGCTGCCAGCCATGCGCCCGCTGGCAGCGGGGGGCTCTGGGGGCAGCCCCCACCCCAGTGCCCCCATCTTTTCCTTTAGAGGGGGCGAGGCGGGAGCTCTGCAAAAATAACCTTTATTCTCACTGGTATAAAACACGTCACAGTTCGACTGGCCTCGCGGGGACGTGGGGGACGCGGTGGTGGGTGCCCCCCCTACCCCCCCCCCCCGCCCCCCAGGACCCCTCTCCTGAGGCTGGGGGACCCCAACCTGCCTGGCCCAAGGGTGCGGAGTGCCGGGAGCCCGTGGGGACACTCGGGGCCGGTGCTGTGGAGGGGGGATGGAGGGGAAGAAAGTGCTTGAGTGTGGGGGGGGCCCCGGCTCCGCCAGCACCCCAGGACCCTGCGGGCGAAGCCGGCACTGGGGCGCAGGGTGGGCGGTTGGTGGCAGAGGAGCCGTCCTTGACCCCGTGCTCGCTGCACCGAGATGGCCTCAGTCCTGCCACCCCGTGCCGGGCTGTGCCAGGCTGTGCCGAGCCATGCCAGCAGTGCTGGGCTGTGCCGAGCCATGCCGTGCCGGTCATGCCAGGCTGTGCCGAGCCCTGCCGTGCCGGTCATGCCACTGGGCGGGGGTGGTGCCGGGCTCAGAGGGCCACGCAGGTGCAGTAGTGCCGCAGCTTGCAGGGCAGGATGCCGCGGTTGATCTGGTGAAACTCCACGAGCTGGATGAGGTCGGCGAAGCGGGTCTGCCCGTCGTCCATGGTGAAGTAGAGCCGTCCCTCCTCCTCGCTCTGCCGGGGGAGGGAGGGTCTTGGGTCAGGCCCTCGCACCCCCGGCGCCCCCCCAGCCCCCCGCCGCCGGCACTCACGGGCAGGATGAGATAGTGTTTGACTCTCTGCAGGTGGCACAGGGACAGGACGAAGCCCTTGGGGTTGCGCTGGCTCTCCCGCACCAGGAAGACGCTGCGAGACACGGGGGGGGTGTCACTGCCAGCCCTGGGCCCCCTCTGCCACCCCCGTGTCCTCCCCAGGGTCCCAGGTCCTCCCCAAGCCCTGGGGTCCTGTAGCCCCAGGAGCCCTGTATCCCCCTGCGAGCCCCGGGGGCCTGTCGTGTCCCCCCCAGCCAGCCCCAGGCTCCTGTATCCCTGGGGGGCTGCAGATCCCCTGCAAACCCTGGGGGGGGTCCCAACTCCCCTGAGATCTGTGTCCCCGCCGGCAAGTCTCCCCCCATCTCACACGGGTCCTGTATCACCCCGTGGACCACAGGGCCCTATAACCCCTGGGGTCATGTACCCCCCAGGGGTCCTGCATCTCCCCCCCTCCACCGCCATGAACCCCAGGGACCCCAACCCCCCCGGCGCCCCCGTACCCGTCCACCAAGCCCTGACGGCCGATGAGCTGCTGGGTGTCCTCCCGGGAGATGCGCCCGTGGAACCAGGGCTGGGTGCGGTGGATGGCTGCGGGGAATTGGGCGTCAGGCGCGGGGGTGGGAACCCCCGCCCGGGGCAGGGACACCCCCCCCCCCACACACCCCCCGGGACACCCCTCCGCCAACTCTTGGCACAACCCCGGTGGGAGCCGGTGGCTGGGCGCTGCTCACCGGCGCTGAGCGGGGAGCTCTGGCAGGCTGCCGGCAGGCTGTACCGGTGCGTCGTCTTCTTCTGGCCGTGCAAAGCAAGGAGCGGGCGTCAGGGTGGTGGGCTCGGGATTGGGGGGGAGCCTCCCCCCCCACACACACACACCCCCCACACCCCCCCCTGCACCCCAACTCACCCTCCAGGCCTGCGCCTCCTCCAGGGCCACCGTCAGCACCTCGTTGGGGTTCTCGATCACCCGGCCCGTGCACCCCGAGAAGTCCATGGCCACCAGCGCGTTGTCCGAGACGCTCCGCTGCGGGGGGATGGTGAGAGTGGGGGGGGTCACCCGGGGGGTGGGGGCTCCCCACCGGAGGGGGGCTTCAGGGGGGGTGGCACTCACCAGGGGCGTGGGGCCGATCCAGGAGGGTTGGCTCAGCCGCGCCTGCGCCTGCTGGTAGTTGCGGTAGAGCTGCATGCCGTACTGGGGGGGGGGAACAGCCCCTTGAGCTGGGGGGGGGGGGGGGGTCCTGTGGGGGATGGGGGAGCCCCCGCCTGGCACGGGGATGGGGACCTCTGCGTCCACCCCGCGTGGGGATGGGGACGGCTACATCTGCCCAGTGTGGGGATGGGGACACCGATCCTGCACCTTTTCCAGCACGGGGATGGGGACACCCCTCCAGCATCCCCCAGCACAGGGACGTGAGCATCCCCCAGTATCCCCCCCAGCATCCCCCAGCACAGGGACGTGAGCATCCCCCAGTATCCCCCCCAGCATCACCCAGCACAGGGACGTGAGCATCCCCTAGTATCCCCCCCAGCATCCCCCAGCATCCCCCCAGCATCCCCCAGCACAGGGACGTGAGCATCCCCCAGTATCCCCCCCAGCATCCCCCAGCACAGGGACGTGAGCATCCCCCAGTATCCCCCCCAGCATCCCCCAGCACAGGGACGTGAGCATCCCCCAGTATCCCCCCCAGCATCCCCCAGCACAGGGACGTGAGCATCCCCCAGTATCCCCCCCAGCATCCCCCCAGCATCCCCCAGCACAGGGATGTGAGCATCCCCCAGTATCCCCCCCAGCATCCCCCAGCATCCCCCCAGCACCCCCCAGCACAGGGATGTGCGCATCCCCCAGTATCCCCCCCAGCATCCCCCAGCATCCCCCCAGCATCCCCCAGCACAGGGATGTGAGCATCCCCCAGTATCCCCCTGAGCATCCCCCAGCACAGGGACGTGAGCATCCCCCAGTATCCCCCCCAGCATCCCCCCAGCATCCCCCCAGCACAGGGATGTGAGCATCCCCCAGTATCCCCCCCAGCATCCCTCCAGCATCCCTCCAGCATCTCCCCAGCATGCCTTCAGCATCCCCCAGCACCCCCAAGCATCCCCCCAGTATCCCCCCAGCATCCCCCAGCATCCCTTCAGCATCCTCCAGCGTCCCCCAGCATCTCCCAGCATCTCCCAACATCTCCCCAGCATCCCCCCGGCATCCCCCCGGCACGGCACGGGACCGGTAACACCTCGGCGGTGCCGGGCCCACCTTGAAGAGGCGGAAAGCCGCCATCCAGCAGCTCCGGCTCTGCTCGTCCTCGCTGCAGAGCAGCTTCAGGCCCTTCACGCCGCTCCGCACCTTGTGGGGCTGCGGGGAGAGATCGGAGCCGTCACGGGGCAGCCCCGGCCGGCTCTCGGGGGGCAGAGACCCCTTGGCAGGGGAAGGCACACGGAAGACCCCCAACCCCAGGCAGCGACATCCCCACCTTGATGCAGAAGCCGAACTCGGTGGGTGTCCCGTAGAGCTTCTTGCCCTGCGTCACGTAGTAGATGTTGGACTCGGTGAGGTCAGCGAAGTACTGGAGATGCCGGGGGTCCTGGGGCGGTCGGGGGCGGACACGTCAGGGCTGGCCCTGCTGCACCCCCCCGGCCGTGCCCCCGCCCGCCCCCTCACCTTGGAGGTGCCCTTGGTGGAGTAGTAGAGCCCCGAGCGGCGCAGGGAGAAGTAGAAACGCTTCCAGACCTTGCGCCCGGCCTCCCGCAGCTGCAGGAAGCCCTGGACCTCGGGGCAGCTCCCGGAGTTGAGGAAATTCTGGGGGGGCAAACGAGGGCTGAGGGACACGGCGGGGTCCCCACAGCACAGTGGGGTCCCCGTGGCAGAGTAGGGTCCCCACGGCATGGCGGGGTCCCCACGGCATGGCAGGGACCCCATGGCACAGTAAGGGACCACATGGCACGGGGAGGTCCCCATGGCACAGCGGGGTCCCCATGGCACGGCAGGGTCCCCATGGCACAGCAGGGACCCTATGGCACAGTGGGGTCCCCACGGCATGGCAGGGACCCCATGCCACACAGTAAGGGACCACATGGCACAGGGAGGTCCCGATGGCACAGGAGGGTTCCCATGGATGGCACAGTGGGGTCCCCACAGCACAGCAGGGACCCCATGGCACAGCAAGGGACCCCGTGGCACAGGAAGGTCCCCATGGCACAGCAGGGTCCCCACGGCACAGCAGGGTCCCTGTGGCGCATCTGGGCCCCCACGGCACGGCCGGGCATGGTACCTGGATGAGCTCGGAGTGTGCCATGCTCTTGTTCGCCTCCAGGCAGCTGGACACCATCACCTCAGGGAAAAGGGACTGCTGGAGGGACAGGGGGGTCAGGGGCTACCCGTGGGGTGCTCAAGGTCCCCGTAAGGCATCCAGGTCCCTGCGGGGACACCCGGATCCCCGCGGGCTTTGCTCCGGCCACGTACCGCGTTGCTCTTGAAGAGCTCGTACTTGGCGAAGTTCTTGCGGAAGACGAAGCGGCTGTCGGCGCCGGGGGGCCAGGAGCTCTGCACCTCCACCACCGACTCGTGGTCCTCCAGGCACCGCTCTGCGGGGGGGACACGGGGCTCAGCGGGGCAGTAGTGGTGGGGGGTGGGGGGGTGTCCCAGTGCCACGCCGTGCCGCGTCGTGCCGGCGCCTCACCCAGGGCCAGGTGCTGGTGCAGCTCGACCAGGGCCCAGCTGTGGTCCTGCAGCGCCCGCGTCCTCCGCACCAGCGTCTCGCAGAGCTGCCGCGCCGTCGTCCCCGCCGACGCCTCCAGCGAGCGGCACGCGCCGTCCTCGCCGAACACCTTCACCACCTGCCGGCACCAGGGCGGGCGTCAGGGCACCCCCGGCGGAAGGAGACCCCGCGTCCTTGGGGGTTGAGCCCCCCCCCCACCACCACCACCACCTTCCCCAGCCCTCTGCCCCCCGACTCACGTGGGAGGCGCCTTCGCGGGGGGGTCCCTGCCCCAGGGTCGGGCTGCTGAGGATGGGCGAGTTGGAGGGGCTGCAGAGCTCGGGGAAGGGGTTGGGGATGCTGGGCAACGACGAGGCGCGCGGTTCCTCCCCCGGTAGCTGCCGGCTGCGGGCAGAGAGGGGCTGAGCTCCCCCAGCGCCGAGTCCTGCGCCCCCATCCCCAACGCTTGTGCCCCCCCGCCCTCAATCCGCTACGCCCCCCCTCAACCTCCGCAGGAGAGCCCTGGGGTCCGGGCCCCCCACCCACCTGCTGCCGTGGATGAAGAGGGGCTGGGAGCGCTTGAGCTCGGGCGGCCCCTCGCCCCCATCCCGTTCGCCGGGGACCCCCTCCTGCTCCGCGCCGCCCGGCCCGGGGGGCTCCTGGAGGCTGCTCTGCTGAGCCCCCCCCTCCATGGCATTATCTGGGGGGGAGAGAGCGGGTCCTGCACCTCACGAGGCTCCAGGTCCTCGTCCCCAGCAGGGCCGGGGGTCTGTGGCCACGCGTGGGCAGCCCCCACGGGATGCCACAGCAGAGTCCACACGGGCCCCACGCCGCCAGCCGCCGCCGCCACCGCGGGCAGTGGGTGCCACGGCGCTGCCAGGGGCTGCCCCCCACCTCAGCACCCGCCCTGGTGGTGTTTTGCCAGCGCCCAGACAAGCGGTGAGTCAGCGCGCGGCGGCGGCGCTCAGCACCGCCCCGACTGCCCCCGGCCCCCCGTGCCCCACGGGGGTCCCGCCGAGCCCCACGGGGGGTCCAGCCCAGCCCCACGCTGCTGCCAAGGCTCGGGGTGTCCCCATCCCGACGCAGGAGCTGGGGGCCAAGAGGGTGAGCACAGCCCCCTACGAGACAACCGAGAATCCCCCAGCCCCTCCGTGCCCCACACGGGACCCTCTCCGGTGCCCCCACGTCACCCCTGAGAGCCTGGTGGCACCGGGAGACACCGGATGAGCCAGGCTGGGGACGAGATGGGCTGAGCTGAACGGGGCAAAGTGAGGTGGGTTGTGCTGTGCCAAGCTGTGCCGGGCTGAGCCATGCCAGGATGAACTGTGCCGGGCTGAGCTTTGCCAGGCTGAACCATGCCCAGCTGAGCCACGCTGGGCTGAACCATGCCAGGCTGAGCTTTGCTGGGCTAAACCGTGCCAGGCTGAGCTTTGTCAGGCTGAACCATGCCGAGCTGAACCATGTCGGGCTGAGCCATGTCGGGCTGAGCCATGTCAGGCTGAGCCGTGCCGGACTGAGCCGTGCCAGGCTGAACCATGCCAGGCTGAGCTTTGCCAGGCCGAACTGTGCCAGGCTGAGCCATGCCAGGTTGATCCATGCCGGGTTGAGCCGTGCCAGGCTGAGCCGTGCCAGGCTGAGCTTTGCCGGGATGAACTATGTCAGGCTGAGCCGTGCTGGGCTGAGCTTTGCCGGGCTGAGATTTACCAGGCTGAACCATGCCGGGCTGAGCCGTGCCAGGCTGAGCCGTGGCGGGCGAGCGCGGCGCCGGCGGGAGCAGGAAGCGGAGCGTGGCGGCGGCCCAGCCCAGACACCTCCTCGGGTCCGGCCAAACCAGTTCTGGCGGCCGCTCCCAGCTCCACCTCACCGCGCTGGCATCCGGGCCGGGGCGGCCACACCGGCAGGCCGGGGGCGAGGGAGCCGGCGCCCGCGCCCGCCGTGGGAACTGCCCCGAGCCGGCCCGCCGGCACGGCCCCCCACGCTGCGGCGTCACCCCTCACCCACGTCAGGCCGACGGTGCCCGGTGCCAGCACCCACGCGGTGCCGCCGCGCTCGGGGGACGCGGGGACACCGGCCGGCGCTCCGGTTTCGGCCCCAAAATGATTCTCAATGGGGCTGCGGGATGTGTACGGCGCTGGGACAGCCCTGCCGTGGCATGGCACGGCTCGGCACAGCGCGGCACAGCTCGGCACGGCTCGGCACAGCCGGCCCTGGTCGCCCTGGCCAGGCAGGGGCCGGCATAGCCCGGCCGTGGCGGCGCGGGACCATCCGGCACGTGGCACACGTAACACACGCGTGGTGCCCACGGCCGCACCGGCGGCATTCGGTAGCCACGGGCACGCTCACGTCGGGCCTCGCCATTCCCGGGATGCCGCGCGGGGCCGGGTTAATCATTCGCTCGCTGCCCGTCCCCGTCCCTGTCCCCGTCCCCTGACTCCTGGCCACCTCAGGGTCCAAGTCCACGGCCAGGCAGGACTGATGCCATCACATGGTTGCCACCACCATCCCCATCTGATCCCCGTCCCTGCCACGTCCCCGTCCCTGCCCCGGCCACCCCACCAGCATGGACCCTCTGCTCCAGCCCCGCTCCCTGCCCGGGCCGGGGTCTCCCTGCCTGTCTGGGCCCTGGGGTGACCCGGGGACACGGGGGACAGCCAGGGGTCACGTGGGGTGATGCTGCCCGCGGTGGGACACGGTGGCAGGGCCACGCCAAGCCACGCAGGGGGCACCGGAGGGACTGACAGGGGATGTGATGGATGGGGACCCCATGGGGCTCTGGGACGGTGGCACAGCCCTGCCACCAACCCGCCAGCCCATCACTGTGGCCTCAGGTCACCTCAATGCCAGCCCTGTCCTAGTGGCCGTGATGGGGCTCTGATGGAGTGGTGATGGTGGCAGGGGGGGACACGGGGTGTCCCTGGGGTCTGGGGTAAACAGGGGGACCAGGGCCTTGGGGCTGTGGGACGAGGGGAGCAGGGCCACCACGGTTATGGGGTGGGGGACTGGAGGGTGTCAGAAGTATAGGGCTGGGCCCCAGGGCCATCAGGGTTATGGAGCAGGGGGACCAGGGCCACCAACATTAAGTGACAGGGTCCCAGGGCAACCAAGTTTAAGGGGCGGGGACCCAGGGCCACCAACAGTAAGGGATGGGATCCCAGGGCCAGCAGTACTGTGGGGCAGGGGGACTGGGGGATGCTGAGGTTATGGGATGGGGTCCCAGGGCCACCAGGGCTATAGGGCAGGGGAACCAGGGCCACCAGGGCTATGGGATGGGGACTCGGGGCCACCAGGGCTATAGAACAGGGGGACTGGGGCCACCAGGGCTAAGAGATGGGGTCTCAGGGCCACCAGGGCTAAGGGATGGGGTCCCAGGGCCACCAGGGCTATAGAGCAGGGGAACCAGGGCCACCAGGGCTAAGAGATGGGGTCTCGGGGCCACCAGGGCTAAGGGATAGGGTGCCAGGGCCACCAGGGCTATGAGATGGGGTCCCAGGGCCACCAGGGCTATAGGGCAGGGGAACCAGGGCCACCAGGGCTAAGAGATGGGGTCTTGGGGCCACCAGGGCTAAGGGATAGGGTCCCAGGGCCACCAGGGTTATAGGGCAGGGTTCCCAGGGCCACCAGGGTTAAGGGATGGGGTCCCAGGGCCACCAGGGCTATGGGAGGGGGTCCCAGGGCCCCCAGCTGTGGGCAGGGCTGCTGGTGGGTGCCGGGGCGGTGAGACGGGGTTCCCTGGGGCCACGGGGGCTGCGGGACCGGGAGTGCGGGGCAGCGGCGAGGCCGTGCCGGGGCGGCAGAGGAGGAGGAAGATTCGGAAGGAAGGTGGGAGGGAAGGCGTGGGGGCGCAACGGGGGGTCCGGGGTCATGCCGGTGGGACGAGGCCACCATCCTGGGACGGCCAGTGGCCCCACAGCGCGGTGGGGCCCCCCACCCCGGCCTGGCTCCTACCTGCAGGCGCCCGCCGCGTCCCGCCACCCTCCCGCCGGACCGGGGATTCCTGTTCTCCCCGGCTTTATCTACCTGCGCCAGCTCCCGCCCCCGCCTGACATCATGCCTCCCCGGGCTGGCCGCCCAGCACCCGGCACCCCACCACCACCACCACCACCCAAGGGTGCCCCCCGACACCCCCCTCCCCAGCCCCGGGATGGGGGCACCCAGCCTGGCCCCGTGCCAGCACAGGGTGGGTGGGGGGGGATCCCACCCCCCAAGCCGCATCCCACCACCCTGCGGTGGTGATGGGGAGTTTCCCACAATGCACTGGGGTGACCCCAGGAGCGGCCGAGCCGGGTTGGGGTTGGGGGGGGGACCCCCACAGTGTCCTGGGGTGCGGGTCCGGCACGGTCCAACCCCGCGCCCCCCCCCCCGGGGGTCCCTGAACCCAGGCTGTGGGATTTGGGTTGTGGGACGCCAAAGACCCCACACATGTGGGGCTGGAAGGGCCCCATGGGGTGGGGGGGTCCCACAGTGTCAGCCCAGGGACTGGGGCAAGTGAGGACAGCGTAGGCAGGTGGGGGGGGTCTCATGGGGGTCTCATGGGGGTCTCATGCAGGTGGCAGGGTCCCCTGGGGCTTGGAGGGATGTGGGGACCCCGTGTGGGGGGGTATGGAACGGGGGGAAGCAGTGGGAGATGTGGGGGTCGCTTAGGGGATTTGGGGGGTCCCAGAGGACAGAGGGTGGGGTCCCTTGAGGGTCTCCATGGGTGCTGGGGGGGGTGCCCATGGGAGCTGTGGGTGTCCTCATGGGGAGGGACCCATGGGGTGTCCCCCTGGGTGCTGTGGGAGCATCCATGGGGCGGTGGCAGCCCCGTGGGTGGCCCCGTGGGGTCTGTGGGTGGCCCAATAAGGGGTGTGGGTGGGAGGGGTTGTCCCCATGAGCGGGGGGCGTCTCCCCATGGGGTTCTGGGTGTCCCATGGGGACACAGAGTCCCCAGAGGCGTCCCCATGGGGGGCTCAGGGGGTCCGTGTGGGGGATGCTGGGGGTCCCATGGGTCCGTGGGTGACCCCCTGCGCGGGTCCCGAGGCCCCGTAGGGCTCCCCAGAGGGGGTCAGTGGGGGGGTCCCATGGTTCTGTGGGGGATCCCCATGGTGGTATAGAGCTGCGGCGGGGGTGGGTGCGGGTCCCAGTGCGGGTCGGTGGGGACGCGGCGGGCGGGGGCGGCCCCGCCGCTGTGCGCTCCTCCCGCCAGCAGGTGGCGCTGCGCCGCCCGCCCGGAGCAGACAAGAGGAGCGGCGCCGCGCGGCCGGAAGCGCCGCGTCACGTGGAGCCACCCGGAAGCGGCGGGCGAGCGAGCGAGCGGCGGGACCGGCGGCGATGAGCGGCGGAGCCGAGGAGGCGGTGGCGGCCGCGGCTGGAGCTGAGGCCGAGCGGCGGGTCCGCATCGTGGTGGAGTATTGGTGAGCGCCGCGCCGGTGCCGGCTTCCTTCCCCCCGGTGCCGCTCTGCCGTCTACGAGGGGGTGCCGGCGGCGCCGGGGGCGAAGAACCGGCGGGAATGGCGGGACCGAGGGGCCTTCAGGGGCGGGAGGGACCCGGAGGGGTCTGGGGAAGGGGATACTGGGGTGCTGGGGGCAGCAACTGGGGGAACTGGGACGGGGCTTTCAGGCCGGGGGGGAGTCTGGGGGGGTGTGGGCTGTTGGAGGGCTCGGCGGGGGAGCTGGGGATTCTGCGGGGGAGGGGGAGGGAGCTGCACGGGAGTGCGTGAGCCTAAGGGGAATGAGTTCTGGGGTGCCGAGAGGTGTAGGGAGCTGGGTAGCGTAGGAGCTGGTGGGGAGCAGTGAGGGGGTGCAGAGGGGTAGGAGGGTTTGGGGGGCGTGGGGCTTATTGTGGAGGGGGTGGGGGTACCGGCAGTAGCAGGGGAGACGGGTGTGGGGAGGCTCCTTAGTTTGGGGCCTTAGGGCTCCTTAAGGTTGGACGGGGGGTGTGTGGGCGCGGGGTGCTGTCGGGGGCTCCCTGTGGTGAAGCCCCAGCTCTCACCCGCTTCTCCCCGCCCCCAGCGAGCCCTGCGGCTTCGAGCCCACGTACCAGGAGCTGGCGAGCGCTGTGAAGGAGGAGTACCCCGACATCGAGATCGAGTCCAGGCTGGGGGGCACAGGTAAGGGCCTGCAGCGTTCGGCGCCATGTAGGGGTCGCTGCTGGGGGTGTGCTGCGGTTGGGGCGACCCCGGCCTGTCCCCGCTGCAGTGCTGGGTGCCAGCCCTGTCTTTGGGGAGGGATGAGCTGGTGCAAACCTTGCTGTGAGGCTGGAGGGGATGTGCCTCGCTTGCCTGAGCGCTGCGTATTGCAGGGGCTGCCCCTCACCGAGGTCTTGGGGAGTGCAGAGACTCTGGAGCCTGGGGGCCTATGAGGAGCAGGGCAGGAGCCCCCCAGGCTCTCCAGGGGTGCACTGTGTGCTCTACCAGCCCAGCTCTGCTGCTGGGGGTACGGCCTGGCGGGTCTGGGGGTACCACTGTGACATTTCTGCCTCCTGGACACTTGCACAAGGGATTGGTGTGGCAGGAACGGCTGCAGGTCGGGCCGGGGGGTTGGCAGCACCACATGGGGCAGAAGCATAGCTTACAGCTTGGCTCTGTGTGCGTTTAAGGTGCCTTCGAGATTGAGATCAACGGGCAGCTGGTCTTCTCCAAACTGGAGAATGGAGGCTTTCCGTACGAGAAGGATGTAAGTACTCGGCCCCGCAGGGTCCTTGTCTCAGCCAGGCTGTGGGGAGATTTGTTTTTGCGGGAAGCTCCCCTGTGACTGGTTTTTGCCCTTGATGTCTCCATATGATCACCTGCTAGCTCTGCCCGAGCTCCAGCGACGCTTCACAATCCCATCGGGTGTTTTTCCCCTTCCTGCCACCCTGCCGGGACCCACTCCAGGTCCTGCCGCAGTATGGTGCGAGCCTGAGCCGCCGCTCTGTGGGGAGAGCGGGGATGGTTCCTGGAGCTCCTGCCCCAGTGTGTCCGTGATTTGGGCCTGCGGTGCTGCCTGGCCTCCACGTGTTGCATCCAAGTGCTCCCAACCGCTGCGTTCCCCTCCCTCTGGGTGCTCTCTCCCCTGCCAGACCTCGCAGCGAGGCCAGCCCGGAGCATGACTCCCTCTTCTCTGTCTCCTCAGCTTATCGAAGCAATTCGCAGAGCGAGGAATGGGGAACCGCTGGAGAAAATCACCAACAGCCGCCCCCCCTGTGTCATCTTGTAGCCCGGCGCCCAGCTGGGATCTCCCGGCCCCCTCGGCGTCCCCCTGCTTTGCTCCTCGCCGCCTTCATTAGCTTCCTGTACGACCGGGGATATCCAGGGAATGCGAGAGCGTAAGGAGCCTCCCGGGGAATGCCACTGTGGCACTGGGGGTGAGAGCTGGGATGGGCAGAGCTGTGGTACTGGTGTCACTGGGCTGGCCGTGCTGGGGGGGCCATTCTGGCCCATCCCTTCGGGTCGTGTCCCCGCTGTGCCTGATGTGCGGTGGTGGGTAGCGGTGGCGTGCGGTGGATCCTCTGCCTGCCTTTGCCTTCCCCCTTCCTCTGCGCTTGCCTCCCCCCATGCCCAGCAGTGGGCGGGGGGGGGGCAGTGTCTCTCCCCTCCCTCAGCCACAGGGGGCTTGGGGGCCCCCCGCGAACGCTCTGCCCAGCCCTGGGGGGAGCCAGGCCGGGCGTTGGAGGAGACTTTGTAGCTCTCCCAGCAGGTTAATGCAGAGACAAAAACACTCACCGTAAACTTTAGCGTGATTCGTTAATGATTAAAGTCTCTCCTGTCACTGTTTAAACCGGTGCGAGGGCAGCAGGGACCGGCTGCCCCGGCCGGGCATGGGAACCCCGGCTTGGCTCCGTCCCCACGGCCAAGAGGTTTATTTAACGGCCGCGAGCTTCCCCGTCCTCCCCGTTCTCAGGCTCTCGGCTCTCGCTTTCTGCCTGTAATGACTCTGCCCTTGGCCACGGGGCGGCTGAGCCAGCAGAGGGGCCCCCTATTTATTCTATACTGTGTATAAACCCAACGGCCCGGTGCTGAATAAAGGACAGAGGAGAACGTGGCCCCTCTCGTGTCCCTCGAGAATGGGTGTGGGACATGGGCATCGAGGCGCGAAAGCTGGGGTTAAATCAGGTCCCGTCTCCAGCCTGCCCTGCCCTTGGCCGGCGGCCAGGCGGGATCAGGACTTTTACCCTCCAGGTAAGCGGGTCCTGCCCTTCGCCACCTCCTCAGGTGGCGGCAGCTGAGGCCAGGAGGGAAGGGACACAATGGTCCCCAGGAGACGGAGCTGGCTTCCCCTGCCCCGTGCCAGCTGCCCGTGGAAAAGAGGGAACCACGCAGACAAGCAGAGTAGAAAAAAAAAAAAAAAAAAACCAACAATGTACAATTATCAAATATACATCTCGGTGCGATACAGTCGGCTTCAAAAGAATCCAGGAGGAGCCGGGACGGGGGCCCGGTGTCCGCCTGCTCTCAGTGCAAGTCCGTGTGTCCCGGCGCGACTGGGGCGCCGGGGGGGAGGGCGGTGGCGAGGTTCATGGGGCGAGCCGGACCGGGACAGCCCCGGAGAGGTGGATGGTGGCAGAGGAGCTTTTGGGGTGACGAGAGCGGGCTGTCCTTCTCCGGGCTGCTCCCGGTCGCAGTCTGAGCACCGTCCGGCTCAGCATGGCTTGTGGGTCACCCCTGCCAGTGCCCAGCCCTGGGGGGGGGGGGCCCAGAGCAACACCTGGCACGGAGGGTGACCCCTCTCTGTCCCCACATGTGCTGCCGCGCTGTCCCACAGCGTCCTGGGCTCTCCCAGCCCTCTGCGGCTGGCGTCACCCTGCGGCGTTAGCATGGCCGCCACCAGGCAGAGGGGACAGCCCCGTGTCCGTGCCTTGCCTTGCCTTGCCGTGCCGTCCCTCCCTAAGCTGCCTCGGCGAAGTAGGGGGGGTCTCCATGGTCCGGCCCTACACGGCCACGTCGTCGGGGCCGGCCAGGCCGAGGTACTCGGGGTTCTCGGCTGTGGGTGTCATGCCGGGGCCACCCTCGGAGCCGCTGGCCTTGGGGGGGTCCTGGTTCCAGTAGTAGGGGTTGTCGAAGGCTTGGCTGAAGGGGCCGGGGGCGGGCGGGCTGAGTGGTGCCAGGTACTCGGGGTTCTCCACGGCGTGGCCGAAGGGCCCTGGGAAGGGGTGCTTGGCTTCCTTGATGAGCCCGTTCTTACCCTGGTGGCCCTTGGGCTTGTCCGGTGGGGACGGGGGTGCGTGGGGGTGCCGGGGCGGTGACCGCTGTTCCCCAGCCTGATTCACGTACTCTGCGGGGACAAGGGAGGTGTTAGGGCCCACCGTGGCCGGGCTGGGCGATGGGGTGAGCGGGCAGCCGGGGAGGGTGCACGCTCAGCCGACCACCCCCTCCCTACCTGGCATGGCGGTGCGGGGGGCCGGGGCGGCGAAGCCCTCGGGGTCCAGGCCCTCGCTGTCCTCAGCTGCCAGCACGGTGGGATCCTCGCTGTACCGCGGCAGGGTGCTGGGCTCCCGCGCCGACGGGCTCTGCAGGGCCGCCTTGGCACCGCCGTCCCCCTCCGGCGCCTCCGGCACGGGGCCCTCCGGCCCCTCCGCCAGTCCCTGCGGGGGGAAGGGGAAGGCGGCCAAGCCCTCTCCCTCCTCCACATCGGCCGGGGTCTCCGCCGTGCTCTGGGTGCGGGAGAGGGCATGGAGTCATAGAATCACAGATGGTTTGGGTGAGAAGGGACCTTTAAAGGCCATCGAGTCCCATCCCCTGCCATCAGCAGGGACATCTCCAACCAGACCAGGTCGCTCAGAGCCCCGTCCAACCTGGCCTGGGATGTTTCCAGGGATGGGGCATCTCCCACCCCTCTGGGCAACCTGGGCCAGGGGCTCACCACCCTCAGCGTAAAAAAAATCTGCCCTGTATCTAGTCTAAGTTGGGAGCTTGCAGCGCCCTCCCCCCGGTGTGGGACAAGGTCCCCGGGTAGCGCAGGGCCGGGGGGCAGCCTTGCCCTGGGCACTGGGTCACCCCACACCTCTGCCAGGAAAAGGGGGGCTCCCACCTGCTCCCCCCGCCAAGCCCACCTACCCGTGTGGAGGAGATGCGGCTGCGGTAGGTGGTGGAGGTCTCGGCGCTGAAGAATCCCTGGTGAGGGACCAGGTACTCCTCGGCGTCCACCAGGTCGTCCATGTCCTCCTCCTCGAGCAGGGCCCGGTAGAAGGTGCTGTCGATGGAGCCGGGCAGCCCGACCATGTCGTTCTGGGGACGAGGACAGCGGTCAGTGTCTGCACCAAGGTGCTGGCGGGGGGGACAGGACCCCCGGGGACCCCCGTACCTGGATGACCACGAAGCGCTGGGGGTCCCGAGCCATGCGGGAGAACTCGGTGACCAGCTCCCGAAACTTGGGCCGGCACTCGGAGTCGATCATCCAGCCTGGGGCAGAGACAGGCGTCGTCAGGGCCGGGAACGAGGTGCCACCGTGGTGCCCCGGGATGTGTCCCTGTCGTCCCCCTCACCCCCCCGCCACCGTACATTTCACCATGATCATGTAGACGTCGATGGTGCAGACGGGCGGCTGCGGCAGCCTCTCGCCCTTCTCTAGCAGGTCGGGGATCTCCCGCGCAGGGATCCCATCGTAGGGCTTCGCCCCAAAGGTCATCAGCTCCCACACGGTGACGCCTGGGGGGACAAGGACGGGGGTGAGCGGTGCCCCAGGTACCCCCTGTGCATCTCTCCTGGCACCAAGCCTGGGGATGGGGCCGCCCCGACGTACCGTAGCTCCAGACATCGCTCTGGTGCGTGAAGCGCCGGCGGAGGATGGACTCCAGCGCCATCCACTTGATGGGGACCTGGGACAGGGAGGACAGAGAGGTGAGCAGGACTTGGGGGGTGTCTGGCTGTCCCCGAGGGGAAGCATCATGGTGCCCATCACGCTGTCCCCGCGTCCCCAAGCCCCACCTTGCCGCCGTCAGCGTGGTACTCGGTCTCATCGATGTCGAGCAGCCGGGCCAGCCCGAAGTCGGTGATCTTGACATGGTTGGGGCTCTTGACGAGGACGTTGCGAGCGGCCAAGTCCCGGTGCACCAGCCGCACCTCCTCCAGGTAACTCATCCCCTGGGGACGGTGGGTGTCAGGCTGGCCCCCGGCCCCCCCTGGTCCCCCTCTAGATCGCCCTGGACCCCCCTCGTCCTACCTTGGCGATCTGCACACACCAGTTGAGCAGGTCCTGGGAGCCGATGCGGTCCTTGTTCTCCCGCACGTAGTCCAGGAGGCAGCCGTAGGGCATCAGCTGCGTCACCAGCTGCACCGTGGAGGTCAGGCAGATGCCCAGCAGCCGGGACACGTAGGGGCTGCCCACCCCTGCCATCACGTAGGCCTCCTGCGGGCACGGGGAGGGGGGTGTCAGGCTGGGCGGGGGCTGCTGCCGCCACCGCTCACCCGCCGGCACCGCTGGCACACTCACGTCCAGGATCTCCTTGTTGGCTTTGGGCGACGTGTTCTCCCGCAAGACCTTGATGGCCACCGGGATCTTCACGCTCTCCCCGTCGGGGATCCAGATGCCCTGGGAGGGGGAAGGCGGGTGAGGGGGCGCGGAACGGGGAGGGTCCCAGCCCGCTGGCAGCGTCCCCCCTCAACCCTCACCTTATAGACGGTGCCGAAAGCACCGGAGCCCAAGACTTTCACTTTCTTGAGCTCCGTCTCCTTGAGGATCCGCATCTGGGCCTGGTTGGGGAGGGCTCCGCTGGGCGTCAGCGGCTCCACCAGCTGCGGGGACAGACGGATGAGGGGGGGCTGGGCTCCTGGCACCCGCCGGCACCGGGGGTCCATCCCCCTGTGGGGAGAACCAGGGGTCCCGGTGTCCCCACCTCGGTCTCCTGCAGCAGACGCCGCATGGTGTGTTTCCGCTCCTGCTGCCGCCGGCGCTTGACGCAGAAGACGGTGATGAGCAGGAGGACGACGACCAGCAGAGCCCCCACCACGCCGGCGATGATGGATGTCACCTGGCTGCGGGACAGGAGGTGACCGGGGTGGGGGAGATGGTGACGGGGTGGGGGAGATGGTGACGGGGTGGGGGGGTCCCAGCTGGAAGAGCCCCCCAGCACCCAGGGTGGGGGAGTCAGGGTGGCACAGGGCACCCGCGCTCCTACCTTGGCTTCTGGTCCACGGGACAGCCGTCCTCGTCCCGGATCGTGCACCTGGGGGACACAGCGTGCAGCAGCCCCCCCGTCAGCAGCAATTCCCCGGTGACCCCCTGCCCGTGCCCGGCTGGACCCCCCCTGGCCCCCCAGCCCCGGACTCACGAGTGGGTGCAGTTGGTGGGGCAGAGCTGGCAGACGCCGTCTTCGTCCGGGTACTTCCAGACGGGCACGAAGGAGGCGTCCGCCTTCACCCCGCTGGGGCAGCGCCGCACGCACTGCTGCGCGTCCTTGTAGTGGGCACACGCCACGCACTGGTCCGCCTCCTGCAGGACAGGAAGGGGGGGTTTGAGGGACCCAGGGGCCCGAGGCCACCCCCCACCGCCACCCGCCATGTCCCCCACCCCATCCTCACCGAGCCGAAGCAGGTCTCCGTGCCGTTCTGGGGCTGGCACTCGGGGTGGCAGGGCAGGCACCGCGTCCCGTTGGCGTGCTCCCGGACGGCTCTGCGGGGCGAAGGGGACCGTGGGGCGGGCGCAGGGATGGGGTGGACGCAGGGATGGGGGGTCTCGGACCCCTCCCTCCTCTGCGGGGCCGGGGGGGGTGTGTGTGTCGCTGCCCACCATCCCCGGGATTCCCCACTCACCCGTCCAGGAGGTTGCAGGAGGCGACGCACTCCTGGCCACGCAGGAACCGCTCGCAGGCGACGCACTGGGTCGGGCCAGGACCCCAGCAGTGCCCGTGGGCGCAGAGGTGGAAGCAGACCAGCCCCTCGCTCTCTGCGGGTTGGGGGGGGGGGAACGGGACACCGTGAGAAACGGGGAGCAGGGGGGTTCCGCCGGCTCCCCCCAACCCTGTCCCCCCACGGATGCTGCTTACCGCACTGCTCGGGGGGCTTGTTGTGGGTCTGGAAGAGGCGCTGGCGGGGGTTGCGGAAGATGCTGTCCCAGGGCACCTTCTGGAGGAAGCAGAGCTGGGGGTTGTGGTGGACGAGCACCATCCCGCTGCTGATCTCCTGCAGGGCGCGGAGCCCCAGCGCCCGCACCGCCAGGTCCCGCAGCGTCAGCGAGTAGGCGCCGCTGCCGAGACACCGCCGGGTGAGCGCGCACGGTGTCTCCACCCCCCCCACCCCCCCCCCCCCCAGCCCCGCCACCGTGTCCCCACATCCCGTCCCGTCCCCCCGCCACTGCGTCCCTGTCCCCGCTCACTTGTGCAGCACGCGGCCCCGGATGACCCGCAGGTTTTGGAAGACGCCCAGGTCCTGCAGGCTGGGTGGCCAGGCGGCGATGTAGAGGAAGCCTGCAGGGAGCCGAGCGTCACCACCCTGTGTGTCTCCCCCAGCCCCCGCCATCCGCAGCCCCCAGCCCCCGGCTCCCCCCGCTCTCACCCGTCAGCTCCTCCAGGCTCTCGAAGATCCGCAGCAGTTTGGGGTCCAGGGGCGGCGTGTTGGTGCTGGGGTCGCTGTCGGGGACGGGAGGGAGGTTGGAGGGGCTGGGGGTCCCGGTGGCCACCCGTGGGCTCGTGGAGGGGGGAGCAGGGCGCTTACCCGGCGAAGGTCTCGGGCAGGAAAGCCAGGCTGCCGAAGATCTTGGTGCAGCCGGCGAAGTGCTGGATGTTGGAGGCGTTGACGGCGTGGACGCCCTTGAGGAAATCCACTCCCAGCCCGTAGCACACTGCGGGGGGGGGGGGGGGACGACACAGCAGGGCTGGGGTGCTCCGCCGCGACCCCCAAACCTCACTGCTCCCGCCCCACCAGCCCTGAAGGGATCCCCCCCACCCCAGGGCATCACCAGCACCCCTGAGGTACCCAGAGCCCCCCCCCCCCCCAAGGCGGCGGAGGCGGGGGCGATGCTCACCCTCCGGGCAGGGCTTGCTGCACTTCTCGCACTTCTGGACGTTGCTGACGGTGACCTCCTGGCTGTTCTGGGGGCACACCAGGGTGCAGGACCCCACCTCCGTCGCCAGGTAGTTATCTGGGGGTGCGGGGAAGGGGGGGGTCAGGGCCATGGCGGCTCGGCACCAGACACCCCACCCCACCCACCCCCCATCCCCGTCGCGGGTGCTCACAGGGACACTGGCTGACGCAGCTGGCACCGAAGGTGTAGCGCCCGTCGGGGTTGGGCACCGACTCGAAGGTGTCCGAGTTGTAGATGACGAGGGGGGGGCAGTGCAGCTCGCAGATCCCGCTCCGGTTGAAGTTCAGGCACGCCTGGGGTGGGGGGGGGGGGACCGGCTGGTGTGAGACCCCAGCATCCCCTCCCCGGGACTCCCACCACCACCCCCCCGAGTCCCCGGTGCGTACCAGGCAGTCGGAGTGTTTGGGGCCGGTGCAGCCGGCGGCGCACTGCTCGTGGCAGCAGTCGGTCGGCTTCGTGCCCTTGCAGCGCGGGCAGCCATGGCAGATGCTGTTGGTCACTGTGGGGGTGGGGGGGGGGGGACGATGACAATGAGAGGGACATGGTGGGGACAGGGACCGCAGGGGACATGGGGGTCCCCAGGATGAGGAGCTGGGGGGTAGGTGGGTTGCCAGGGCAGGGATTGGGGGGGGGGGTGGTCCCTGTGGTGGGGATTTAGGTGCCAAGTGGGGGCAGTGGGGCAGGGATCTGGGGCGGGGGCGGGGGGGGGGAAGTGGGGATCCCCAAGGCAAGGATTTGTGGGGGGGGGAGTGTCTCTGGGGCAGGGATGTGGGTGCCAAGTAGGGGTCAATGGGACAGGGATTTGGGGGGACAAGTGGGGGTCTCCAGAGCAGGGATTCTGGGGAGCCCAGGGGGAGTTGCCGGGGGGGGACAAGCAGAAGGTCCAGGAGGTCTCTGGGGCCAGGATTTAGGTGGCAAGTAGGGGTCAATGGGGCAGGGACATGTGAAGGGAGGGGGGCGTTCCCAGAGATTTTGGAGGAGCCTGTGGGGCAGGGGCTTTGGGGGTCTCTGGGGGGGGGTCAGAGCCCCATACTCACGCGTCTGGCAGTCCTGCGGCCCCTCGCCCCAGCAGTGCCCCTCGGCGCACAGCGCCCGGCAGTCGGGACCTGCGCCGGGGGAAGCCGTCAGCGGGCGATGCCAGGGGGGGCCGGCTGGCAACCCCCGAACCCCCTCCCTGGGTATAACCCACCCCCCCACCCCACCCGAGCCGAGGTGCCGGTGCTCACAGCTGCGGCTGCGGGTGCTCTCCACCTGGGTCTCCCCGCGGAGCTCGTTGTGCCGGTGGAAGATGTCGGACCAGAGGATGGTCTCCTGGAAGCAGAGCTGGGGGTTCCTCTCGATGCGCACTCCCCCCTTCAGGATCTCTGCATGGGGACAGGTGGCGGGGGTCAGCATGGGGACGTTGCGGGGGGGACCTGCAGCCCCATGGGGACACCCAGCCCTGGGCAGGGACCTCCCACCCCATGGGGACACCCAGCCCTGGACGGGGGGTGGTACCTGCAGCCCCCAAGGGGACTCCGAGTCCTGCATGGGGACCTGCCACCCCATGGGGAGGATCCAGCCCCAGGCAGGGACCTACAGCTCCAGGGAGGGACTGCTGGGGACCAGCAGCTCCAGGTGGGACCAGCAGCCCTGAGCAGGGACCAGGCAGGGCCAGTAGCCCCCGTGCACCCACCCCAGGCAGGACCTGTCATCTCCCAGCCCCGGCAGCACCAACCCGCAGCCCCCAGCGCCCCGTGTCGGGAGTGACCACCCCGGTCCCAGGGAGGGGTCCCCGACCTGTGAGGTGCCGCATGCCGAGCTGGCGCAGCCCTGGGGCGCCGGTGGGGCCGGCGTTGCCCACCACGGCCAGGGCGTAACGCTCCTGGAAGAGCTGCGTCCCCCGGATGATGCGCAGGCTCTGCAGCTCCAGCTGGCTCACTTGGTTCTCCGCGATCAGCACGTACCCCTGCACCTCCTTGATGTCCTGGGGACGAGGGGACGCAGGTGAGGGGCCAACCGGACCCCCGCCATGAGCCCCCCCCACCCAACCCAGTGTGTTTTTCCCCCTGCACACCTTGAGGAAGGCGGTGTCGGCGTCGGGGGGCAGGTAGGTGAGCTCCAGGTTGCCCTGCACCACCTGGCAGCCCTGGTAGAGGTGCCGCAGGGTCTCGTAGTGGCTCTCGGGGCTGGAGGGACGCAGCAGCTTCATGTCGGTCCCCGTGCAGACTGCGGGGACGGAGCGGGAGCTCAGCGGGTCCCCCTCGCCCAGCCCCTCCGTTCTCGCCCCCGCGGCAAACCGAGCCCGGCAGCGGCCACCGGCCTCCGCAGGAAACGCCAGGGATCCGGCGGCGGCCGTTTATCTCCGGGGCTGCTCCCAACAGCTTCCGATGGGCTTCCTGGATGGCCGCTGCCCCGGCACGCGGCAAAGCTGCTCCCGCTCTGGCACCCGGCCCCGCACGAGGGACAGCCGGGGGCCGACGTCGCCCCGTGCCCACGGTGGGTGTCGGGTGCTGCTGGGACCCACGGCCGTGCCGGGGGGCCGGAGCGGGGGCTGCGGGCAGGAATGCTCTGCCCACGCCGGCGGGGGAGCCACGCCGAGACAAGACCCGATTGTTGAGCGGCGACGGCTGCCGGAGCCCAGCCGGCCCCATCCCGCGGGGGGCTGCTGGCCAGGGGACCACCCCTGGGGCACCGGGCCGGGTGGGGGGTGCGGGGTGGGGGCCCTCAGGCCGGGCAGGTGAGTCACGGCGGCGGGTGGCACGGGGCCCCCGGCCGCCCGCTCCCAGCAGGAACCGCCTTTTCAGGTCGGGCGTGTTTGGGGAGCAGCGGTGACGCAGGGCTGGCGGGCACGGCCCAGCCCCGGCGCGCCCGCGGCCCCCGGCGCCCCACCACCCCCCCGGGACCATCCCCTACACCCGACCCCGGCACGGCTCCGGCACCCACCCCAGCACAGCTCCGGCACCCACCCTGCCACCGCCCCAGTGCCACCAGCCCTGAGCCGCCACCGTCCCCAGCATGGGGCAGGGGGGCACCGAGGCACGTGGGGGTCAGGCAGGGGTTTGGTGTCCCGGTCCCTGGCTGGAGGGGGCTGCTGGCCGTGCCGCAGCTGAGTGACAGCCCCCGGTGCCGGCAGCTGCCTGCACGGCCTCATGGCTGGGGGACCAGGCTGGCAGCCACCTCCTCTGCCTGCTCCAGGGCCACCGAGCCAGGGAGACCTCCGCGGGCGCAGCCGGGGTGGGGGAAGCCCCCCAAATTTGGGGTTCAGCTCTCACCCCACCGCAATGGCCTCGGCTGCGGAGCGGAGGGTCCCCACGGGAGGAAACCATGGCGAGCGGCCAAAGCTCAAGGTCTGCCCTCCGCCTGCCCCATGGCGCGGGCAGAGGCGAAGGGCAGGCGGGACGGGGAATGGCGGCAGGGACAGATCCTGGGGGATCCTCGCTCCGTCCTGTGGGCTCCGTCCCTGCCAGCTCCTCCGGGTCCCCGGCCAGGCGCCGGGAAGGACAGTCAATGACCCGTCCTGCCTGGCGCGCTCTGGAGGGCAGTGCCAGCACGGGTCACCCCGTCTGCCCGCAGGGAGCCACTGAGGTGTCCGGCAAAGCCCATCGGCCACATGCCCACGGGGCTGCCCCACAGCTCCCCCAGCCAGGGCTACCGGTCACCCCCCCCCGGCCAGCACACGGATCTGGCCCCAGGGACGGGTTTGGGGCTGTGGGGACACACCGGTGGGTTCCCAAGCCTGGAGCTTCCCCGGCACAGAGCAGGGCGAGCCGTGGGGTGCCAGGAGCGGAGGGGACCCAGCGTGTCCCCACGTCCCTGCCCCACGCCCCCACGCCGGCTCGGCCTCACTGGGTGTTTACTTCCCAAACCCCCCGGTGGCAGACCTGCCCCCCCGACACGGGATTGCACCGGAGGCAGCAGCCCCGGAGCAGGCAGCGGGGTCAAACCCTGCCGGTGGCTTTTTGGGGCTGCTGATGGGCCACCAGCCCTGTCCTCGTCCCCGCTTGCCCGGCCGAGGCCTGGGGACAGGCATGGCTCCTGCCCGGGCTGCTCCTGCTCCCTCCCCGGCCGCTCTCCCGGGCTGGGCAGGGTGCGGCACGTCGAGAATGTGGATGGGAGCGACGGGGACGCACCCACCACCCACCCACCCACCCACCCACCCGCTCCGTGGGGCACCGCGCCTGCCCCGCGCCCCAAAACCTCCCCGCGGCCCCGGGAACCCCGCGAAGTTGGGGGTCGTGTGTCCCCCCCCCCGTCCCCGGGTGTTTTACGGGAGCCCTGGGAACGGCTGCAGCTGGCGGGGGGGGGGGGGTCCCCACTCGGGGCAGCAACGGGTCCCCCCAAACTCCTCCCGGGGCCGGTCCCGCTCGGGGGGGGGCGGGAGGCAGCGGGACGGGCAGCCCCCCGTCCGACCCAGCGCCTCCCAGTCCAGCCCCTGCGGGGACGCGCTGCCCGGAGAACCGGGGGAACCGAGGGGGCACCGGGGGGGGCGATCAGGGAGGGAGTTGGGGGGGGGTACGGTCCCGTCGCTTGCAACCGAGCAGCCCGCGGGCACGCCGGACCCCGCAGCCCGGTGCCCCCCGCTCTCCTCCCGGTCCTCCCCGGTGCCCCCCGGTCCCCTCCCGCTGCCCCCCGTCCCCTCCCGGTGTCCTCCCGCTGTCTCCCGGTGCTCCCCGGTCCTCTCCCGGTGCCTTCCCTGTGCTCCCCGGTGCTCCCGGTCCCCTCCCGCTGTCCCCCGGTCCTCTCCCGCTGCCTTCCCGGTGCTCCCCGGTCCACTCCCGGTGCTCCCGGTGCCGGTCGCTCCCGTGCAAAACTTTGCGCAAAGTCCCGCCGCCGAGAGGACGCTCCCGCGGCCCGCTGTCCCCGCTGTCCCCCCGGTCCCCGCTGCGTCTCCCCCCCCTCTCCCCCCTCCCGCCCCGGGCTGTCCCCGCCGTCCCGGTCCGTCGGGACCCACCTTCGGCGGCGGCGGCGGGGCAGAAGGCGGCGAGCAGGAGGGCGGCGAGCAGTAGCCCGGCGCAGAGGCAGCCCCCGGCGGGGATCATGGTGCTGAGCCCGGGCCGCGGCCCACGGCCCCCGCCGGCCGCTCCGGGAAAGTTTGCGGTGCGGAGCCGCCGCCTCCCGCCGCTCCCGGGCTCCGCCTCGCGGGGCCGCGCCGCCATCCCGGCCCCGGGCGAGGGCGCGCCCCCCCTCCCCAAACCCCCCCCTTCCCTCCGCTCCCGCCGCCCCCGAACCCTCCCGGAGCACCGGGGACACCCCCATCCCCCGGGAGCACCGGGGATTCTCCATACACCGGGAGAACCGGGGAACCCGCATCCCCTGGAAACACCAGGGACCTCCCCCGCCCCGGCTCCCCCGGCTCCGGAGCTGGGGGCTGCCCCGGTTGCAGCGCACGTTCCCCCCGGTGCTTCCCCCCCGCTCCAAGTGCTGCCCTGTCCCGGGGTCCTGCACCCCGGGGGGGCTGCAGGGAAGCGGGGGGGGGGGTGGCACATAAATGGGGGGGATGACCCCCCGTCCCTGTCCCCTCACCTGCCCTGCTGGGGCTGTGATTGTCACAGGGGGAGGGAGGGCGGTGATGCTGCTCCCAGGTCTGGGTCCGGGGGGGGGGGGGACACAGTCCTGTGGGTGTGGGGGGGGTCAAGCCTGGCACCCAGGGGTGGTCCTGGGGTATGGGGACAATTCTGGGGTACAAGGAGAGGGGGACAGTCCTGGGGTGCAGGGACAGTCCAGGGCACGGGGACAGTCCTGGGGTATGGGGACAGGGGGACAGTCCCCGGGCATGGGGCGGGGGGCTTGTCACTGGGCTGTGCTGGTTCTGTACTGGGCGGGGGGGGGTCACTGGGCTGTGCTGTCGGGCATTAGGCCACGCTGGGGCTGTGCTGGGGGCCACTCGGGCTGTACTGGTGGGCACTGGGCCATGCTGGTGGGCACTGGGCCGTTCTGGGGTCATACTGGGAGGCGCTGGGCTAGGGTACTGGGACACGCCAGGGCCTGGGGACCGTCCTGGGGTGTGGGGACAGTCCAGCAGCATCCGATGGGTCCCCAGTGAGGTGGCCCAGGGCTGGCGTTTGTCCCCCACCCTGGGTACAAGCCACTGGGGCACCTTCACCCCCTGCCCCGGGTGTAGGGGGGAGGACACTGGGACGTGGGGTCCCCCAGAGCATCGCAGCCCGCAACAGGGACCCCTGGCTGGGCAGAGCGGAGGGGGGTGGCCAGGCCAGGACCCCCACGTGGGGCTGGTCCTCCCACCATGTCCCCATCGGCCACCACACGTGCCACCGTGGCCACCCGCAGCCCCTGAGGGCTCCCGGCTAGGCCGGAGAAGGGACCCCAGTGCCAGGGGGCCGGGACCCCCGTCTGCCCAGGGGTGACAGCTCCGTGGGGACGGGAGCAGGGAGCCAGGCGTCACCGCCACCCCAAGCCAGGAGCGTGTCCCAGGGGGGCAGCACATCCCCCCCATCCCCAGCCACTGCACCCTGCCTGGGGGTCCTCGCCCGATGGCCCCCGCCCGGGATCCCGCATGGCTGAGGCCTGCACGGCCCCCCCCGAGACGGGGCCAGCCCGGGCCGCGCTGCCCCAGGCCCGGCCCCGGGCCCCGCAGCCCCCCGGTGTCCCCGCAACCCCCCGGGGCTGACACCCCCCGGGACACACCGTGCGGGGGGGATATATCCCATGAGCCTCTGCGGAGGGCGCCTGGGGGGGTGGATATATCCCATGAGCCTCCCCGCCCCGGGGAATGTATCCCATCATCCCCGCGGAGGCGCTATATCCCATGGTGCCCCGCGCCGCCCCCGTTTCCGGGGTGGGCCGGAAGTGGCGGGGCCGGGCCGGGCGGCGATGGCGGCCGGCGGCGCGGCACGGGCCGCGCTGCTGCTGCTGCTGGGGGCAGCGGCGGCGCCGGGCCCGGCCCGGGGCTCGCAGGGGGACCGGGAGCCGCTGTACCGGGAGTGCCTGGGCCGCTGCGAGCGGCAGAACTGCTCGGGGGCGGCGCTACGGCACTTCCGCGCCCGCCAGCCGCTCTACATGGGCCTGACAGGTACCGCCCCCCTCCCGCGCCCATTGGCTGGCGGGCCGGGACCCGCCCACATATGCCAAGCAGGCCCCGCCCCTCGGTGAAGACCACGCCCTCCAGGAGGCCACGCCTCCGCAGAGGCCACGCCCCCCGTCGGGTTGCTGGGCGGGCGGGGCCGGACTGGGAGGCACTGGGATGGACTGGGGAGCACTAGGGTGTCCCGAGGCCTGGCTGGGAGGTGCTGGGCCGTACAGGGGCCAGGCAGGAGGCACTGGGGAGTGCTGGGCTGTACTGGGAGGCACTGGGCCACACTGGTTCTGTACTGGGGGGTCACTGGGCCGTGCCTTGGACTATGCCGGTGGGCGTTAGGCCGTGCTGGGGCGCACCGGGCCATGCTAGTGGCTATTGGGCCATTCTGGGGTCATGCTGGGAGGCACTGGGGCTGTGTAGCGGGCTACTGGGCTGTGCTGGGCCATGCTGGGCCATTCTAGGGGGACACTGAGCCATACTGGGGGCCCACTGGGCTTTGCTGGGGGAGGTGCTGGCCTCTGTTGTGCTGGTTTGGTGGTCACTGGACCATCTGGGGGGACGCTGGGACATACGGGGGGTTGCTGGGCCGTGGTACTGGGAGCCACGCAGGGAAGGCCAGGGTGCCGTGCTGCGCCCAGCACGGGGCGGGGGTCTCCCGGCCGTGGTGAACCCCACACGGCTCCCCTGCACCCCGGCTGGATCATGGCACTCCCAGCACCCATCATGGTCTGACCATGCAGCCTGACGGTCTGTACTGGGAGGGACTGGGGGGGGGACTCAGTGACCGGGGGCGGGGGGGACTCAGCGACCAGGGCCGGGGCTGCGCTGGCCGCCCCCTCCCGCCGCTTTATCTCCCAGGCTGGACCTGCCGCGACGACTGCAAGTACGAGTGCATGTGGCTGACGGTGCGCCTCTACGTCCAGGGCGGCCACAGGGTGCCCCAGTTCCATGGAAAGGTGAGCAGTGGGGGGCCGGGGGGGGGGCCGGGGTCCCCCTCTGCCCGCTGACGCCGCTCATCTCCCTTGCAGTGGCCCTTCTCCCGGTTCCTGTTCTTCCAGGAGCCGGCCTCCGCCTTCGCCTCCTTCCTCAACGGCCTGGCCAGCTTCATCATGCTGCTGCGCTACAAAGCCGCCGTCCCCCCGGCCTCCCCCATGTACCCAACCTGCGTCGCCTTCGCCTGGGTGAGTGTCCCCCCCCTCCCCGGGGGGGCTGTGCTGCGCCCCACCTCCTCGTTTGCTCTATCTGAGGGTCTTCTTGCAGCCCCCGAGGTCTCCTCTCATTGCAGGGACCCCCCTCCAGGGTGACACGGGTTTCTAGGGGGGGGGTACAGCGTGTGCTGGCGGAGCCGCACGGGGCCGGCAGCGCTTCCCGGGCTTCCTCTGCCAGCGCCGGGCTCCCGGGGGGAGTTTCGGTAACCAGCTGCTCAGCAAACCCCGCACAGCTCCGGCCCCTCGGCGCCTCCGCATCCAATTTGCAGGGCACTCGTCTCCCCTAATGAGGCTGACGAGCTGCCGAGGGGGAACGTGACCCAGCCAGGGAGCTGGCACTTAGCTGGCAGCGGGGGCCGCTTAACATCTTCCCCCCCCACCGCCAACTCCGGGTTTCCGCCTCTCCCGCAGGTCTCCTTAAACGCCTGGTTCTGGTCCACCGTTTTCCACACGAGGGACACGGCTGTGACAGAGGTGAGTGGCACCCCCGGAGATGCCGTGACCATGCTGTGACCCTCTGTCCCCAAACCTGGGCTGGGGTCCTGTCACCCAGCTCTGCTCGAGGTGGTGGGGGGAGACGGGGGGACGCTGTGTGCCCTGGCCCACCCCGGTGCGGCTCACCCGGCCCCGATCCCACAGAAACTGGATTATTTCTGCGCTTCGGCCGTCGTCCTGCACTCCGTGTACCTGTGCTGCGTCAGGTGAGCCCCGTGGGGCAGGGCGCTGGGGACACAGGAGTCCCCAGGGCCGTGAGCGACCCCTTCCTCCTCCTCCTCCTCACCCCCCCCCCCCCCCCCCCCCCACTCCCAGGACGCTGGGGCTGCAGCGGCCAGCCTTAATCAGCATCTTCAGGGCCTTCCTCCTTCTCTTCCTCGCCTGCCACATCTCCTACTTGACCCTCGTCCGCTTCGACTACGGCTACAACATGGCTGCGAACGCGGCGATCGGTGAGGCCGGCACCTGGGGAGGGGGGGGAAGAGGCTGGAGGCGGGTGGAGGGGGGGGGCCGTGCCCTACGGGTGGGCGCTCCCCCTCTCCCCCTACCCCCCCTGCCCCCCTTCCCCTGTCTCCCCAGGGCTCCTCAACCTGGCGTGGTGGCTGCGGTGGTGCCTGCGGAACCGCCCGCGCCTGCCCCACGTCTGGAAGTGCGCGGCCGTGGTGCTGCTGCTGCAGGCGCTGGCGCTGCTGGAGCTCCTCGACTTCCCCCCCCTCTTCTGGGTGCTGGACGCCCACGCGCTCTGGCACATCGGCACCATCCCCCTCAACGTCCTCTTCTACAGGTCGGTGTCGTTCCCCCCACCCCCACCCCAACACCCCCCCAGCCCTTAAAACAGGGGTGCTGGGCACCCCAGTCTTGCCCACAGGGTGCTGGGTGCCCCCCTCTTGAACCCAGGGTTCGGTGTGGGGGGGTGTCTCTCTCTTTCCCGTGGGGTGTTGGGGGTCCCACCCTCGGAACTGGGGTGCCAGGGGACCCCGCTGTCACCCACGGGGTGCTGGGTGCCCCCCCTCTTGGAGTTGGGGTGCTAAAGGGCCCCCGCTTTGGTCCATGGGGTGCTCAGTGCCCCCCTCTGTTTTCCCTGCGGTGCTGGGGGGTCCCACCCTTGGGACTGGGGTGCCAGGGGACCCTGCTTTCAGCCACGGGGTGCTGGCTGCCCCCCCCCTCTTGAACCCAGGGTTCGTGGGGGGGTCTCTCTCTTTCCCATGGGGTGTTGGGGGTCCCACCCTCAGAACTGGGGTGCCAGGGGACCCCGCTGTCACCCACGGGGTGCTGGCTGCCCCCTTCTTGCCCATGCTGTGCTGGGTGCCCCCCCTTTTGGAACTGGGGTGCTAAAGGCCCCCCCTTTGGTCCGTGGGGTGCGCTGTGCCCCCCTCTTGAAATCGGGATGCTGGGGGCCCCCGTCTTGCCCGTGGGGTGCTGGGGGGACCCTGCTGCTGCTGCTGCTCCCCAGGGTCTGGCTGTGCTCAGTGGGGGGTTTAGGGCTTCCCCCCCCCACCCCTCCCCACCCAGCACCGACAACCAGAAGGACCCAAGGCCGTGGGGCTGGGGTGCTGCGGCCCCCCCAGCCCCCCCCCCCCCAGCCCCCACCTTTTCCCCCTCCCTCTCTGCAGTTTCCTGGTGGACGACAGCCTCTACCTCCTGAAGGCCAACTCCGACCTCTTCAAAGCGGACTAGAGCTGCCGGGGGGGGAGCGCGGCCCTTCGCCCCCCCCCGGGGTCCTGCCCTGCCCTGTGCCAAGCGAACCCCCGGCCCCCCCTGGCCACGGGCTCCTTCCCTCGGTTGCCTTCTGAGGTTTGCTTTTCTCTCCATGCCCCCCCGCCTCCCCCATCTCCCCTCCCCGGGGTGCAGGGGGGGCCGGGCACCCCCGCTGCCGGTTGCACAGGGGCTGAGGGCAGCTGAGCCCCCCCATTAGTGTCCCCCCCCACCCGCCACCGGCTGCCGGTGCTGAGCCAGGGGCCCTCCCTGCCGTGGAGCGCGACAGCCGCGAGGTGGCAATGGCTGCTGGGGCCACACTGCCGGGGGGGACACACACACACACACGTGGGTGGCTTGGTGGGGGGGGGGCTCTGTGTGCATGGGGGGGGGGCTGGGGGGGGGCCTTGCTGGGGGCTGCTGGCTGGCTTTTGCAGGGCGGGGGGGGTGGGTGTAATGTGTGGGGCTGGAGCGGTGCCTTGGGGTTGGGGGTGCCCCCCGCCCCGCCCTCTGCCAGAGGGGCTGTGCCCCCCCCCGGGGCTGTGTGTCCCCCCCCGGCCTCGCCTGAGTGTGCTGTGGGATGTGAATAAAGCTGAGTTCAACCTGGGCCCTGCCTGGCCGTCAGCCCCCCCGTGCCCCCTCCCTGCCCCATGGGCACCCTCTGCCTGGCCATGCTGTCCCCTGCTCTGTGACACCCCCCCCAGACCCACTGTGTGCCCCCCCCCTCCCCGTCCTGTGTCTGCCGTGCCATCCCTGCCACCCCCCTCCCCAGCCTTGTGCCCCATTCCCCTTGCTGTCACCCCATTCCCCTTATTGTCACCCCCGTGGGGCACCCCATTTCCCACCCGGCTTTTACCCCCAGGCTCCCCCTGTGTGCCCCCCCCCCCCATCCTTTCCCCCGTGTGCCCCATGCCCCGCCCCCCCCCCCCCCCAGTCTGCCCCAAACCCCCCTCTCCGTGCCCCCCATCCCCCTGCCGCCCACCCCACACCCTTCCCATTGCACCCCCCCCGATCTTCACCCTCTCCTGAGCCCCCACCGCAGCCTCCCCTCTGTCCCCCCCCGCCACCCTCAGCTCCCTGAGCCCCCCCCAGGATCCATGGTTACCCCCTCCCCAGGGACACCCCCCCTCCCCACATCCCAGGCGATGCCAGGCCGTGCCGTGCAGCTCGGGCTTTATTGGGGGTGTCGCGGGGCTGGAGCCGGGGGTGGGGGCGGGATCGGGGCCACCAAATCTGGTTTTTGGGGTGACGGGGGGCAGGTTCCCCCCCCTGGGGTGGTGCGTGGGGGGGGTGGGGCGTCCTTCAGGCCTCCAGCGGCTTCTGCGCGTGGGCGAAGAAGACGCCGTCGACGTCGTCCACGCCGGTGCGCAGGGCGGGCGGCATGGCGTAGGAGCGGAAGTCGCGGAGGGCGAAGCCGGCGCCGGCCAAGGCCGAGCGGACGTCGTCCTCCGCCAGCGGCACCACGGGCAGGCGGGCGGCCCCCGCCAGGTAGAAGGACTCCCCCAGGGCCCCCAGCAGCAGCGCGTGGCCCCCCGGCCGCAGCAGCGAGCCCACGTGGGCCAGCGCCCGGGCGAAGGCGTCGCGGTCGGGGCTGACGGCCTCCAGGCAGAAGGCGGAGAGCAGCGCGTCGGCCGGCGGGCGCAACGGGGCGCCCAGCGGGTGCGGACGGTGCACGTCGATGGGCAGGATGCGCCGCAGCCGCCCCCGCAGCCGACGCTCCTTCTCCTGCCAGGGCTCCCTGCGAGGGGGGCAAGAGGTGGGGGGGGGGGGGGGCGTCAGCGGGGACCCGATTCCCCGGGGATTGTGGGGGGGATCCCCTGGGGATCAGCCCGGCAACCGCGGGGATGTGGGGATGGGATGTTGCGGGGATCAGCCCACCATCCACAGGGACATGGGGACGGGATCCTGCAGGCATCAACCCCCCAATCTGCAGGGATATGGGGATGGGATCCTGCAGGGATCAGCCCGGCAACTGCAGGGATGTGGGGATGGGATCCTGCAGGGATCGACCCAGCACCCACGGGGATCAGCCCGGCAACCGCAGGGATGTGGGGATGAGATCTTGCAGGGATCAGCCCACCATCCACAGGGACATGGGGATGGGATCCTGCAGGCATCAACCCCCCAATCTGCAGGGACATGGGGAGGGGATCCTGCAGGGGTCAACCCACCATCCATGGAGACGGGATCCTGCAGGGATCAACCCACCATCTGCAGGGAGAGGATCTGCAGGGATCAACCTGACGCCTACAGGGACATGGGGCAGGGATCAACCCAGCATCCACAGGGATGGGATCTTGCAGGGATCAGCCCGGCATCTGCAGCAATGTGGGAACAGGATCCCACAGGGATCGACCTAACATCTACAGGGACATAGGGCCGGGATCCTGCAGGGACAAACCCAGCATCCACAGGGACACAGGGATGGGATCTTGCAGGGATCAACCCAGGCTCTGCAGGGACACGGGGAGAGGAACCCACAGGGATTAACCCAGCACAGACAGGACCACGGGGATGAGATCTTGCAGGGATTAGCCCAGCATCCATAGGGACAAGGGGTCAGGATCCTGCAGGGATCAGCCGGGTGTCTGCAGGGACAAGGGGACAGGATCCCATGGGGATCAGACTGGTGTCTGTAAGGGGTGTGGAAGCATAATCCTGCAGGGATCAGTCCAGCATCAGCAGGGATGCGGGAAAGTGATCCTGTGGAAACCTGGGCACACAGTCCTGCAGGGATCAGCTCAGAGTCCACAGGGGTGTGGGGCTGTGATCCCATGGGATTTGGGGACACAATCCTACGGGAACCAGCCCGGCATTTGTGGGAACACGGCGCTGTGACCCCATGGGGATTTGGGGGATATGATCCTCCAGGGATTAGCCCAGCATCCGCAGGGATGTGGGGCTGTGATCCCACGGAATTCGGGGACATGATGCTGCAGGGATCAGCCCAGTCTCCGCAGGGATGGGGGGCTGTGATCCCATGGAATTTGGGGACACGATGCTGCAGGGATCTGCCCAATCTCCTCAGGGATGTGGGGCTGTGATCCCATGGGATTTGGGGACACGATGCTGCAGGGATCAGCCCAGTCTCCGCAGGGATGTGGGGCTGTGATCCCATGGAATTTGGGGACACGATGCTGCAGGGATCAGCCCAGTCTCTGCAGGGATGTGGGGCTGTGATCCCATGGAATTTGGGGACACGATGCTGCAGGGATCAGCCCAGTCTCCGCAGGGATGGGGGGCTGTGATCCCATAGGATTTGGGGACACAGTCCTAAAGGAATCAGCCCATCACCTGCAGGGATGTGGGGCTGTGATCCCATGGAATTTGGGGGTGCGATGCTGCAGGGATCAGCCCAGTCTCCGCAGGGATGTGGGGCTGTGATCCCATGGGATTTGGGGACACGATGCTGCAGGGATCAGCCCAGTCTCCGCAGGGATGTGGGGCTGTGATCCCATGGGATTTGGGGACACGATGCTGCAGGGTTCAGCCCAGTCTCCGCAGGGATGGGGGGCTGTGATCCCATGGGATTTGGGGACACGATGCTGCAGGGATCAGCCCAGTCTCCGCAGGGATGGGGGGCTGTGATCCCATGGGATTTGGGGACACGATGCTGCAGGGATCAGCCCAGTCTCTGCAGGGATGTGGGGCTGTGATCCCATGGGATTTGGGGACACGATGCTGCAGGGATCAGCCCAGTCTCCGCAGGGATGGGGGCTGTGATCCCATGGGATTTGGGGACACGATGCTGCAGGGATCAGCCCAGTCTCCGCAGGGATGTGGGGCTGTGATCCCATAGGATTTGGGGACACAGTCCTAAAGGACTCAGCCCATCACCTGCAGGGATGTGCAACTGTGATCCCATGGGATTTGGGGACACGATGCTGCAGGGATCAGCCCAATCTCCTCAGGGATGTGGGGCTGTGATCCCATGGGATTTGGGGACATGATGCTGCAGGGATCAGCCCAATCTCCGCAGGGATGGGGAGCTGTGATCCCATGGATCATGCCGCCGGGATCCCACTGTCACTGGGTCACCCCCCCCCCCCCCCCCCACCCGGGGTCCCCCCACATCCGTGTCCCCCCCCTCCCCCCCAGGTCCTACCCGCGTCCCTCGATCTTGCAGACGTGGCGGATGAAGGGGCTCCAGTCGAAGGTGCCGGGCTCCCCCCGCGCCCAGCGCCCCAGCTCCTCCCGGTTCACCGCCAGGTAGTCGGTGGCCACGATCTCCTCGAAGTGGTCGCAGGCGCTCAGCAGCTGGTAGATGGTGGGGCCCGAGCCCACGTCGATCAGCGTGCGCCCGCGGATCTCACCTGGCCGGAGGGGAGGAGGGGGGGGGGGAAGGACATTGTGTGTGTCGGGGGGGGGATCCCCACACTGAGCCAGGCACTGGTGGGGGGGGTGGGGACAGGAGAACCGGGGGGTGTGTGGGGGGTGTGGGGCCCACCCTGGGAAGGGTCTGTGGAGCAGGGAGGCGGGTGGGGGGGCAGGGAGGGTGGCTGCTGAGGTGCTGTCCCACCCCACCCTCCCCCGTGCCTCAGTTTCCCCAGCTCGGGGCTGGGGGGGGGGGGGTGCTTCCCTGACGCCCCTCACCGCTGGCGAAGGTCTCGGCCAGGCATCGCAGCTTCCAGGGCACCACGAACTCCTCGGAGGAGAAGTCGGCCCGGGGGGGCAGGTAGTTGTTCCGCAGGTAGGCGCGGGGGTCGAAGCGCTCGTAGCCCTCCCGGAGGGCGGCCAGGCTGCTCATGGCGAGGGGCTGCGGCGGCCGCGTTCGCCCGCCCCCGCACACGCTTTATATCCCCGGCCGGGCTTCGTGGTGGTTGGCGGGGGGGGGAGTGTGAGCCATGGCCATGGTGGCCATCCATCGTGGCTAACCAGGTTAGCGCCAGCGCCCCGGGGCCGGGGGGGGGGGGGGGCTGCAGTTGGCGCTGCCGGATCCGGCCTTGCGCTGAGCGATAAAACTCCTCCGACCGGGAATGGCGGGGGTGTGTGTGGGGGGGGCAGGATCCAGGACTCCTGGCTCCAGTCCCTGGGGCCTGAAGCTTTTAAACCCCCCCCGCCAAGATGTGGGTGTCCCAGCGGTGACTACCCCCCCCACCCCCATGAGCATCCCACGGGAATGTGCCACAGGGTGGGGATGGAGATGGGAAGGGGTTGGGATGGCGGTGGGGGGGGGGGGGGGGGGGGGGGCTGTCTGAGCTCTCCCTGATGCCTCCGTCATCAGTGAGCTGAGTGTGCCGGGCCTCAGCCCAGACCCTGGCAGCTCGCAGTGCTCCCAGAACCCCGGGATAAGGGGCAGGATGGAACCCTGGAACTTACAGGGAAGGGGAGAGGGATTCGGGGGTTGTGGGGGGGGGCGGCGGGGGGTGTTTTAAAGATTCCCGAATCCCACCTATGCCGAAGCTGTAAGTGGACAAAGGTGGTGGGGGCAGGCGGCTCATGGGGAGGAAGGGACAGGGAGGGGACAGGGGCTGGCGGTGGCCCAGGGACAGCGGGATCTGGCCGGGCGGGAACAGCTAATCTGGGCGCTGGCGCTGGGTCCGGGACGGACCCTGGCACCGGCCGGGCTGGCGATGGAGGGGGGGGTGGGGGGGGGGGGGGTGGGGGTGGGGGGGGTGTGTGCAGTTATATAAGCAGAAGGTTACAGCCCCCCCCCCAGAAAAACCCTGAGCCCCTGCAGGACGCCCGTGTCCCTCCAGCTGCCGGCAAAGCGCCGTGCCTCAGTTTCCCCCATTCCCGAGCAGGGTCTGTCTCCCCCGAAATCTTGTCGTCCCCCCCCCCCCCACTGGCTCATGGGGGCCTCGTACCCACCCCCCCACCCCCCCCCCCCCAACCCCCCCATCCCCCTGAAATGACACCACCGGTCCAGGCCGGGCATTTTATTGCCGTACAAAGACCATTGTTTGTACAACCCCACGGAGCGACTTGCCGCAGCCCCCCCCGCCCCTCCACAGCCCCCCCAATGGCTCCGGGGGGGGGAGGAGGAAGAAGGTTCAGCGCTTCCCATCCTTGCACCCCCTTCTCTTTGCCAGGGAAACTGAGTCGCGCCCGGTGCTGCTGGGAGTCCCCTGAACCACGGGCGCCCCGTCCCCGCCGGCCTCCACGACACCTGCTGCGGGGTGGGGGTCCCGGGCGAGCGGGAGCCCACCCCCACTTGCCCCCACCCTCCTGCGCTGCTCTTCAGGGTGGCCGAGAGGACCCAGGCGGCCGGGTCCCCCCGTCACCCCCCAGCATCAGCCTCCTGCCCCCCAACCCCCCCATCCCTGCCACCCCCCCGCCCCAGCCCCACCGTCACCCTCAGCCCCTCTGGGCCTCGTGGGAGAGGGAGCGGGAGAGGGTGCGGGGGACCCCCGCCTTGGCGCCGCGGAGGTCCGGGGGGGCGAAGAGGGGCAGGGGCAGGGTGCGGGCGTAGGGCAGGAGGTGCTGGGCCAGGGGCTGCCCCAGGCACCCCACCCGCAGCAGCCCCCAGGGCGAGCGCTGCTGCAGCACCCGCGTCTCCCCGCGATGCTCCAGCGTCTCCCGGTGCTGCTCGTCCACCTCCCGCCGGCACCACCTGGGCACGGGGCGCTCATGGGGGGTGGCGGCGGCGGCAGGGGTCCCAGCCCCCCCACGGGGACCCCCGCGTCCTGCTCTGCCCCACTGAGGACACCCAACCCCGCGGGCAGCGCTGGGGACCCGCAATGTCCCACAGCACCCCATGGGGACCCCCCACCCCTCGGAGGTCCCTGTGTCCCCACCGGCACTTTGGAGACCCTCCCCACTACGGCCTCATCAACCCCATGGGGACCCTTGAGGACCCTCTAGGACATGCGCAGCTGCATGGGGACCCCCCACCCCCCACCCCATGGGGACCCCGTGGAGACCCCCACATCCCTCATGGCCCCACGTAGATGCCCAGCCTCCCCCAGTCCCATGAAGACCCCCATCTCCCCACAGCAACCACCAAGACACCCCCCCCCTCCACCACTTCCCTGGAGCTCCCATGATCCCAGGGACCCCCCCCACAGCCCTTTGGGGACCCCAGAGACCCCTGCAAACCCCCCCCCCCCCCCATCCCCCATGGCCCCACGGGGACCCTTAGAGGCACCCACCAGCCCCAAGACCCTACGGGAACCCCCCCAGCCCTCGGGGACCCTCACGCACCCACTGCCCCCCAGCACCCAAAGGATACACCCCACCCCACCCCACCCCTCCCCGCCGCGGTGGGGTGCCCCTCACCCCTCCTCGGGCCGAGTGCTGAGCTCCAGGTCCAGCCACTCGGCGCTGAAGGTCTCGCGTCGCCCCACGTCCTCCTCCCGCACGTGGCAGCCCAGGCGGGCGGCCGAGAGCAGCCCCCCGCTGCGCACCACCGCGCTCGGCCCCAGCATCCTGCCGCTGCCCCCCCCCCGCCCGCCCGCCACGCTTATATGGCCCCGCCGAGGCTATTTTGGGACGTGTGGCTGGCACCGCGGGGACAGGAGGGTGCCAAGGGCCCCCTCGGGGCAAGCAAGGCTGGGGGGGGGCGGGTGGGGGTGGCACCGGGGACACGTGTGTCACCCCGTGTGTGTGTCCGGCCACGCTCAGCCCCATGTGCCCACTGGTGATTTACCATCCCGTGGTGGCACCCACGGATTGTGTCCCCCCCCGTGGGGACGTGGGGCAGACCCCACCGGCAGGACCCCCTGGCCCCCACCCAGGGCACGACTGGCCTTTCCCTGCCCCCCCCCCCAGGGCCCTGGCACTGGCCCCCGGCACCAGCGAACACGATGGCCCCTGGAGGTGTTAACGGCTTTGCCGGTGCCTGCTGCCAACGCGGTGGCCGTGCCACCCTCAAAGGGCCATCGGGGTCCCATCCCGGCACGTCCCCCCAGGGACAGGCTGTGCCAGGGGAGGGAGCAGGAGGGTGCTGGCCACGGGCCCCCCCCCAGCCGGGCTATTTGTAGGGCCAACAGATGGGGGCTGCGAACAGACGGGCGCTCGCCGGGTGCCAGTGGCCGGGGCTCACGTGGCCACGGCTGCTGCCGGGATGGCCGCAGGCCTCCAGCCCCTTGGGCCACCATCCCGCGGCCACGGTGGTCCCTAGCCGAGGAAAACAACCCCAGGGATGTCCGGGGAAACCTTTGCCCGGGGTGACCAGCGCAGACACAGATGCTCCACGTTGATGCCCGGGAGCTGCCAGTGCCACCACGGGATGGGGGACAGTGACACCCACGGCCAGTGGCCAAAGGAGCCTGGAGGACGCGTCCTTCGAGCCTGGGGGGCTCTGAGCTGCCCCCAGCCCCGCGGCTGCTCCTGCCCCAGCCTTCCTCCCCGCTTTTATTCGCTCGGGTTCCAAAGGGCACGAGGAAGACAACGGGCTGCAAACAGTGCAAGGCTTTTAATTCTGGCACGTGCCGGCCAGAGGCATCACGGGGGGGGCCGGACCCCCAGGATGGGGTGGGGGACACACAGAGAGCCTGGGGGGGCCCGGCGTGGGCGCTTCCCCCTCCCCGCAGCGCTGCTGCCGGTGTCTGCCCCCGCGTGCGGGCGGCTCCGCGCTGTTTCCCTTTATAGCGCAGAACACGGCACCGGCGCTCGCAGGTAGAAAGAAACCGCAGTCGCCCCCGCAACCCCCCAAAAAGGATAAAAGTCTCTGGTTAAGGCAAATCACGCTCTGCCTGCGCCGAGGTGTGGGGGGGACGGGACAGGAGCTCAGCCGAGCCCCACCGGGGCAGCGTGGGGAGGTCTGGGCAGCCCCGAGCACCAGGGAACAGCCCCGGAGGGGTCCCCTGGACAGACCCCCACCCCGTCCCCTCCTGCAGGGAGCCAGCTCGGGGGCACAGCCCTTGGGACAAGGGCCAGGAACCAGACACGAGCTGCGCCTTCGCCCCCACGTGCGGAGGGGCAGAGCCTGGCACCGGGCTTCGGCTGGAGAGACAGCGAGAGGGGACGGACCCCTGTCCCCACCCGAACGTGGCCTTCTCCCCCGGTCCTTCTTTCTGATGGAACTGGGGCAGAAGAACGGGAGTCTGGGGGGGTCACAGATGAGCCCCCAAGCCCTGGGTGAGGGGCAGGGGCGGGGGGGGGACCCAGAGGAGGGCAGGGCAGGGGTTTGGCACGCAACAGTCAGTGGTTTCAGGGCCCCGGTTAGGGGGAACCGTGGTGGGAACCGTGGTGGGAGGGGGGCTGAGCACCCCCCGGCCTCATCTCAGCGCTGTTAGTACGGGGCATCCTCTCCTGGGGGGCTGCAGGGCCCCCTCCCGGCTGTCCCCCCGGCCGCAGAGGGGAGAGGGCAGAGGAATGTCCGGCGAGGGGACGTCCCCCGCTGCTCAGGGCTTGCCGGAAAGCTCGCTGACCCGCTGGCGGAGGTGGAAGGCGAACTCGAACATGGTGGCAGCCAGGCTCTGGTGGATCAGGTAGCGGGGCAGGCGACCCTGGGGGAAAGCAGAGGAGCCGTGAGCCTCTGCTCACTGGGGGGGGGGCAGCCCCCCCTACCCGGCGACACCCCGGGGCTGCCCCCCTGTCCCCACCCGGGGGTGCCAGGCCGGGCTGAGGGACGCAGGAGCGCCGCAGCGGGGAGCTGCCGCTTTCAAGGAGTTTGCTCCGGGGGAGGAACTGAAACGCGTTTTGATTTCTCTAAAAAAGCCCTGCACGACTCAACCCCAACCGCCTCGGCCCGCGCTCTATTATGTGAGAGGCATAAAAAAAAAAAAAAAAAAAAAAAAAAAAAATATATATATATATATAAAATCCTTGGCTCTGCGGGGGAAGGGAGCCGGGAGCAGCGGCGGGGGCTCGTGCAGGGTCCCGGGTGCAGGCAGGGAGGGCTGGCTGGCTGCCCTGGGGGTTCAGGTAGGCAGGGGAGACCCCCCCCCCACCGCGGATTGAGGTGTTTCAGCAGGGCAGGAGGCACAGGCTTTTCCCCGGAGCGGGTTTTCTCTGCCCCACGGGGGCAGGAGATTGTGGGACCGTTGGTCCAGGGGCCGTTTCAGCCACCTCCCTGAAAGGAGCTCCGGGGAGAAGCTCCGTCACGGGCACAAACACACACACACGTGTGTGTAATTCTCACCCTTCGACGCAGGAAGGGATGAGCCATGTGCTATAAATATTTCTCCAGGGCCAAAGGAAATAGCAAGGCAGCAGAGAAGAGGGGTCTGGGCACCAGCAGGGCCCTTCAGGAAGATGGTGGAAGCAGTTGACAGGAGGGTTATTAATAGCTCGGCCGCTCCGGCATTTCTTCCAGCAGCGGAGGCAGGCAGTGGGCGAGCGCTCTCCGGCCCGGGAAACACAAGGAACGTCTTTCCTTTCTGAGCCCCATCTTGCACAAGCGAGTGGGTTCGTTATCCTTCCAAACCCACGCGTTACGGAGGGGCGGAGGAGGCAGCGGAGCCAGATCCGCGATGGAAAGAAAACACGGATCCAGAGCAAAAAGGGCAGGAGGCCGCGCTCTGCTCTGCCCCTGCTCACCCTGCCCAGGCAAGAGCCGCTGCAATCCCTTTCCAAAGCGTTTCCCAAGCCGGAGCTGATGTACTTTGTGGGGAGGGAGGGACGTGGGAGGGGAGGGGGCCGCGCAGCTTTGCAGCAAAGCGCTGATGAATGGAGCCTTTGTGCTCGCTGCTGCAGCGCCGTTACCACGTCAACCTTCAGCGGAGGAAGAAAACGGGCCAGCTCCGCTCCCCCCCATCCGCCCGACCCCGGCTGCCTTTTGTCTGGGCCACCAGCAAGTACTGGACCCAGGGAAACAGCTCCAGACCTGGGGCATCTCGCGCGGCCGAAGCGCCTTGCCCCGGGTGCGGACACAGCCCGGGATGGCCGTGTTTGTCCCGGGGTGGCCGGGAGCAGGGGCAAGTGAGACCCCCCTGCAGCGGGTCCCTGGGAGCAGCGAGCAGCCAGACAACACTTCACACCCCCAACTATTTTTGGTCTCCCAAGAGGATAAAAATCTCCTCTCCCCCCAGTCCTGCACGCAGAGATGTGAAACCCCTAAAGCAAGATCTCTGCCAGGTAAGGGAGAGCTTCTCCCCTTCACCCTGGGGCAACTCCAAGGGGAAAGAGGGCGATTTTCAGGTAGCGTTTAACCTCCACCAGCAAAACTCGAGTCCCTTTAGGGCAGCCTTTGATACTGAGCCGCTTTCGGAAGCGGCTGGCAGGACGGCAGCCGCCGGGAACGGAGAGCGGGTCCCCAGCACGCGGTGACACGACGCAGGCGATGCCGGAGCCTGCTGGCGATCTCTGCTGGAGACGGGATGCGGCCACAGCGCTCCCGCATCAGCCAAGACCTGCCTTTACCTTCAGGTCCGTGTTGAGAATCCAGATGAACGTGCACACCCTGGGGTTGCTGGGACACTTCAGTACGATGAATCCTCCCGGTCCGTTCTCGCCCCTGCGGGGGAACCAAGAGCACACAGTCAGAGCCGGGGCCGGTTGAAAAGCCATTTTCTAACGCTCTGGGGTGCACCGCGCCGACGCTGCGCCAGCTCCTGCAGCAGCAGCCACCCCCTCTGCCTGGCAGCCAGGATTAGAGCCCAGGGGGGTAAGAGCAGATGCGCAGAGTGCCCGGGAAGGCGTCTGCTTTGGCTGCAGGCACACGAGCGAGCACGGCAAGGCAGGTTTCCCACAGGTGCCTTGGCAGCGGCGGTGCCAGGGCTGCCGCAGGGCCGCGAGCTGAGAAGCAGCCTCTTGCCTCCGAACTCCGCCAGCCCAGCCGACGCCGACCCTTCGCCGTCGGGAGGTTTCTGAGGCACAATCCTGCGGAAATGGGTGCAAACAAGCAGGTCCCAGGGAAGCCCTGCGCGGTCAGGACAGGCTCGGCGCGGGGAGCCTTGTCACTACAGCCCCCAGATCCATCCTCGCACCATCTGATCCGTCTCAGAGACAAGAGCTGTGCTCACACACGCAGCCCAAATACAGATTTCACTCCTCTGTTCAGAAACACGCTATTTTTGCTGCATACATTTGTAAAAAGATTTTTCTAGGCCCTGAAATCCCCAGCTCTTAAATAGACTGAGGCAGCTATAACGGCTCTGAGTTAAAATGTCAATTACTTTAACCAGATTATTAGGAAAAACAAAGTCAGTGCGCGAAGTGGCACAGCTGGGCCCCAGGCACCGGAGCAGACAGTAACAAGGAGTCCTTGTTTGATGAGACTAACCCTGCCGAGATCCATCACCAGCCGGGCAAAGCTGTCCCTTCGGAAGGGGAGAGGGCAGAGACCTGCCACCGCTTTGGGAGCCAGTCCATCCTGACGCAGCTCGTTTCACCCACGGGACCATCTCTCAGCGTCCGCAGCCTTTAAAGTCAGTAAGTGACTGGCTTACGAGAAGCAAAAGGCATCCGAGAGGCTCAAAGCGAGCCACGGTCAGCTGTTTACCGCCCCTCAGAAATGGCAGCCGGCCCTGTTTGGGAATTAACTGTCACACAAACAGGATGCGGACTGGGTTGGGGTTTGTGCTGTTCCTGGTCGGCACCTCCACTCCCCTGAGCAGAGAGGTGGGAAACGCCCGAGCAACACCGAACAGCACGGCGAGTTTCTTCAACAAAGGAAGAAGAACAAGGGAAGCGAGGTTTAGTTCCACAAATAGATTAGTTTCCTGCAAGCGCTGCCAGAAAGACAGCAGGGTTTTCATTTAAGTGGCTCCTCGCCCTAAGCTTAAGCAAAGCGCGCGTGTCAGATACCAGCGGGGGGGAAAAAAAAAAAATAAAAAAAATAAAAAAAAATAGAACCTGCCTCTTACCTGACATACTTGGAGAGCGGAGGCTTCAGGTTGTGCGTGGTCGACATCCCTGAGGAAATGTACCTGTCTCTTCTTCTCTCGATCCGGCGCACGTTCACAAAATCCCTAAGCAAAAAAAAAAACAAAACAAAACAACAAAAACCCACAAAGGGCACGGACGGCTTTAAAAATGTGCAACGGGACTTTGAAGGAGCAGATCCTGCTCTCCGGATTGCTGGGAAAAGCTGTGGCAGAGGTATGTCAACACACGGACAAAGCACAGCGCTGCACCGTTATCAGGGAGACCGACCGACCGACCGAGACAGATTTTGAGCTCCGAGACTCCTGCCAGGAACGTCTGGAGGAGAATTCAGGGGCTCTTTGCCTTTGGGAGCGTTAACCGCAGAGCCAGCCAGCCCTGCCTCGGTGACACCGGGAGCTCCCGGCCAGCGAAGAGCGGCAGAGCTGGGGCAGAGCCCTCTCACTACCGTCAGACGCTTCTCTCCGTATTTTTGGAGGGTGTTTAGGGGCTCAGTACAAAACAGACAGTGGAATAAACTGACCTTGGGGAAACGACACCGCCTGCGGCCCCAGCTGCCACGTCATATGAGACAATCGTGTTGTCTTCAACTCGTTGCAAGATCTGGGGTTGGGGGGGGGGGTGGGGGAGAGAAAAAAAGAAGAGAGATTTCCTCAAGACTGTGCCTGCAGGTGCCAACAGCTGGGTGATACGGACGCCCCCCTAAAACAGCAGCAGGATTCACAGCAACCGGAGTGTCTTTAGCAGCTGATCTGAGGCCGAGGGGGATGAGCTCTTCGGCAGTGTGTGCACAGGTTTGTCTCCTGCCCTGGGACTGGTCCCTACACCTTTTTTGGCGTGGGGGGGGGACACACAGGCGTTGCCTCCGGACCCCCGCCACACCAACGGCGCAAAACGCCCAAACCCTACCAAGCAAAAGCAGGCTCGGCTCCGCCGCTGGCCCGTCTCCCTGCCCACCTCATGGGCTTTTGGATGGGCACACGCATGCAGCTGGCTACCGCAGAGCATTCGGATCGTACGGATGAGCGACGGAGATTTAACGCCTCAGTGACTCGGATCCAGCTAAGCTCCAGTAGGGCCTGGGCACCGCCGACAGCCGGTGTTGGATTGGGAAGCTCCAACTCTCCGCTCCAAGGAGCTCCTGTGATTAAGCCATCTTTGTCCGGCACGCTCACCTGGCAAGCTGCCACTGTTCTGTTCCACAGGATCATCTTCTCAGGCTGGAGAATAACCTCCTGGTAAACTGTTTCAGCAGAGCACTGCAGGAAAGCCTGAGGACAGAGCCAGAGCAGTTAGCCATTAGCAGTTAGTTAGTAAGATCATTTTTAAGGAACGCGAGGCAGATCACAAAGAACAACTGGGATAACACAGGAGGGGAGCGGCGAGGTTGGCCTGGCTCAGGCACACGCGAAGCCAAGGCTGTCACCCCTCTGCCACAGCGCTCTCGTCCCCAGGGGCCTGGAAGGACGCGTGGAGCCAGGGAGGACAGAGCAGACCTCGGCTGTTGAACTGCTGCCTGCCAAGGTCCCTGCTGCTGTAAGAGAGGGCAAGTGTCAGTCCGTGACATGGCCAGACGGAGGGACCTTGGGGCTGGCTCCTCTCCCCCCCCTCACCCCACTTTCTCAGCAGTTCTGCTGCGGGAAGTCGCTGAAAAAGCTATTCTGAGCTCCAGCACAGACAACGTTCATTTCTCCGCTTCCCCGGGGGACAGGGGATCTTTGGAGGCAAACGGTTAATGCAGTAAAGTGGGACCATCCAAGCTTTTTCCTCGCGAATACAGAGCTGCTCCATTGGCAGCTCCTGCCAGCGAGGCAACATATGCACTGGAACAAAGAAAAGCCACCGCAGCACCAATGCTTCATTAAAGCGTGGTTTACAGCCAAGCCACTCCAGCGAGAGGGCACAGAGCAAGGCACTTCCGAGCAGCTCTTCCCAATGCCAGGCAGCAGCAGACGCACGCTCAGCCCTGGTCTTGCTGGCAATTAGTTGCAATTAGCCTCCTTGGTCAGATTAGTCCTAGACGCTGGGGTTGGAAGCGAGTCTTGCAGTCACCTGCTCCCACTTCTACCAGCAGAGACCGGGGCCCAGCATATTTGCTGGGGAGTTTGTCTGCCGGCCAAGGGGCTTTCCTGGAGAGATTCCCTAGAGCGTGCAGCGCGGTTCATCTGTCTCAAGCAGAGAGCGCTCTGCAGCCTGACCTGTCCTGCCAGGGCCAGGAGAGAGCGTGAAAGCGGAGCCGTGGCCCTGAGCAGAGCAGTCGCTCTTTGCCTGTACCACACAGAACTAAGAAAGTGATCCAGGAAGGTTCTTACCTTTAAAATAAAGGTCTTGCCATGGAACGGTATTTCAAAAGTGTAAACAACATCACCAAAGTCCTGTGCAAGAAACAGGAAAGTTACATTTACGTTAGCAAAATAAATCGCTTCCATCTGGGGTAAAGGCTGCAAACGCCGGGGCTGCAGGAGCCGTCCCGCCTCGCATGACGTTCTGAGGGACCCTCTCCAGCCCTCAACTGGCCCCTGTCTGTCCCCCCCGCAGGCAGCGACCCCAGCATGGGAACCGCACCGAGCACATTTCAGACGCACGTGCATGAATTTCCATAAACAAAACAATATCCAGAGCGGCGGCAGCGGTGAGACAGAAAAAGAATCCGCCCCACGCCAGCCTGCAAACTCCACGTCAAGGTCAAATTCTCTTTGTAGCGAGCTACCAACGCCAGGGTAAGGGAAAGGGGTTAGTTTGCCAACACCGCTGTTGTTACCTACATCTGAGAAGAGACTCCCTGGAGGGGTTAGGGATGGACAGATGATAACCTTTCATCATTAGCCCTGTGTTAAACTCCGATTAGTCTATTTAAATCCATCCCCCTTTGGATAAAGAAAACAATCTGCCCAGCTAGTTTGGCATCAGACAATGGATCACTTGACAGGGGAATTTTAAACACCAGATGAGACTGCAGTTTGCGAGACTCTCACCTCAACCGTGTTGCGAACCCACAAGCGGAAAGCAAGGCTGGGTTTAGGGGGCAGAGGCACTGCCCCTTTCTCTCCACCCTTTGGGGAGCTCTGGGTACCCCCGGAAACTCTGCTGTAGCTCAGGGAATGAACCAGCGCAGTGAGGAGAGAGGCAGGACAGGGCCCGCGTTGCTTTGTGTGCCAAAAAGCAAGAGGCGCGACTTGCAGATCCCTTTGGCAAAGCCACAGTGGAAAGATGACACGTCCCTGATTTACACTCCAGCACCCACAAGGTCCCCATCCTGGGGAAGCGGGGACACAAACAGCTTGGGGGGTGGGAGGCGCAGTCTGTGCCCCACGCTCTCCTGGGCCAAAGCCGGGCAGAAAGGCCAGCCCCCAGCTTGGCTAGCTCCCCCCGGGATGCTCAAAGGCATCTTGCGGCGGAGCAAGGGCAGAACCTGCCGCCACGGGGCCCTCCGGCAGCACCGTGGGGCCGGCACGTCCCCAACTCCTTCCCGCACCGGGCTCCGCAACCCAACGCCCACCAAAGGTGAGCTGTCAGCCCCTGCCCGCCTGCGTCTAGAGGGAGGAGTGATGGGCTCTCTCCTGTCAAACGGGAAGGCAATTAAACGTCTAATTAAATAAGAGGGGGATTTTACATTTAACTGAACTGGAATAGATTCCTAATTCAATCAGGTAATTGTAACGCTTGTTAATTTTTCATGTCGCAAGGAGGTTTCAAAAGCCTCATTTGTCCTCCCGTTTTTGCTAAGCCATCCGTGCTTTCTGCCGGCAGCGCTGCCCGGCAGGTGGGGTGGGGGGGGACACGACACTTGCATTGTTTTTCTCGAACTTCCAGTTCTCCTCCTGGGCGAGGATTTGGTCCACAACCTCCATCGCATCTTTGCCTTGTCGGACATACTCTTTTTCCTAGGAGAGAAGGGAGCATTTCATCAGCCGGGTGTGCAGAAAGCCTGAAGAGCGCGTGTGAGGCTTGCTACCCCCCTCCCAGGGCTGGCAGAGGGAAAGGGGGTATCTCCCATCACCGCACCGCAGAAATCTCTTAATTTGGGTCACAGAGGCCTCATTTTGGAGCTCAAAGTCACGCTCCCCGCCCTGGCTTGTATCCACACACCAGCTGCGTCTACCAGCGAGTCTCCCGCCTTAACGTAAAGGTTTCCAGCAGGCAAAGGGCTACGAGATGCCCAGACCTTCCTTCTGCGGAGGTGCCAGAACCGGGGCTGAACGGCAGCAGAACCACTCGGAAAAGAGCAGAAGGCAGCCTGTGCCCAGCCAGGCTTCGGGGAGGCGAAGGGCCGCCCCGCGAGCCACAGTTCAGTGGGGATGGTGGAGGCGATGGCCCTCTCGGTACGTGACCATGTAACCAGGGACCGAAGAGGGAAGGGGAGAGAGGGACAGGCAGGTGGCGGAGCCAGGATCCCATCCCTGCGGGGAAGTGGGTTCACGTCGGGTGTTACCCCGAGGAGCTCCTCCTGCGGCGGCCACGATGCCAGCGGTCCCAGGGCATACGAGGAGCAGCCTGGTGCCGAGGGGCAGGCAGAGCTCCTCAGCCAAACGCCCCCAGAACAGACGGCTGCGAAACGAGTGGCAGCAGCCTCTGGTGCTCTGATGGGGCCGCAGGATTGTCAGAGCCTCCCACAAGCCCGGATCAGCCTGACGCAGACACAGGGATGGCCGGCCTCAGGCCACGCTGCCTCTGTTTACCTGAGCTGTCAACGCCTTCCTCCCCGCACCTTCCTCGTCCGACTCGTTGTCCGACCCTAGTGGGGGAAGCACACAATTAACACACAGTTGATGAAGACCCCACTCGTACAATCTCCCTCCGACAGACAGCGTCCGATGCCCGCGCCCTGTCCGACGGGAAGGGCTGTCAGCGGGGACGACCCCGACACAGCCCCAGTCCCCGCTCCGCAGCCAGCTGGCAGGCGCTGCCCTGCTCTCCCGAAGGCTGAGCACGAACCGGGTGTCAGCTACACCGAGACAACAACTGCTCCGGCTGACGTCTCCTTGCTCCCGAGCAGGGGAGGTCTCCGGAGCCGGCACGAAGCGGTGTCACAGGGCAGTGGCGTGCTGCCAGCTCTTATCCTCACCTGCTTGTGGCAACTCGCCCCCGTGCCCTCATGCCGAGGGCAGCATTTTTCAAGTACTTTAGCCACAGCATTTAATCCCAAGACCACAAAAGGCTCCGGTTTCCCACAGGGCTGAAGCCAGGCACGCGGGGCCGAGCCCAACTCCGCTCTGCAGATGGCACGGAGACAGCATGGCCGTGTCCCCCCCCGCCCAGGCGCAGCGCGAGGAGAAGGGAGCCCGTTTTGCAGTGTCAGTTCTTGGAGGCCCCGCCACCCGCCGCTGCCAAGGGCCGGGATAACGAGACAAGAGCTCGGGGAGGAGGCGATTATAGAGGTGAGGAGACCCAGGAGGAATTCTGCGAAGGGAACGAGGTCGGGAAATGAGGCGGCCCGGCTGCCAGCGAGGTGACGACGGCAGAAGAGGAGGACAGCACGTCTTACCTGCGAAGGACTCCGGCGGGGAGTAGAACTGCCCCTCGGAAAGGGCTCTGGGGTAGAGCAGGGGGCCGCGAGAGGCTGCAGCCTGGGCTGCCAGGTACCCTGCGAACCAAAGCAGGAGGTTTTACACACACGGAGTCCAACGCTTCAACACCGAGGGGTGCTGGGACCCCCCCACCACGTCCACCCCGACTCAACCACCCTCCCAGCCACTTTCTTCCAGACGCAGCCGGTCTTTTCGCACTGACACCAGCCAGCCCACAAGCTTTTCAGCTCCTATTGCCTCATCTTTTGTTTGAGACATTTTATCTGCATGGAGATCAATGGGCTCTTTTGCCTGTCAAATCCAAAGGCGATTAAGCGTCTAATTAAATAAGAGCTTCCCCTGGAAGCAATTTAGAACCTGAGCCTAATCCAATAGAGGCATTAAACACTTGATCATTTTTCATCTTAAAGCCTCCTTGCAAGACCCAAAACATCCTCTGGTGCTTTCCAGTCAGTCAGCGCGTTTCTGATCGAGCCCCGCTTGACAAATGCTCCTTCATTGACACGCCATTTCCCAAGTCCTCTTACGTCAGCGAAGCCTGGGAGAGCGACAAACTCCTTTTGCTGCTTTAGGAAGGGGGGGGGGGCCCACACCAGTCAAGGCTGAGCACCCGCTCCCTGGCAGGACCCCTGGAAGTTAGAGGTGCCCAGCACCGCAGGGGAATTCGTAAAGCATTAGGTCAGGCCCGATCTCCATTTAGTCTGACCTCAGCCACCAGAGGCTGTAAGATTTCACACACCGTAACCCACGCTGCGCCCCTGCGATGTGTTTGCGACTGAAGCAATCCTCTCCGAAAGGTCCCCAGCCCAGATCCAAAGACAGATATCCAGAGACGGAGAGTCCAACAGTCCGCCTGGCAGCTGTCCCACTGTTTCAAAACATTTTCTCCGATGCGGAGGTGAGCTCCGTTTCCAACGTGTCTGGCTTCCAGGATCCAGACATTGGGGAATTTGGCACGTTTTTCTCCACTCAATTAAAAGATGCTTTTTATAATCTGGTATTTTCTTCCCCTGAAGGGACTTATATACTATAACAGAATTGAGTCAGGCACTTGCCGTCACAGCCAGCCTGGAGACCACTTCTCCATAAATGTCATATCTGTCAAGGTGCTGCCAAAGCAGCAGAAACCCCAGGCCTGGTAGTCAAATTTGCCAACTCCTACCAGAGAGGAGCAAAATACTCACATCGTTCCTCTTCTGCTTCCTGAGTTAGGACTTTAAAATCCAGGAACCAAGTCTCTAGCCAAGCAATGACGAACGAGACGATAGGAAGTAAATAGCCGAAAGCCCCTTTGGTCAGAAGCTGCGTGGAAGAAAGGAGAAACCACAGGGAGTTTACACAAACGGGAAAACGGCAGCATCGAGTAATCGCAAAGCAATCCCCTGTGAGCCCAAGGAAACCAACCTCGGAGAGGATGACCTTCACAATCAGGAAGGCACTGGATACCAATGTAGTGACCTGAAAAATAAAATTATTACGTAGCTCAGATCCCTGCAAACTCCAGGCGGAGAGAGAAAACTAAAAACAGGAAAGCAAAAATTGCCTTCTTACCGCTATGACCCACCAGTGGCGCAGCTTTACGATTGCATAGGCCAGCAGCAACACAAAAAACCGAAAGAAAGCCAAGACCTTTAAAAACAAAAAGCCATCGACACTAATCACTGCCCTTGTCCCTCTGCCAGGTGCTGGGAGGACACAGACGCGCGCCAGCTCCCGAGGACCTTGCCACCTAGACAGATGGGGTCAAGGCAACAGGACGGGCTGCGACCTGCCCAATTTCGCTGAGCCGGGCGAGGGGCAAGGCTGCAGGGAGCCCCCAGCCCCCCGGCACGCAGCCCCTCCCTGCGTAGCCTTCGGCCGCACCACCCCGAGCTCCAAAGCCGTTTCCTCACCTGCAGCGCTCTGCGATACTCACAAATATATCAAAGAAAGAGGTCTTAAAATTGTACTTGATGATTTCATTCTTCAGGTTCTTCTGAATGCCATCCTTGGTCTGAAGGGGAGACAGGAAAGCAGAGAGCTATTAAGTGCACTGATAAGAAACTAATGGCAGAAATAACCCGGCCAAGCGGTGACCAGAGGTTACCGCCAGGTCAGGTTATGCATCAGGCATACAAACGCCTGCCGCATGCACGACGCCGGCTCATCTGCCAAGGCAGGACCACGGGAGGATCCAACAGCCCATTTCACCCTCGGTTTCACACCGAGGAGCGCGAGTCGGGCAGCCAGAGCTGGAGCAGCGCGTGGGTACATTAAACACTTCTACGCGGAGGTTTTGTAACGCTGAAAAGACGCTCCTTCGGCTCGGCACATCCAGCGCTACCGACCACGAGCCTGACAGCCTAAAGCCCTCGGTCGGACACCACCTCCCACTCGTGCCCACCGCTTAGACGTGTGGCTTCAGGTGACAGACTTCAGCTGTACAGGAGGAGACGCGGAAAAAAAATTAAAAAACCACAGGAAACTGCTCCTTTAGCACCTTCAGCAACACACTGAGCAAAGCGCCTCCCACAGCCGGGCAATCAAAAGGGGCTCTCGGGGGTCACGCAGCAACCTGGTGGAATTTAAGCTGCGATCGTTCTCGCCGCGCAAAGCACCGAGGGGTCCCCTCTCCTTTCTTCCAGGCCAGCTGGCTTCCCGCGGCTCGCAGCGGTGCTGAGCTGCCCTCCAGGAAATCCGACAGAGGAAGGCAACCAGCAGGTTCAAACCTACTGGCAAAGGGGAAGAGGGAGGAGAGGAGGACGAGGGACACGCAGACACGGAGAGACTGCAAGGAAATTTGGAAGAGGCAACACCGCTCTCTGGGATATTGTATGGAAAAAGCTCACAGAAGAGCTCTCTTGCCTCACCCCGAGACAATCTGGGGTCCGACAGCCCTCGTACTTTTGACACCATAAATCCTGTTCTCGGGAGCCCGGAATCGCTGTTTATGAGAAAGCGGATGGCTCAGGTAACTGGAACAAATGCTTCACCTTTAGGCTATTGGTTTGAACGCAGCCCAGCTGGCCTGGAAGCTGGTATAGGCTGACAGCTGTTTGATGATCTGTGAGAAACAAGTTGGTGGATCTCAGGCCAGTTCTTGGCAGCCCGATGTCCTGGCACCCTCTTGTCAGACAGTCCAAGGACAGAAGAGGCAGCCATCGGGAAGCGGTCCCTCTAGGTCAGAGCTGGTGCTTAATATTCAGGGAGGGGGGAGGCAAAGCGGTTCTGCACTATTGCTTTATCTGATCTGCGGCTACAGGACTCCTGCCAGCCAGCTTTTGCTGAGCTGCCTCTGAAAGCCTCTTCCCCACACCGGGACTCCGCTACGAGATGCCACCGGAGGAAGGAGACGCAAGGAAAGCTTTGGATTACGATTTCTGGGAGGTGTTTTCAGTTTAAATACAGGCCACTGCCATGAACAAGGAAGAAGAACCGTCTGAGGCACCTCTCTGTCTCTGGGAGCGGCAAGCCCGCAGAATTACAGTTTGCAGGCAACAGACATTTAACGAGGGCCAATTTGCTCTGCTTATCTTGCAGCGAAGGAAACCGTTTGATAAAAAAAGCATTAGTCATGATATAAAATCATTGCTCTTCATAACTAGGAAAATAAGCTGTCCTAATAGCTTTAAATATGCAGCATCTCAGCTCAGGGCCCAAATATCAGCAGTTAGTCACTCATTAATGGCTACCTGCAAGACCTATGCTCAGAATCACCCTGGTGACCGCGCTGGCAGATTAACTCCCCGAGGCTGGATGTTTTGATTTGTGGACAGCACTTCTCCAGAGAACCCAGAGAACAGGGACAAGAGCAGGAGGCCGGGGTCCAAGCCGGGCGTCCAGGACACCATCGGCATCGCTGGAATGCTGGCCGAGAGATGCTTTTTCCTAGTCAGGGGGGGAGCAAGGGTCTCTTCAGGCTCTCGACACCGCGCGGCTGGCTGCAGTGGGCAGGGTGAGGGAGCTGCTGGCCGAGACAATCTGTTAAGTGCAGACACCCAGGAGATAAACAGGGCAAAGATAAGAGTCGTTAAGTGAGCGCAGGATCCAGCGCTGATAAATAAAGGCCAGACACCGGCAGGGCCGCACGCAGAAGCGCTGGGGTCTATCTGTTCATCTTGCCTCTCTGCTCAGGTTGTTCCGCAGGAGGACATGTAGTACCTGAAACCCACCCCCGGCACGGCTGAAACCAGTTGGGACCAGTTCAGGAAAAATAAACAAAATACAGCTCAGGGAGTAACTTCGACCTGATGGGACTAGAGGTAAATAAACTGCATTTCCCTGGTCATTGCAACAGTGCAGCCGCTTCCGAGGGGACCGAAACCCTCGTGTTCCCCTTCGCCAGTCCCCTATGCGGTGGCTCAGAAGCTTGAGATTGCGAGCAGCGTGGTGGGACCAAAGCTCAAAGCCCCTTTTGTCTCTGCCCAACAGCTGGGCGGGCGAGAGGAGGGTCTGCACATCCTCCTCCGAGACGCTGCAGCAGCAAAGCTGGCAGCTGCTTGGCAAACACAGCGAGCAGCTTCACGTAAGGCAAGGGGGGCAGGAGAGAAATTTGGCCAACCGCTCAACCTGGCGATTCCACGCGCCCCAGATCTTGTTACACTGCAACCCAGAGCGCTACACGCCGCGGTGTTAACGACCCTGGACAGCCACAACAGAGCCCGGCCGCAGGAAACGAGCTGGACTTTAGCTTACACTAACTGCACAGCGGTTCCTCAGCCAGCACAAATCAGAGCGCTGGGAAGAACAAACAAAGACTTGGCCCAAGACTTCTGAAACACAGCAATTAAGGCGGAGGGAACTGAATTTAAAAAGCACAACTCAACAGGGTAAAGACTCCATGGATTTGCTTCCCCCAACTCACATTCAATTCAATTATCCACAACAAAGAGATGAAGAGCAGGTCGAAGGTGACGAAGAGGCAGAAGGTCCTCCTCACATCTGAGATGGCTTTCCTCTTCTCCGGAGAGAAGTAGCAATACGGGGAGAAGCCCTGGCTCTGGGAGAACGAGGTGCTGATGGACGCTATGGCTGGGAGGCTTCGTTCCAGGTCGTGCTGCAGGTCTGTGGGCTTGCTCATCCTCGGCCCAAGCGACTTGGGTCCTACATCAATCGGGGCAACATCTGCCAAGCCAGCGCGTCACCTGTGGGGAGACACAATGGGGACCCTCAGGTCTCTGGATACCCCTTCTCCTCTTCCCGCTTCTAGGGGCAAATATTCCTATTAGAAAATCAGATCCTGTTTTATACAGTTCCCGAGGGAAAAGGCTAATATTGGCTTTTTGGGCTGCCAAAGAGCTTCCCTCTCCAAAGCGATGACACCCAGGGCTGCCCCATCTCACCCCGGCACCCCACATTCAGCAGCACAAGCAGGGACCCTCCTTCCCTCTCGCTCACCGCAGGGAAGGAGGAATTGGCTGCGAAAGGCTCAGAGGCGCAGGGAGTCCGCGGAGTCACCAGCAAGTGTCACTGGGACCCAGAGGCAGCCACCCAGAACAGGCTCGCGGCACAGCGAGCCAAGCTGGCGGCCACCGCCAGCGGCCAGAACAGCAGATGGCAAACCCCGTGGAGATGCCGCGGCAGCAGGAAAAGGGGCCGCAGGGTGTTTCCGTGGAGGCCCGTGATCCAAAAGGGAGCAGTCCCCAGGATCCTGGAGCCACCTCCGCGGGGAGGGATGCAAAGCTCCCAGGGGCTCAATGCTTTCGCTCGAGGGCAAACCGCAAAGCCTCGGGAGCTGGTCATCCCGTTGGATCCCATCCCCGCATGGCCCAGAAAGGAGCTCGCTCGCTTCGGGAACGGGACGCTGAGTTTCACGCCCAACTCCATCCCAGCGGAGCAGCAGGAAGGCAGCAGGGTAAAGCGCCGGCCTCTGTGCCGGCCCGGCAGCTGGCAGTGCCGGGCACACAACCCCGGCGCGAGCGAGGTGTTAAGGTCTGGAGGCTGTTTTCACGCAGCCCGTGCCAACCATTGTATTAAAATTTTTCCTCTCCGTCAGCACGGCACAAGGAGGCCACTATGTTAATGGACCGCGCAACTAAGCACACGCTGGAGACAAACAAGGAAAGAGGATGCCAAAACAGGTCAGGCCAGGGATCTGTCAGTCCCTGGCTCTGCCACCTCCGAGTCACCCACGGTAAAGGCACCGTGACAAACTCCTCCTCCGCAAAATACTCCCGCTCAAGGACGGTTCGCCTCCAAATATACCAGAATCTTTGCTGCGCTCGCCGCTGCCCCAGCAGTCCTGCATCCTCCGGGATCTGAGCGAGGTTTGTTTGTTTACAACAGATCTCGCTCGCAACAACCAGGCGGCTGCAGCCATGCAACGTCTGAGGAAAAAAGCCCCGGGATTGTGCCCAGACCTGTGGGAAGGGGCAATCCATGGGGCACACAAAGCCCAAGTGCTGCCGAGCCCCACCTTATGATGGAGCAACTCCGAGAGCTGAGCACAGCGTGATTTGGGGCAATTTTGGGTCTTTGCACCAGCGGCTTCTGCATCCCAGCCCCTGAGGAGAGCTGGGGCTGGAAAGGGAACAAAGCTGGACTCCTGTCAAGTCCCTGTTAGTCTCTCTCGGAGGCGATTCGGAAGGAGCTGGAAGACTTGTCACTTTGGATCAGCCGCAACGATCACGGCCCTTCGCTGCTCCGAGCGAGGGGCCCATCTCAAACTGAGAAAAGTTAAAGACATCTGTGAGCGCTAAATAATACATCACCTCATGCACGGGCTGCCTCCTCCTCTACGGCAGGGTGTCGCCGCCTCCTTCCCTCAAACACCACTTTGCACTTAGGCAGCCCCCCGCAACTTTCACAGCGCTTTAAAATCACCCGCCGAGACTCACCGGCCCCACTCCCCTGACGACGAGGCAGAGCCGAGGCCACGCCGCGGTGCCGGGACACGGCAGAGCCCGGGGACACGGCAGAGCCCTCGTGCAGCTCAGCCAACCTAAAGCCACCGGTCACTAAATCCCCGCCTGCCCGGGGAGGTTTAACACCGCTTCAGAAGCGCCTGCATCCCAAACCTACCGGCAACAACCGACTTCTGGGGAAGAACCGGCGACAAGCGCTTTACCTTCAGAGCAACATGGGATAAAGCAGGGTTTGGCAGAAATATTTTAAGCCCAGATGAGCCCCCCCCCTCCCCCAGCTGGGACTGCTCCCTCAGGCAGGAGAAAGCTCAGAGCAGAAAGAGCAGGGGCTGGATGTGAGCGTGTATAAACGTGCCTTTTTCTGGGTGACAGATAAATTATTGAGCGCCCCGGTGTTGTATTATGCATTCAGACATCCTCCGCAGCCCGCACCGGCTGCCGAGCCGCTTTCGGGGGCTCTCGAGCAGCGCAGCTCCAAGAGCCGACACGACAGGCCGGGGAAGTGTGAGTGGCACACGCTGCCCAGCGGGACACCCCGGGTGACAGTAACACAGCGCGAAGGGGCACCTGCACCAGGGACCCCTCAGGGCTTTTCTGATTAAAAAAAAAAAAAAAAAAAAGGACTCTGGAGACTCTGTGGAAAGATTTGGTGTCTTTTTGCTGGTGAGCTCTCCTGTTTTGAGGACAAAGCGGGAGGCGAGAGGGGCTGCAGGGACAAAAGGTGATGCCACCACCAGCAGCGAGCCCCATAAATCCCAGTGGGAAGCAAACGTGCAGGGCAGGTGGCCGGTGAAATCCTGGGACAACGTCAATACCCAGCGAGCGCTGCCACAGAGGTCTGTGCGCCAAACACCAGCATCCCAGCCCAGCGCCAACGGGACGCCGGGCACCAAAACAAGTGCCGAGAGATGTGTTCCACCCTTGGCAAAGGCCAGAGCCGCCCCTGCGAAGCCCCAGCGTCACCCCTCCTCACTGTCACCCCCTCCCTAGTGTCACTCCTTTCCACTCTTTAGCTTTTTAGTCTATTAGATTCAAATCACAAGCTTCTCATTAGCACACGTTTGCATGTTAATGACATGTCTTACAGTAAGAAGCCTTTCCATCTTGTGACATTGCTTCTCCTTTCCTCCTGCGCCCCCGACTTCCTATTAATGTGTCTTCTCAGCTCACATGACGACTTCAACAGCTAATTCCCATGTCACCTCTTCTGAGAGTTACAGCCTTTGCACCAAACGCTGCGCCAGGAGAGAAAATTCCTGGAGAACGAGAGGGACGGGGCCTTTTAGAGACACCAACTGCGGGTGTTTTACCAGACGCTAACAGGCGTCCGAGCTTCCTAGCAGGGAGAGATGCCTTTAAAACAAAAAGGTCAATATTAAAGTAAATCAGATGCCCAAACTCACTCCAAAAAAACCATGGAGTGATCCAATGTCTTCAGCAAGCCACTGGACAGGCCCCATCACGTTCACGGCCAGGACCTTGCGGGGCCAAGGCCGTTTGGTTTTTGAGCACCCCCAGATGCCGCCGAGATCCCGCAGCAAGGGCACAGCGCGGAACTCCGCAGCGCGTTGTCCCCGCACCAGTTTGTCGCTTTCCCTAAAGTACCTTCCAGGGCTAATCCGAGCCTGTGCCTGCGCTCAGAAAGGTCACCCGGCGGGCACGTTAACGTGCCGGCTCCCAGCAGCACCAGTGGCACAAGTGACAGCGAGCAGAGCAGCAGACTGACAGGCAACGGCCGCGGTAAAGCAGAGCGACGAGGGGGATCGGGGCCGTGCTTCGGTCTGTCCGCAAACAGCCGCTCCTGTAAAAGGCCGGGAGCTTCCGTTACCCGAGTTTAGCGTCCGAGCAGGCACGAGGTGCGGGCTCAGAGACCCCTGGGGAGCCCGTCCCCTCCCTGGCACGGCAGGCAGAAACAGGGAAACTCGGAGGGCTGCGTGAAAAGTGTGTTTCCCCAGAGCCAGCGCAGCCCTCAGCTGTTTTCGCTTGCAATCCCCTTGCCCCAGTCCCCTCCCCTGTGAGCCCGGACCTGGGGAGCACGAGGAAGGGGGCTCCTGGCGTGGCAGCCCCTCGGTGCCTGCTGTGCCAAGGGCCAGAGCGGCTCAGCCCAGGGGGGCAGGCAGTGTTCAGCCATCGCTTCTCCGAGCCGCTCTCTTGCTCCTGCACCACGTGTCAGGGAAACAGCCCACAACCACCTCGGGAAGCACCGTGAAACCCCACAGTGACCCGTATTTCCCCCAGCTCTGCGTGTCCGTTCAGTTGAGCCGCTGCCCGCCGAGGGCTGAGCCAGCCCCGGGGCCAGGAACTGCCTCTCCGCACAGGCAAAGACATGCCAGCCACTGGCCCGTGGCTCCCCGTTGCTGGCCCATAGTTCCCTCTACACCCAACGTGGGGCCGCAGCCCCCCCACAGTCCACATCCCCTCCACCCCGCGCACCCTCCTCGTTAGCGCTTCGCACCATCACACTTAATTTTCAGAAGGCTTTGGTGGCAACATGGTTGCCTGAACCCCCAGCTGGCACCAGCTGCCTTCTCGAGCTGGGGGGGGGGTCCAGCACCCTCCGAGGGCCCCAAGGGCCCTCGGAGGGTGCTGGACCCCCCCCCAGCTCGAGAAGGCAGCGAGAGGCACAGCCTGCCTGAACATTCAGGGGGGCTCCTCCCCCAGGACCCCACAGCAGCATCTGGTGTCCCTGTGCTGTGACCAAAACCCCTGCCACGTCTTGCCCGGTTCTGCACAGCCGGTTTCGTGACATGCTGCGGAGCAGAGCGGGGAAGAGAAGGGGCTCCGAGGGCTGGCGGAGGGCTGGGATGGCCACCAGCCCCACAGAGCACCGGCCTTCCCCATGGCTCAGCTCCAGGCTCCAGCGTGCCAGGCGATGGGTCCCTCACAGGGGAGGCATAAAGCTGGGGGGGGGGGGTGTCTCTGTGGAGCCCCCAGACCTATCTGTGATTAACGGCATGAGCCAACCACTGGCATAGACCTCCCAGAGCAGCCTGGCAGCCCTCAAGCCATCCTGGGATGCAAATTACCCCGGTTCGGGAGCACCGGGATCACCGCAGGGTATTCCGGATGGAGTCGTCCAGGTTGGCATTTGCCAGGGGACTGTGAGGGTAGTGCCAGCACCCCCGGCAGCCCCTCTGCCCCCCCGGCAGCCCCTCCGACTCCTCGACAAGCTCCTCCGAACGCCCAAGCCCCTCCGACAACCCCCCCGACCCCCAACAGGCCCTTTTGCTCCCCCCCGGCAGCTCCTCCGACCCCCGTCAAGCCCCTCCGCTGCCCCGACAGTCCCTCCAACAGCGCCTCTGCCGCCCCCCTGGCAGCCCCTCCGACCTCCCAACGAGCCCAAGCGAGATTCGGGGCGAGGCCGCAGCTGCGGGGAGGGCTCCCGAGGGCAGCCGGTGCCTCGGACCCGAGGGTGAAGCCGGGGCGGGGGATACAAAAGGCACAACGGGGACCCCGGCCCAGCCGGGGCTCCCCTGGGGAAGGTGGCCTCGGGGGAGCCGCATCGCGGGCCGCCCGGCGCTCCCCGGGCCCAAAGCCTGCGGGGAGCCGCTGACGAGACCCCCAGGACTGAACACCGCGTCCCGCCAGGGACAGTCCCCTCCCCGGCGGCCGCACTCCTGGGGACGGTACCGAGGCCCCCGCCGGCCCTGTCCCCTCCGGAACACCGCACCCCGCCCGGGCCGAGCGACCGGGGCCGGCCGGGGCCGCGCAGGGCCGAGCCCCCCCTGCTGCCGCCGCCCGCGGTACCTGCCGCCGCCCGGTGCCGGTCCCCGCCGGAAGCAGACCCCGGCGCGAGCCGCTTCCGGCACCGCCGCCACCTCTGACCCCGGAAGGGAAAAGCCAGAGCGAGGCTGCGCCGGCGCCGACCATCGCCGGCTGCGGGGGGGGGCAGTCCCGACTTGGGGAGGGGGCGGGAGAGACCATTCCCCACCGGCGGGGGGATCAGTGGGGCTGGGAGGGACCATTCCCCACGGGAGGGGGGGCGGGTCAGTGGCGTGAGGGAGGGTCCATTCCCCGCCGGGGGGGGGTGGTCAGTGGGGCTGGGAGAGCCCATTCCCCACAGGGGGGGAGGTCAGTGGGGTGAGGGAGGGACCATTCCTCGGGGGGGGGAGGGGGGGACGTCAGTGGGGCTGGAAGAGCCCATTCCCTACGGGAGGGGGCGTCAGTGGGGCTGGGAGGGTCCATTCCCAGCCGGGGGGGGGGGGTTGGTCAGTGGGTCTGGGAGAGCCCATTCCCCATGGCGGGAGGGGGGGGGGGGGGGTGTCGGTGGGTCTGGGAGGGCCCATTCCCCACGGGAGGGGGGGTCAGTGGGGCAGTGAGAGCCCATTCCCCGTGGTGGTGGTGGTGGGGGGGGTCCGCGGGGCACGGGCCCGACCCCATAGCTCTGCCCCATAGCTCCCTTCTCTCGCCCCCCCACCATACCCAGACTCCCCCCCCCACCCCCCATCCGCTGCCCCACACCCCCGGCTGTCCCCCCCCAACAACACGGGGCCCAGGGCCCCCCCCAAAAGCAGCCTCCAGCCTCTCTGTACAGCCGTTTATTGCGGGCGGGGGGGGGGCTCAGCTCCACGGGGGCCGGGGGGCAGCAGCCGGGGGGGGGGCCCAGGCCCCGCCGCCCCCGGGGGTCCCGGCAGCCGGGGTTGCGGGTGCTGGGGGGGGACGCGAGGCCTCGCCGGGACCCCCGGCACCCAAGCGTGGCCCGGGTGGCCGGGCATGGCGGAGGAAGCGCAGGCAGGGCAGGCAGCAGCCATGGGGGGCAGCCGGGGCGAGGCGGGGGGCGCGGGCGAAGCTGCTGCGGGCCGGGAGCCCGGTGGCCCGGTGGTGGCTAACTGTTGCCCAGCGGGAAGGTGGGCGAATGGCGCTCGGTGCCGATGGGGCGTGAGGGCACCTCGGCGAAGCCGACGTGTCGCCGCTCTGGGGAGGGAAAGGCGGCAACGGGGTCAGGCGCGGGGGGCCACCGGCAACGGGGCCACCGGGGACGGGGTGGGGGGCGGAGGGTGACACCCCGCGTACCCCCGGTGCCGCCGTCCTCCTGCTCCCGTCCCGGCTCCTCCTCGTCACCCTCCGCTCCCTCGGGGTCCTCGGGGATCTCCGACACCGTCAGTGACTTCAGGTCCTCGCCGCGCTCCTCTATGCCGCCGGCGAAGGACACCTTCTGCCCGCCTGCGGGCAACGAGGACGGTGGCCCCCGGGGACCCCCAGCTCCGGGGTGACCCCGCTGCCACCGCCCAGGTCCGGGCAGCGCCGGGGGGGGGGGGGCACGGCACCCTGAGCCCCGGCATCACCCAGCATCCCCGGGATGGGGGGCTGCGGCGGGCGGGTGGGCAGCCATGTCCCCCCGCTGTCCCCATCCACTCGCTGTCCCCATCCACTCGCCGTCCCCATCCACTCGCCATCCCCGTCCCCTCGCCGTCCCCTGTCCCCCCCTGCCATCCCCATCCCGTTACCTTTCCGCTTGTGCGCCTTGGGGCCGGCGGGGAAGTAGCTCCGCTCGGCTCTGGCCTGGCTCCCTGGGGCTGCTGGGGCGGGCGGCGATGAGCCGAGGGCAGGGGACGGCACGCGTGGCACCGCCGGAGCCGGCCACCGCCATGGCAGCCCAGCGGCCGGGGGTCCGGCTGGTGTCAGCGCCGCCCCGGCGGGGGACGGTGACGCTTCCTCGGCGGGGGGACGTGGTGGGCCCCGCGGGACCCGCTTAGCTCGGGGCGAGCGTGTAGCAGGTCTGGGCAGCAGCAGCCTGTGTCCCCCCGGGCACCCACCCTGTCCCCGAGGGTGGCAGGGGACGGTGGCACGCCAGGGCTCTGGCAGCTCCATCCCCATGGCTCCGGCAGCCTTGTCCCCATGTCCCCTGGGCTCCAGCAACCCCGTCCCCGTCTCCCCGTGTATCCCAGGCTCCAGCAATCCTGTCCCCATGTCCCTTGGCCTCCGGCAGCCCTGTCCCCGTCTCCCCTGGGCTCCAGCAGCCCCATCTCCATGTCCCCACATCCCCCAGGCTCCAGCAGCCCCCTCCTCATGTCCCCCCCTGGCTCCAGCAGCCCTGTCCCTGTGTCCCCCAGGCTCCAACAATCCTGTCCCCATGTCTCCCGAGCTCCGGCAGCCCCGTCCCCATGTCCCCACATCCTCCAGGCTCTGGCAGCCCCTTCCTCATGTCCCCCAGGTTCCAGCATCCCCATCCCTATCTCCCCCTCTGGCTCCAGTAGCCCTGTCCCCATGTCCCCTGAGCTCCTGCAACCCCGTCCCCATGTCCCCCCCGGGCTCCAGCAGCCCCATCCCTGTGTCCTGATGTCCCCCAGGCTCCAGCAGCCCCCTCCCCATGTCCCCTGGGCTCCTGCATCCCTGTCCCCATGCTCCCCCCCGGGCTCCAGCAGCCCCGTCCCCCGTCCTGTGTCCCCCTCACCAGGCTCCAGGGCACTGTCGGGGTCGCAGGCGCGGGCCAGCTCGTGCTCCCCGTCATCGGGTTCCCCGTCGGAGCTGTCGCCCCCGCCCAGGCCACTCTCCAGGTGGGACTGCACGATGCGCTGCACCGCTGGGGAGGCACCGGCGTCAGGACCCCACTGCGGGCACTGGGAGCACTGGGAGCACTGGGGTCTCCCCGCGGAGCCACGCGGCACCGGGAGAGGCGTGGGGTGGTCCAGCGTACCCAGTGCCCCCAGCCCACCCCGCACAGCCCCCGTGCCTCAGTTTCCCTGTTCGGCCGGTACCTTTGAGCGAGGGCGGTGTGTAGGCACACGGGTTGGTCCTCTTTGGTTTTAGCAGGCAGCCCTCGCCCGAGGCGCGCTGTGGGAGGGAGCAGAGTTGGGGCCAGGGTCCCGATGTCCCCGGAGGAGCCTGGCACCCCCCCCGGGTGCTGTGACAGGGGTCTCGCAAAGGGGACCCAAGGCTGACCCCCCCCCCCCGCCCTTGACCTCCCAGGGATGAGGACCCTCAATGGGGATCCTGTGTTGGGGACATCATGCTGGGGACCCCGTCATGGGGATGTGGCGTTGGGGACCCTGGGGTGGCGTCCCCGTGATGGTCACGAGACGGTTTGCACCACGGCCAAGCGCCACAGCCTGGCTTGGCTCTGTGTCCCCGTCCCCGCAGCGCTGGCGCCGTGTGCCCGTGGCGTCCCGGGGACCGATAAGCGCCGGGGCCAGGTCGGGACGGGGCGGCGGGTGCCTGGGCTGGGCCCCGATAACCCCCCGGTGCCCACGGGACGGGGGAGCGGGGCTGCCCCGGGGGTCCCAGCGCCACCCTGGGGGCCCTGGCGCCCACTCACCTGGTAGGGCAGGGACTCGTCCTCTGGGTCGGCAGCGCCAGGGAGAGAGGGGTGAGCGGGACGGGGGCTGCTGGCCCCCAGCGGAGCCGGGCAGGTCCCTGCCCACCCCCGGACCCCCGCTCGAGGGGGTTACCCTGCCCACCAGGGACCTACCACTGCGTCCCATCCTGCCACCGTGTCCCGTCCCTGCCACCGCATCCCATCCTGCCACCCCATCCCTTATGTCACACCCCATCCCCTCCCTGCCACCATGTCCCCTCCCTGACATCCCATACCATAAGTGACACCGCATCCCATCCCGCCACCATGTCCCCTCCCCACCACCATGTCCCCTCCCCGCCACCATGTCCCATCCCAGACATCCCATGCCATGCATGACCCCACACCCCATCCCTGCCGCCACATCCCATCCCTGCCACGACGTCCCCTCCCTGCCACCCCATCCTATCGGTGACACCACGTCCCATCCCTGCCACCACCTCCCATCCCTGGACCAGATGTTCCCTGCCACCACGTCCATCCCTGCCCCGTGTCCCACCCCCGGCGGGTGCCCATCCCTGCCCCGCTCACCTGGGGAGGAGTGCTCGGAGAGCTGGAAGAGCATGGCCGGCGTGGGCCTCCGCCGGCGGATCTGGGGCACAGCGGGGTGTCACCGGCCAGCTGGGGACACCCGGGGTCCCCTGTCCCCTGCCCTGCGCCCCAGGACCGAGACCCCATGCACATGCCTGCACACGTGTGAGCGCGCGTGTGTGTGTGTGAGCGCGGGTGCGGGGCCATGCACCCACCCGGCACGGGGAGGGGGGCACCCAGCCCGGGGCTGCCAGCGGGGAGCAGGGGACAGGGGCACCCGGCTCCGGCCGGGGCAGGGGTCCCTGCTGAGCCAGCCCCACTGAATGGCACAGTGCCCCACAGAGGGATCACAGCCCCATCCTGGGGTCCCCACGGTGTCCCCAGTCTCTCCCAGCCCCACGAGAGCCCCTCTGCGGGGACTCTGGGTCCGATGTGCACTGGGGACATCCACTCAGGCTGGGGACAACGCGCTGGGGGTGGCTGCGCCGTCCCCCAGCGTGTCCTGTCCCCTCTGTCCCATCCCTGTCCTCATCCTGTCCCCTCTGTCCCATCCCTTCCCTTCTGTCCCATCCCTGATCCCTCCTGTCCCGTCCCTGTCACTGTCCTGTCCCCCTGTACGACTCTCCTCCATGGGACCACGGCTCACGCAGGGACTTTGGAGCTCTCTCGTCCTGTCCCCGTCTCTCCCCTGTCCCGTCCTGCGTCCCCCATCCAGTCCTGTCCCCTCTGTCCCTCCCGTCCCACTCCCTGTCCCCTCTGTCCCCTCCGATCCCCCTTGCCCTGCTCTCCCGCTCCCACCCCCTCCCTCCTGTCCCCTCTGTCCGCTCCAATCCCCCTTGTCCCATCCCCTTTGTCCCATCCCCTCCCTCCTGTCCCTTCTGTCCCCTCTGATCCCCCTTGTCCCATCCCCTCTGTCCCACCCCCTCCCTCCTGTCCCTTCTGTCCGCTCCAATCCCCCTTGTCCCATCCCCTCCCTCCTGTCCCTTCTGTCCCCTCTGACCCCCCTTGTCCCATCCCCTCTGTCCCATCCCCTCCCTCCTGTCCCCTCCGATCCCCCTCGTCCTGCTCTCCCGCTCCCATCCCATCGCTCCCGTCCCACTCTGTCCCCATCCCGTCCCATCTGTCCCCATCCCTCCCGCAGGACACAGCTCACACCGGCACCTTTGGGGCTCTCCCGTCCCCCTCCATCCCTCCAGGTCACGCCGGGGGGGGTCCCTCGTCGCCCCGAGGTCACCGGCAGCGCTAGCGCTGCCGGTGACCTCGGGGCGACGAGGGACCCCCCCCCGACGTGACCTCCGTACCCCGATGTCCACCCTCACCATCTCGACGGCGCGGGGGTCCAGCTGGCTGGGGGGGGCCGGCACCGAGAACTGGATCTTCTTGCGGTCCTTGGGGTCCATGGCCTTGACCGCGCTGTCACCGCCGCTACCGGAGACGGAGGGGGGTGGGGGGGGGTGGGAGCTGTTGGGGGGGGTCGTGGGGGGTCCCTGCCACCGGTGCCGAGCGGAGTTCGGTAGCACCCGGGGCTCGGTACGGTGAGGACTGAGAGCGGCGGGAGGTGGGGAAGGCAGAGCCGGTGAGGAGGAGGAGGAGGAGGAGGAAGGAGAGGGAGGGAGGACACGTCTCCTACCAGGCGCTGAATTATTCATCCCCCCCCCCCCCCCCTCCCCACGGGCAGGGGGGCTGAGGCCGCGGTAATGAGCCCTTGGGGAGCCCCCGAGGGGGTTCAGCCGAGCCGTGGGGGGGCCTTTAACCCCTTCCCTGCCGGGGGGGGTGGGGAGGGTGTCCCCTGATCGCGGTGGCCAGGTGGGACGGGACGGGGACGAGAAGGGAAAGGGTGCCTCCGCGGGAGTCCCCATCCCTCGTGCCTCAGTTTCCCTGCAAAGCCGCAGGCAGGGACAGGGACAGGGACAGGGACAGGGACAGGGACAGGGACAGGGGCACTCACCCTCAGAGGGGCAGCAGGAAAATCCCCTCAGCTGCTCCGTGCCCCACCAATGCCCTGCTCCCACCCCAGGGGACAGGGACACTGCTCCTGCAGGGGTGGCATCCAGGGGACACAGGACCCCCCAAAATGTCCCATCGCCCGTGTGCCAGGGCTCCCGCACGGCCACCAGCCGCAGCCCTGGGGACACCAGGGTGTGCCAGAGGCAGGGGACTGTGCCCTCGCCGGGGACCGTGCCCGGCTGCCCTGGCTCTGCCCCAGCTCTCGGTGGATTTCCTGCTGGAAAATTCCACCAAATCCAAAGTTTCCCCCAGGGAAAGTGGGATCTCGCCCCCCCCCCCCCTCCCCGGGGTGCAACCTCCTGCCTGGGCACTGCTTGGCACCGGTGCCTGGCGCTGCACATGCCAGGCTCTGCCGTGGCCCTGCCAGGAGGGACCCGGGCACGGAGGGCACCTCTCCGGAGGGGGACAGACGGGGGGTCCCTGTTGAGGGGGGCGGCGGTGTCACCGATAGCCCCCACAGTGGCACCCGTCCCCTCATGGGGTGTCCTGGCCAGGGGACAGGGCCGGGGCGGTGGCGTTGGCGCTGAGGAAGCCGCCTCCGAGGAGAACTGAGGAAGGGGGAGCCGGGAGCTGGCTCCGGCCCCCGGATCTCCTGGTGCTCCAACGGCTGCGGGTGGCCGCGGGCCAGCAGCCATCGCTCCAGCAAAATATTTACCCGAGTGGCACCGTGCCATGGACCAGCCTCCCGCCCGCCCGGCCCCGCGCGGCAAAGCACGGCGAAGCCCGGCTCTGCGCGGCAAAGCGTGGCAAAGCCTGGCAAAATGTGGCAAAGCCTGGCAAAGCCGGGCTCTGGGTGGGCAAGCTTGGCCCGGTGGCACAGCGCAGCCCCACGTGGCACTGCCCACAGTGGGGACAGCCCAGGGACGGCCACCAGCAGAGCCTGCGTCCCCACAGAGGGGACTGGAAGGGGGCGAGGGGTCCCTCGGTCACCCCAGGCTGGCCCTGTGCCGGGGGTGCCCATGGCGGGCTCTGAGCATCCCCATCCCAGCCCAGGACCCCCGTCGTTATGGCAACAGGTTCCCGGGCTCCTTCCCGCTGCCGTTCCTGTTCCTCCCACCCGCGAAGGCGCCGTGCGAGGGGGTGGCCGGGTCCCCTCCCCTCCCCGCGCTGCGGCAGCGGCTGCACCCGCAGCCCCCCGGGATTGGCACGCGCCGCCCGCGCCCGCACCCACGCAGCCTGCGCCCGCCGGTGGCACCCGCAACTCGGCGCAGGGGGGTACCGCACCAGGCCCAGCACTCAGCACCGTGCTGGGGAGGGGACACGGTGCCCGAGCCCCCTCCGTGCCACGTGGCTCCGGGCATGTGTGCCCCACATGGCCCCTCTCCTCGCCGTGCCAGCCCCATCCTGGCACTGTGGGCACTCAGGATGCGCCGTGGCGGGCAAGGGCAGAGCCACCGGTGCTTGTGCCATGCCATGCCATGCCATGCCGTGCTGTGCCATGCCGTGCCGTGTGGCGGGGGCTGCAGCTCTGCGCAGCAGCGAATCCTCCTGCAGAGAGAGTAAATATAGCAGCTGGTTTCGGGGAAGCAGCACTCGCCTCCTCGTCCCCCGCCAGCGGGCACCGGCGAGGAGCAGGAGCCTTTGCCCGCTGGCAGAGCGACGGTGGGGACATCGGGCCGGACACGGGGCCGGAGAGACAGGGTGCCGTGGGGCTGGGGCGTCGAGGTGGATGGGGCTGCAATGGGGGGACGGGGGCTCCGCGGCTGGGGCACCTTGGGGAGGGGACATAGTGGGGACAGGGTGCCACAGGGACGGGGCATCGTGGGGACAAGGTATGCTGGGGATGGGGTGCCATGGGGACGGGGGGTGGTGGGGACAGAGCACCGTGGTGGGGGGGTTGCACCAGGGAGGGGGCACGGCGGGGACAGGAGGGCACTGGGGACGGGGCACGGCGGGGACGGAGCATCGTGGGGACAAGAGGACACGGGGCCGCCGGCCCAAAAGGTGAGTGTCGGGGGGCGGGGCCTGTGCGGAGGAGGGGGCGGGGCCATGGAGGGGCGGGGCTCGGCCGGGGAAGCCGGGGGGGGGGGTGTCGGTGGGTGCTGGGCCCCCCCCCCCCCCCCCCAGTGCTCCCCACCCTGTGTATCCCCCTCCGGACGCCTGGGTCCCCTGCCCGGCCCTGCGGGAGGGGGTGCGCAGGGGGATCTTCCCGGGGTGTGTGTGTGTGTCCCCCCCCGACTCCCGGGGTCCCCCCCAGCTCCCCCCGGGCTGCGCACCCCGAGCCCCCCCCCGCTCCGCACCCCAGGACCCACCGTGGCCGCAGCCCTCCCGGGTAGAGACACACACACCCCGCCCCCCCCCGGGGCTCCGTGACCCCTCCGGAGCTGCAGCGGGGGCCGGCGGGCGGGGGCCGGTGCCCCCCCGGGCGCAGAGGAGGTGCCGGGAGTGGGAACACGCGTGGGAGCCCGAGGGGGCGGTGGGGAGCGGGGGGGAGGGGGGGGGGCCGCGGGGGCCTTAACCCTTTCCCTGCTGGGAGCCCCCCCCAGCGACAAAACTGGAGCATCGCAGGGGGGAAGGGGGACGTGGGGGCGGCCCCCTCCTCAAATGGGGCTGCATGGGGGGGGCCGGGGACCTGGACACTCCCACGGTGGCACCCCGCTGCTGCCAATGTCACTGCCCAGAGCAGCACTGGGGGGGTGAGGGTGACACCCCCTCGGTGCCATGGGGAAACTGAGGCACCGAGCAGCGCTGGCAGGACAGGGCGGGGGCTGAAACCCCAAATCCCCACCGCGATGGGGGGGCTCCAACCCTGCAGGAATGGGGGGGGGGGGAGCTGCACCCCCATAACCCCACCATGCAGGGCGGGGGGGCTGCAATCCCATGGTCTCAGTACAATGGAGGGGCTCCAACGCCAGCACGACGGGGCGGGGGGGGGCTGCAACCCCGCATCCCTGGGAAGATGGGGGGCTCCAACCCCGGTGTGAGGAGGGGACGAGTCCTTGGACCCCCAGGGGGATGGGGGGCTTCAACCCCACCCCTCCAGTAGGATGGGGGGGCCCGTGTCCCCATCAGGATGAGGGAGGGTCCCATCCCCGCACCCCAGCAGGATGAGGAGGGGGCTGTGTCCCCATGTCCCCCTGGGGCTGGGCCTGGCCCCGGTGGCCTCACCAGCCCAACCGTTGCCCGTGGGCCCCGTGGCCGCTGATGGCAGATGCCATCCCCAGCGCGGCTGGCATGGCGGTGCCCGAAGCTGGCATGGCTGGGCTGGCACGGCCACCCCGGTGCTGGCACGGCCGCGCGGCGAGCTCAGGCCTGGGCACGGGCTCAAGGGCTTTGGCACAGGGTGGCCGGAGCGGAGCCGCGGCTGGAGCCGTCCCGCTTGGCAGCCGCCGGCCACCAGCCCATGCCAAAGCTCGCGCCCCGGGGTGGGACTGGGGGCTGCCACAGGGGCTGAGGGGCACTGGGGGGTCCTGGGACAATCCCCCCGGGGTGGGCACCCAACTCAGGTGGGGGATGCACCAGCTCGGGGGGGTCTGTGCGCATGGAGCCCGGTGCGGGGGGCTGCTCGCCCTGGGAGGGTCTGAACCTGGGGTGGGGGGACATGGGGGGGTCAAAGCCCGGAGGTCCCGAGGAGGGAGGGGGTGCAGAGGGGAGACCAGGGGAGGCAGCCCGGGGGGTCTTCTCTTGCTGGGGGACATCAGTGCCGGCCGTGCCTCAGTTTACCCACCTGTAGCACGTGCCCTCCACAGCCCGAGTGCCCATCCGCCCCCTTCCCCAGCGAGGTGTGACCCCCGGTGACACAAAAGCCTGTGCCGGTGTCACCCCCGGTGCCCTGCCAGGGTGGGCTGCAAGGGGAGGGGGGCTGCCAGCCCCGCTCCCCCCACCCCGTCCCCATCGATGAGACCCTCCCGGGGAGGGGGCCCGGCCGGCGCCCGGCCGCCAGCACAGACCAGTTTGCTGCCTCCATTCCCAGAAGAAAGAATAAAGTTAAAACATCTGTTAATTTATAAACCAATTTAACCATGACTGGTTAATAAATAGCTACCAGCTGCCAACCCCCCACCCTCCGCCCGGGCGAGGGGCGAGCGGGGAACCGGGGACGCGCTGCCAGCCGGGCTCGCTTGCCCCCCCCGGTGCCATTGTCACTTGTCCCAGTGAGGGTGTCCCCGGGGTCCCCCGGGGGATGTGGCTGCCCAGGGGGCCGGGGTTTGTCGGGGACACCCCAGTGCAGGCAGGGAGGGTGGCGCCCGGCATGGGGGGGGGGTCCCAACAAAGGGACTGTCGGGTGCAAACCCATAAGGGTGAGCGTGCCCTGGGCAGGGAAGGTGCCCGGGCGGGGGCTCTGCTCATGCAGGGGAGGGGGACGGGGACGTGGGGATGTGGGGACACGGGTCCCTGCTGGGGGGGGGGATGCCCTGTTCAGGGTGGGACGTTTCAGTGGGTGCTGGTGCGGTGGGAACCGGGGCTGCGGGGGGTGTGTGTGTGTGTGTGCTGGGAGCGTGTGCGTGTGTGTGTCAGGGGGGTGCGTGTGTGTGTCAGAGGGGTGTGTGTGGGTGTGTGTGTGCCAGGGATGTGCGTGTGTGTGTCAGGGGGGGAGGGGTGTGTGTGCCAGGGGTGTGTGTGTGTGTGTGTGTGTCAGGGGTGTGTGTGTGTGTGCACGCCAGGGATGTGCGTGTGTGTGTCAGGGGTGTACATGGGTGTCAGGGGGGTGTGTGTGTGTCAGGGATGTGCGTGTGTGCCAGGGTTGTGCGTGTGTGTGTCAGAGCGGGGGAGTGTGTGTGTGTCAGGGGTGTGTGTGTGTGTGTGCGCCAGGGATGTGTGTGTGTGTCAGGGGTGTACATGTGTGTCAGGGGGGTGCATGTGTGTGTCAGGGGTGGGTGTGTGTGTGTGCCAGGGATGTGTGTGTGTGTGTGTCAGGGGTGTGTGTGTGTGTGTGCCAGGGGTGTGTGTGTGTGTGTGTGCCAGGGGTGTACATGTGTGTCAGGAGCGTGTGTGTGTGTCAGGGGTGGGTGTGTGTGTGTGTCAGGGGTGTACATGTGTGTCAGGGGTGTGTGTGTGTGTGTGTCAGGAGTGTGTGTGTGTGCACAGGAGCGTATGCACGTGTGTGTGCATGCGTGTGTGTGTCAGGGACGTGCGTGTGTGTGCGCACGGAAGCGTATCCGTGGGTGTGGGCATGTGTGTCTGTGAGACAGGGATGCACGTGTGCGTGCACGGGAGCGCGTGTGAGCGCGTGCAGGCGAGGATGTGCCGTGGGTGTGCATCTACGTCTGCGGGCACGTGTGCAGGCACGCGTGTGCGTGCACAGGAGTGTGTGTGTGTACGTGTGAGGGATGTGCACGTGTGCAGGCACGCGTGTGCGTGCACAGGAGTGTGTGTGTGTACGTGTGAGGGATGTGCACGTGTGCAGGCACGCGTGTGTGTGCACAGGAGTGTGTGTGTGTACGTGTGAGGGATGTGCACGTATGCAGGCACGCGTGTGCGTGCACAGGAGTGTGTGTGTGTGTACGTGCGTGTGCACGTGTGTGTCTAGGGACACGAATGTGCGCACAGGAGTGTGTGCATGTGTGTGCATGCATGTGTGTGCGTGTTTGTGTGTGTGTGTCAGGGATGTGCAAGCGTGTGCACGCGTGTATGTGCCAGGGATGTGCATGTGTGTGCATATGTGTGTGTGTGCGCGTGTGTCCACGCACAGGAGCGTGCAGGGTGCCCGTGCACGTCCCCACGCCAGCGGAGCCGGGCGCCGAGCGGGGACACCCCGTCTCTCCCAGGGGAGCTGCTGTCCCCACGAGGCCGTGAGCTGGTGACGCGTCCCTTGGCGTGTGCTGGGCCTGGCACGGAGCATCCTCATCGCACACGGATCCCGGACGGATGCGGATGGAGAAGGGCCTGGCCCTGGCGCTGCGGTGAAACCAGGGATGGCCGCGGCGAGGGGGCCGGGCGGTGGAGTCCCCGCTCCTGCCCCCTTCCCAGCCCCCCCATCCCGTCTCCCCTCCCCGGGGCCGGAGGGTGCAGCGGGGTTGCGGTGCCCGGGCACGAGCCCCTTCCCGGCCGCGCGCGCCCCGACACGTGTCGCAATAGTAATGTAATTTGTACGTTAACAATGGGCAGCTTGAGGTTTATATTTAATTACAACGTTTGCACCAACCTGAACTCACCCTTATTCATCAATAATGCATGGGTTTGTGTTTATCGCTGCTTAATTAATCTGTGCTTACGACAATTAAAGGCTTGCAAAATCCCCAAAGGTGGCGGCGGGGAGCGGCTGCGCGGTGCCGGCCTGGTGGCGGTGCCAGCGTGGTGGCGGCGGTGCTGGTGGGGTGGCAGCGCCGGCGTGGTGGTGGTCCCCGGCGCGGCGGCGGTGGCTGGGCAGGAGCCGGAGCAGCTGCAGAGCGGGGTGACCCCCCCCGGGGTAGCCGCATCCTCGGGGGTGTCCCCATGCCAGGAGGGAGCAGCCACCTCCCAGGTGCAGGGGGGAGAGCCCCCGGGTGCGGGGCGCTGCGGTGGGGGGAGCCCGGAGGGGGCACCTCGCTCCCTGCCTCAGTTTCCCCAGCAGGAGACACCCAGGGCTACCGCAGCTGCCGGGCACAGAGCCACCGCGTCACCCCTTGAGACCCCCAACCTCCCCCCGCCTCCTCCATCGCCTTTTTCCTTCGCTTTTTCCTTTTCCCTCCCTCTCCTCCGTCCCCTCGTCCCCTCCTGCCCCCCGGGGCCGGGGGGGCCGGTGCCCCCCGAGCCGGGCAGCGTGGCCAGGCCGTGCCACGCCAGCTCTGCGCCTTTAAGCGCGGTGCGGCGCGGCTGTCCCGGATCAGCCGGAGCGCCTATTAAAATTTTATGCGAAGTGTAAATGGGCCAGGTCTCCAGCTTCCCGCTCCCTCCGAATGATTTATTACTCGCAAATACCACAGAACTAATTAGTATAGTAATTAATTAATACGAATTTGCATATTTGCATGTGCAATTAGTGCAGTGGAGTGATTACTCTGAAAATGAGAAGTTGGGCTTGTCAGATGGTAGTGTGAACTGGAGTGGAAAAAGCCTCGTGCAAATGAACCCGGGCACGCGGCGGCACGCGGCGGCACGAGCCCCACGCCGCCGCCACGCCGGGCACCGCGAGGCCCCACGCGTGGGACGCGGCGGTGGGAAAGGGTGGTGGTGGCGGGGGAGGGGGGGTGGGTGGAGAGCGGAGGGCACACATTCAGCCCCGGGGACCCCCATAGCCCTGGCCTGGCCCTGGGCCCCCGCCATGGGGACCGCTCCATCCCTCGGCCATCTCCATGGCGACTGGCAGTGCCAGGCGCATCGCCATGGCAACGGGCCGGGCCACGCAGCCTCGCCATGGTGACTGTCGTCATCGGCGCCCTGTCGCCATGGAGACACCCCCCCACACACACACCAACTCCCCCAAATCCACTCCCTGCCGGGTCCTCCCCCCCCACTCCCACCCCCGACATCGATGGCTCGGGGTGTTGGGATGGGGGTGCCGCGCTCCGGGCTCGGCGTCCCCAAAGCCACCCGGGATGCGGGATGGAGGTCCCCGATGTCCCCAGGGATGGGAGCACCCCGGGGTGGGGGTCAGGTCCCCAGAGTGCCCGACACCGGGTGTCCCCCCCCATGCTCTGGGGCTGGCAGGGATAGCCGAGCCCCGCCATGGCAGCACCGGGCTGGATCAGCCCCCAGGGGTGGGGGCCCCAAGCCCACCCCGCCCAAGAGAGTGGTCTGGCACCCACAGCCCTGAATCCGGCCCTTCGCCTTTGTCCCTGGTGCCACCCCCGTCCCCCCTCTCCTGCGGCCCCTGTGGCCCCTGTGCCCACCCACCCCGCTGAGGCCGGACGCCACTCGGTGCATTTCTGGGAGAGCCACCGGCCGCCTTGGTTTGGGGGACACCAGCGCAGAGGGGCACAGGCGAGGGGGGCGATGGAGGGGGACGTGGCTGCAGGCAGCCCCCGCCGCCCCCGCGCACCACGTCCCCCCGCCACTGCGCCCCGCCGTCTCCCTGAAACGGGCCCAAGCGGACGCCATCTGCCGCGGGGGGGCTGGGGGCCGGTGCCAGCAGCGCTCGTTCAGCCGCGCCGCGCCGTGCCCACGCCGGTGCCACCGCTGGGCTGTGTGCTGGCCCTGTGTGCCCCCCCCGCGACGTGGCCAGGGCAGCCATGGGGGGGATGCTGTGGCCACAGGGGGCCTCCTGTCCGCTCCTGGGGCCTTGTGACATCACAGTCCGGTGGTTGTGATGTCACAGCCTGTTGTGACCTCACCAGGGTGGCCTTATTACCTCATCAGCAGCCGGCTCTGCTGGTGGCACAATGGCAGCCCCCTCCGGCTCTGGGTCTCAGGCCAGGGTCCCCCTGTCCCAGCTCCTCCACGGTCCCCAAAGAGCATCCGACCCCAGCAGGGGCGAAGCCAGTGACCGACGGGTGACAAAGGAGCATGAGGTGGGGAACGACAAGTCCCCTGGGGCCACCCGTCCTCCCGCCCTGGGACCCTCCATCCCCAGCCCCGTGCGCATCCGTGGCTCCGGCAGTTTCCCACCGGACAATCCCCAGGACGTCGTTTGCTTAATTAACACCGTGTGTCTTAAAAACCGCAGGACGAGTCCCCGGCGGATGGGTCGGGGGGTGCGGCTGCCCCGGGGGCAGGATCCGGCCGGGGGAGGTGAAGCCGTCACCCCACGGCGACGGGGGCTTTGCTCGGCACCAGCACCGCAGCCCTGGGGCCGGCACGGCACCTCCCCGTCCCCCTGCCGCAAGAGAGGGTTCACTGAAAGCTCCCCCCGCCCCCGATCCTGGCTGAGTCAGGACCGCCCCATTCTTCCCTCCCTGCCTCAGTTTCCCTCCACCGTCAGCTTCCCTCTCCCAGGCTCCCCAGCCCCCCCATGACCCTGCCGGCCCCGTCGCAGGGACCTTTAGGGACACAGGAACAGGCAGGGCACCCCCACCCCCATCCCCGTCCCCCATGGACCCCCACCCGCAGACGAGGCCCTGCTCACCCGGTGACGGGAAGATGCCCAGGGACGGGTCCCACGAGGGAGAGCTGCTCCGGGGCCCACTTCGTCCCCGAAGACAGCGGGGACGGGGACAGGCTGGGCTCCCGCTCCCGCCGCTCTCGTCCCCTCGGCTGACATTCCCCGGCGGTGGCTCCGCCGCGCGTTACCGCATCCATCTCTCCCCAGCCTTCACCTCCCAGAAATATTGCAGCGCGGAGCCGGCTCCATCTGGCACCGGCCCCCGCCTCCCCCCGCCGCTGCTCGCGGGGAGACGCCACAGCCGGCTCCTCCGCTCGGGCCCCGGGTGGCTGGGTCCTGCCGAGGGGGGATGGGGACCCCGCTGGCGAGGGGGGCCAGCTCGGGTGCCCCCCAGCCCACCCTGGGGAGGGACGGCGTGGCCTCGCCGAGGCAGCCGGCTGCGGTGCCACCGCGCACCGGCCCCACGCTGGGGATGCGGCAGCCGGCTGAGCCCCGGCAAACTCGCCCCACGCGGGCCCCCGGGAGCCGGCACGGGCCCAGCTGGCTCCCAGCCGCGTCCCGGCACCACCCAGCACCCAGCTCCCACCCCCGGCTCTGCCGGTGCCGACCCATTTCCATGCCCCCGCCGTGTCCCTCCGGATGCCACGTGTCCCCCAGCACCCACCTCCGCTGCCACCGCTCCCGGCAGGGTCCCCGTCCTCATCCGTCGCCTTCCTGCCGGAGAGAGGGGAAGGGACGCGGAGGATGAATTTTGGAGGAGGAAAGAGCTTCGTGCACCAGCCCAACGCCCCGCTGCGCCTGCCGGGCAGCGAGGCACCCAGGGACCTGGCTGGGGTGGCCGGGGACAGGAGGTGGCCGTGCCAGGAAAGCCGGCCGGTCCCCGCACACGAGGAGCAGCAGCAGGATGGGGACCACAGCCCCGGGGTCACCGGGCCCAGCTCCCCCAGCCCCAACCTCCTGGGGCAGGAGAAACCCCCCCACACCCAGCCCCTGCACCCAGAGCACCAGCACCCAGCCCTGCCCCAGATCCCACCCTGCGCCCCCCAAGCTGCGCCCGGCCCCAGCGTCCCCCCGACCTCACCTCCCCTTGCCCAGGGCAGCCCCATTTCCCCCGGGGGCCAGATCCTGCTCACGCAGCCCCCGTGCCATGATGCTGGGAGCCCCACTCGCCACCCTGGATGAACCCCCCCAAAAAAGGCACCCAAGGATCCCCGCCGGGGAGCGGGACGGGGCTGTCCCTGCCCCGCTCTGCCCTGTGCCATCACCAGCCGTGGCGGAGGGGACATCATGGGGATGGCACTGGGATCCACTGCAGGCCGTGTCCCGGCACAGGCCGTCTGGGGGCCCCCGGCACCGCCCCGGCCCCGGCACAATGCAGCAGTTTGGGTTTTCATCTCCCCGCTCCCCTTTCATCTCCTCTCCCCGTTTCATGTCTCCACTTTCTTCTCCCTCCAAGCGCTGTGCATGCTGATGAGGCTCACACCGGCGCCCACCCTCGCCGCTCGCCGGCTGCTAATTAGGCTGTAACGGATGCACCGGGCCGGGGGCTTGCGGCTTGTCCCTGTCCCCATCCCTGTCCCCAGCCCGGCCGCTCACGCTGGGGCATCTCCTCGGCCTCAGGCAGCTCCGGTGCCCCCACGGGTGGTGATCCCGGTGCCGGGAATCAGGGCACCGGCGACTTTGCTGCCCTGACGCCGGGCATGCCACCCGCCAGGAGCTGGGCGTCCCCTGGGCTGGGAACCGAGGGCAGCGGAGTGGGGACTTACCCAGAGCCGGCAGGAACGGGCAGCGCCGTCGTGCCGCGGGCACCAGGCAAGGGTTGGCTCCTGAGGGCCAACGGTGATGCCCGCCTGGCACTCGCCGGCAAAATGAAGATGGCAACAACAGAGGGAGGTGACCGGGTGCCGCGGAGAAGGGCTGCGACGTGCCGGGAGGTTGCCCAGGAATCGGTGCCCCCGCACAGCACCGGCACCGGCACCGGCATGGCTGGGGTGGGCCCTGCCTCCCCGCGGGCCAGCTCCAGCCCAGGTGCCATCTGCTCGGCCGCAGCCGTGAGTGACAGTCGGAGGGTTCGGCAATGGGAGCGTGCGGGGGGGACGCTCACCGCCGGTGGAGGCCCCTCCGTCACGTGCCAGCCCCAGCACCTGCACCGGGGGAGTGGGCGCCGCTGACGCCGCTGCCACAGCCCCGGCGGCCAGGCACGGCCAGCCCTTTGTCTGCGTGTGGGCACAGCCCCGGCCACCACTGCCACCACGTCCCTGCCGTGCCCACGCCGTGGCCGTGCCGCCCTTGCCAGCATGTGCCGGTGTGCGGCACCCACCACCTGCTGCCCTTTCCCCCGCCCACACCCCTCAAGCTGGGCAGGTCCCGACCCCCCTGAGGTCGTGGGGACAGAGGGGATGCAGGACACGGGGACATCCCGTGGCTCATCCCCAAAGGCTGCGGCTGGGAACGGGGCACGGGGTGATGCGATCTGGCTCCCAGGGACACAACGCACCCGTTCCAGGCTGCCCGGCCCTGCTGCTGCCCGCCGCCAGTTTGCGGGCACAAGGGAAACGGCAGCAGCAATTTCTGGCTGCACGTGCCCCGTGGCGGGGACAGATTTGGAGGCCGGGGGGGTGACAGGGTGCTGCCAGGCCGGGGTGTGGGGCTGCTGCAGGCGAGGAGGTGCCTGGCAGACAAAGGCCTCACCGGCTGCGCCACGGCATGGCTGGGCCACCGCCACTGCCACCGTGGGACCCGCACCTGCGGGGGGCTTGGACCCCCCCGTCTGCACGGCGGCGGGCATGCGTGTGCATGTGTGTGCACGTGTGCGTGTGTGTGTGCGCTCGGTGTGCACGTAGGAGTGTGCCGAAGGCTGGCGGCGTCTGTGCGCGCCGGGCTGTGCCGCGGGGCTGCGGAGAGAGGCTGGCGTGGCCGTGCGGCCGAGGGGCTGCCATGGGGCGGTGGGCAGATGCAGGGGCCATGTGCCACCCACATGGGGACCCACAGCCCCGCAGCCGCCGGCCCTGCCCACGCCTGCCCCTGCATCCCCTGCCCGCGCAGGTGCCACCAAACTGGGCACCGCCACCGCCATCGCCTCCCCTGGGCCCTGCCCGGCTGCAGCCCCCTGCCCGCGCCAGGCCCTCGGCACCGCATCCATCCCCGCTCAGCTGGTGGCTGAGGGTGGGGACGGACCCGGGCAAGCCGCCGCGGTATTTTGCGGCGAGCCGCAGATGCCAGCTCCCAGCGAGGGTCCCCCGTGGCGTCTCCCCCCTCGCCCCGGTGCCCGCCGGCCGCCCCTGACACGCTCGGCCTGGCCGGGATGGCCGGTCTCCCCCGCCGCCTTGCCGCTGGCTCCATTGTTCAGCCCGGCCCCGCCATCGCCTGCATCTTGCCCGGGTCCCATTTTGCGGCGTGTAGGCAGAGCTGTAGATTTGGAAGAGGTTTTTTTTTTCTTTTTTTTTTTTTTTTTGGTGGGTTTTTTTTTTTTTTTTTTTTGAGTACAGAGTGACAGATGGCGAGTCCTCCTTCCCCAGAGAGACAAATCTCCCTGAATGCAAGCGCATGTCAATCATTAGCTCTCATGTGATAGCTCTCGCGCATGACGTGCCAACCATATGGCACTGGCAGCAGAGCTGGTACCCCCTTTGCTGGGTAGAGATGCCACTCTCGCCTCCTTTTGGATAGAGGACTGCAGGAGGCTGGAGCACCTCAAGGAGCCGCGTCCCCGTCCCAGAAGATGCTGGGAACAATGAAATAAGAATTCCTCCGGTCCGCCCGAAGGTGAGTTATGTAAGAAGTGGAGGGCTTGGGAGGGCAGCGGAGGAAACTTGAATGGAGAAAAGGCAACTTCCATGTTGATTTTGTTTCTCCGCCACGTCTCGCCCTTTTTTCCCCCCGTCTTTCGTTCTCCCCCGGCCCTCGCTTCTCCCGCTCCGCACCGGCCCCGCCGATGGGGTTTTTTTCCCCCCCTCCCCGGAGCCCCCCCCAGCCCCCCCTCCCCCCCCCGGGGAGGTTTTTGGGGCTTCGTGTCCCCCCCTCCACCGGTTCCCCCCCTCCCGCCCCCGCGGCTGGGCGCGCCCGGGGTGGCGCGGTCCCGGCGGGACGGAGCGGGCACCGGCGGCCGAAGCGGCATCAACGAAATCGGCGCGGAGCCGCCGCTCCGCCGCCCCCGGGGGCCCCGACCCGGCGGAGCCTCCTCCCCGCTCCCCCGCGGCGCCCCCGGCCCCCGCCCCGGGCGGCGCCCCCCGCCCCTGCCCCGCCGCCCCGCCCGGCCCCGGGGGCGACCCCGGCGGCGCCGCCGCCCGCGATCCCCGCGCTCCCCCGGGGGGGGGGGGACCCCGGCCGCGGCCGCCCCCGCCGCCCCCCGCCGCCCCCCGCCGCGCCGCCGTTTGATGCCGCCGCATTTTACGGGCCGCGCTCCGGTGGCCGGGGGGGAGCCTCGGGGCGGGGGGGGAACCCCGGGCGAGGCTGACGGGGCCGGAGGGGGTACGGGGCGGGGGGGGACGGACGGAGGAGGGGCGGCGGCCGTGCCTCGGCGCTCCGGCCCCGGGACGGCGGTGGCGGAGCCGCTACCGGGGCCGCTCCGCGCCCGCGGCGGGGAAAAGTTGGAGGCGTCAAATAACGGCCGGCGGCACCGGGCCCGGCCCGCGGGGCACCGCGGGGGGGGGACAGCGGCCGGGCCGGGGGCGGGGGGGCCGCAGGAGAGGGGCAGCGGGGCGCGGGCGGCGGCCGCGGGGAAGCCGGTGGGGGGGGACGTCGGGGGGGGACGTCGCCGCGCCCCGAGGGAGCCCCGGTGCCCCCGGGGTCGGGCGGCCGGGGCGGGCGGCGGCGGCGGGCGGCCCCGCTCTCAATTCGTTTTCGCCGGTCCCCGGCGCCGCGGAACCGCTCCCGGGGAGGGCGGGGAGCGGGGGGGGGGAGGGGGGGGCGGTGGGAGGCGGGGGGGGGGGGGGGGCGGCGGGGCCGCCGGTAACGCCTGGCTCTTTGCCCCCCGCTGCAGCCACCATGTTGACGCGACTTTTCAGCGAGCCCAGCCTGGTCCCCGAAGTGCCGAAATTCGCCGGTTGGGCCGAGGAGTGCGAGGAGGAGGATGCCCGCAGCGAGAAGGAGGAGCGGGCGGGGAAGGGCTGCGCCCTCCCGGAGGAGCCGCCCGAGGGTTCGCTGGGGGAGAGCAAGGAGGAAGGGGAGCTAGGCGGGGACGAGGAGGAGGAGGAGGAGGAGGAGGAAGGCTTGGAGGAGGCGGAGGGCGAGCGGCCCAAGAAGCGGGGCCCCAAGAAGCGCAAGATGACCAAGGCGCGGCTGGAGCGCTCCAAGCTGCGGCGGCAGAAGGCGAACGCCCGGGAGCGCAACCGCATGCACGACCTGAACGCGGCCCTGGACAACCTGCGGAAGGTGGTTCCCTGCTACTCCAAAACCCAAAAGCTCTCCAAAATCGAGACCCTCCGCTTGGCCAAGAACTACATCTGGGCTCTCTCCGAGATCCTGCGCTCGGGCAAACGGCCCGACCTGGTTTCCTACGTGCAGACTCTGTGCAAGGGGCTGTCGCAGCCCACCACCAACCTGGTGGCCGGCTGCCTGCAGCTCAACTCCCGCAATTTCCTCACGGAGCAGGGGCAGGAGGGGGGCCGTTTCCACGGTCCCAACGCCTCCTTCGCCGTGCACCCCTACCCCTACCCCTGCTCGCGGCTGGCCGCGGCGCAGTGCCCGCCCGCCGCCGGCCCCGGCTCCCACGGGCTGAGGACACACAGCTACTGCTCCTCCGCCTACGAGAGCCTCTACGGCAACGCCTCCCCCGACTACAACAGCTCGGAGTACGACGGGGGGCTCAGCCCCCCCCTCTGCATCAACGGCAACTTCTCCCTCAAGCAGGACTCTTCTTCCCCCGACCACGAGAAAAGCTACCACTACTCTATGCACTACTCGGCGCTGCCCGGCTCCCGCCCCGCCGGCCACAACCTGGTCTTCGGTTCGGCGGGGATGCGCGGGGGGGTCCACTCCGAGAACATCTTCCCCTACGACATGCACCTCCCGCACGAGCGGGGCCCCATGTACGAGGAGCTCAACGCCTTCTTCCACAACTGACATCCCCCCCGCAGCCCGGCCGCCCCGTCCCCCCCCCCGGGCGGAGGGGGGGAAAAACACACACACACACCCACACACCCACACACCCACACACACCCCCGCGGCGGCCCCGCCGACCGGCCCCCGGGGCTCCGCCGTGGGCTTTGGTGCAATATGGGGACCCGGCCCCGGCGGCGGGTCCCCGCGCCCCGTGGGGACAAAGTGCTTTTTTGGGAGGATTTTCCCCTTTTCCTTAAATTATTATTATTATTTATTATTTAGTTAGTCAAATTTTTATTATTACTATTGTCGAATTATTATTATTATTATTATTATTATTATTATTATTATTATTATTATTATTATTATTATTATTATTAATTATTTTCCCCGGGGGGTGACGCTCCCAGCGCGGCCCCGGCCCCCCCGGCCCCCCCGGTAGCGCCCTGCGGAGCCGCCCCCGATGCCCGGCCCGCTGGGTCGAGCCGCGTCGTTTCCTTTTTAATTCGTTTTAATTTAATTTAATTTTATAGAGAGATTTTATTTTTTTTTTTCTAATTTTCCCTTCCCTCCTCCTCCATTTTTGGGCCGTTTCTCCCCTCCGCCGCCGTGACGCTCCCCCCCCGCCCTACACCCCCGCACCCCCCCGGCATTGGACACCCGCTGCCCCGGCCCGTGGGAGGGAGAGGAGCCCGCGCAGCGGCGCGGAGCGAAACTTTCCGAAGCAATAAAGAGGCGAAGGGAGGAACCCACATTTCTATCTATGCAAGCAAGGCCCGGCCCGGCGGACGCTCCGAGATGCACTTTGCTTTGGGGGGGCCCCGGCCCCGCTCCCGGCCCCGGGAGAGCTCCTCTCGCAGCGCGTGTGTCAGGACGTTTTTTACCTGTTTTAAAAACTTGAAACGGGAAAAAAAAAAAAAAAAAAAGAAAAAAAAAAGAAAAAAAAAAAGGAAAAAGAAAAAAGGAACAAAAAAAAAGGAAAAAAAAAATTAAAAATAAAAAAACCGATACTCCCCAAACCTCTGCGGAGCCGCCCCCGGTTTTCCCGAGCTGGCGGAGCCGGGGCCGGGCGCGGCGGGGCGGCCCGCAGCTATGCAAGCAGGGCTCCGGGGGGGGGCCTGGCGGGGCTGCGCCCCCCCCCTCCCCGCGGCGCCCGGGCCCCGGCCCGTGGGATTTCGCCCCGGTTTGCCGCATTCCTCCGGTCGGGAGACGCCGAAAAGCCGAGATAACGCGCTTTTTCTTTTTTTTCTTTTTTTTTCTTCTTTATTCTTCTTTTTTTTTTGTTTTTTTTTTTTGTTTTTTTTTTTTTTTTTTTTTGGAACCTGCCCGCACCACCTTCGAGAAACCAGCATTTTTAGAGACCAGGGAGGAGGAGGAGGAGGAGGATTTCTGAGAAATGTTTTCGAAACGAAAAAAAAAAAAAGTTTTGCAAAAAAAAAAATCCGGGAAAAAAAACAAAAAAAAAAAAAAGAAAAAAGAAAAAAAACCCACAAACCGTTGTAGCAAAGGGGACCCGCCTGTCCGACACCAGAAGTGCTTTCGTGTTTCCGTTCCGTTTCATTTCGATTAATAAATATTTATGGCCAACGATATGCAAGAGCCCCCCCTGCGCCGGGAGCCGCTCCCCGCTCCCCCGCTCCCCGCTCCCCGCCGCCGCGGACGCTGCTTTGGCGGCGGGGGCGCGGGGCCGGGGGGCCCGGCGATACTGCATGCACCGGCACCCCCCCCTCCCCGGGGCCCCCCCCCCCCGGCCCCGCTGGACGCTCGCAGCCCGGTCCCCGCCGGGGCGGCCCCGCCAGGACTCCTCGGCCGTGACGAGCCGCCGCCGGTGCGATTCGCGGCGAACCTGTAATTACCGAGCGTCCTTCGACGGCGATTAATAAATATTCAATGTTGACTCCGCCGCCTTCGCCACTTTCCTTCCGCCCCGGGGGCACCGGAGGCACCGGCCCGACCCCCTGCCCCGTCGCCGGGGCCGCCCCCGGTACCTCTCGGCCGTGCCGGTGCCTCCGCCGCTCCCCGCCGCCCGAGTGCGCGGCCCGCGGTGGGGCGGCGCTGATATAACGCGGCTCTGCCCCACGGGTGTCCCCCCCGGGACCGGGGAGGCGGTGTCCCCCCCTCGCCAATAAAGGCACCAGGATCCGGAGCGGCGGCCCGGCTCGGTCCCGGCCCCGCCGTTACGGCCGAGCCGCGGCGGTGACACCGCTCCGGTCCCCCGGGAGAACGGTGGCCGGAGCTGGCACCGGCCCGCGGTGTCGGTGGCCTCGGACAGGGTACCCGGTGGCGGTAACCAAGGCCGGGTTCGGCCGTTGCGGTACCGTTAACCGGTCGGCTCCCTGTCGCGGTGCCGGTTCCCGGTGGATCCCCGGGAGCACCGGCGCGGTGCCCGGCCGCGGGGCCAGTGCCAGTGCCGGTTCCCGGTGTCGGTGCCCGATGGAGCCCCGGGAGCCCCGCGCGCTGCCCGGCCGCGGTGCCGGTGCCCGGTGCGGAGCTGTCCGCCGCGGCGGTGCTGAACGGGAGCCGGGGCCCCGCCGCCTCCCCGGGCGAACGGGCGTCGGTCTATTTACCGTTCCCTTCACCAGGGCTTATCACCACCCGACGGCCCCGGGCTCCGGGAAGGGACGGGGACCGGGGTCCCCGTCGTGCCACGCCGGTGCCCACGGCCACGGGTATCGCGGGGGCCGGTTCCCTGCGGGAGGCGGCGTAAACCGGGGCAGCACCGGGGCTGCGGGGACGGAGCCCCCGAGTTCCTCCCGGGAGAGGCCGGGGGGACCCGCGCCCCGCAGCCCCGCCGCTTTCGGGGAAAATCGGGGCAGATTTGGGGCCGGGCCGGACCGGAACGCGCCCACAGCCTGACCGGGCCCGGGGCTGGAAACGGGAAACGGCTCCAGCGCGGCCCCGACGTGCCAGGCCCGGCCCGGGGAAGGGGGCGGCGGGGAACCGGGACGGACCGAGCCGCTGCGGAGGAACGCGGATCCCGGCCCCCCCCGCCCCGACCCACTCCGGCCGCCCGGGCCTCGCCGCCCGCCGCTCCTCGTCGAGGAGTGAAGACTCTTCCGACGGCTCCGGCCCGAGCATCCTCCCGGGAAAGGCCTCGTTTCTCCGGGGAAAAAACCCCGAGGGCTGGGGGCCCGGGCGGGGGCTCCGCGGGCCCGGGCGGGGGCGATGCGCGGCCCTTCGGCTGTTACCCGCAACCGGCGGCACCGGGGCCGGCGGCCCGGAGATGCGGCGGGGAAGGGCGGATGCCCCGGCGGAGGGGAGGGGGACGCGGAGGGCCGGGGGCTGCGGGGGGGCCTGCGACATCTGCTCCTGTGCCGGGGGGTGCCGGTCCCCGTGGCGTGGCCGTCGTTTAGGTTTAATTCCCGGGATTTTTGTTTCCCCGGCGCCCGCCGAAGCGATAGGATGAGGGAACCCGCCCGGCTGCTCCGGCACCGACCGGCCCCGCAATGCGGCCCCGCACTCGCTGCACAGCCCCGGTGCAAAGCTCCGGAGAAAAGCTCCAGTGCAAAGCCCCGGTGGAAGATTTTGGCGCACGGTCCCGGTGCACGGTTTTGTTGCAAAGCTCCGGTGCACGGCTGCGGTGCACGGCTCTTGTGCAAAGCTCCGGTGCCCGGCCCTGTGCAGAGCTCCGGTGCACGGCCGCGGTTCACGGCCCCGGTACAAAGCTCCGGTGCCCGGCCCCGGTGCCCGGTCGGGCCGCACCGCGGTCCCGGTGCTCAGCGGCGGTGGCCGGCGGCTCCCGAGGCGGGAGACGGGAGGTCGGGATGCGCCGCCGTGCCCCGCCGGGCTCTGCGAGGGTTTTGCATGATCGTGGGGTCAAAGTCACCTGGGGGGGGTGGTGTGTGGGGGTGTTACCGGGGACCCCGCACGGGTCGGACAGGGGGACCGGAGCGGGGCCAGCACCGGGCGGACCCCGCGGTCGCTGTTCTCCCGAGCTCGGCCCTCCTATTTCAAGGCAGGATGAGATGGGGGGTGGGTTTTTACCCACCTCCCCCCCCTCGCCGCCCCCGGTGTCCCCGGCCCGGCCCGGCCCGGCTTCTCTCCCGGCCCGGCGGAGCGCGGCGGGGGCGCGGGGCGAGCGCCAGCTCCGGGTCGCCGCTGCCACCGGCGAGTGCCAGCCGGGGGGGGGGAGGAGGAGTCATTGCTTCAGTTTAAATTTCATGGCATCTGTTCATTATTATACAGTGCGGATTTTTATATGGACAGCTAAATTAAAGACAGATTTCTGCCAAAATTGCAGATACCATAAAAAACGGAGGCTCCCGGCGCTGGGCTCTCGCCGCCGCGCTGCGGAGGCGGCCCCGCTGCCGCCACCGGACCGGGCGGCCCCGCTCCGGGGGCCGGGGGCTGCCCGGGGGTCGGGGGCAGGGGGGTGTTGGGAAGGGGGGGCTGCCCCCGGTTTTGTGCGATGGGGAGACCGGAACGCCGCCCCGGCGGGGGTGGGGGGGGTGCGTGAGTCGCCGCTGCCCCCGGAGCCGTGGCCGGGGCGGGCCGGGCTGGCAGCGGTCCCCGCCGCACCGGGGGCTGCCGAGCCGCCCCCTCCCCCGCCCGGCCTGCCAGGCTCCATCGCAGAGGAGTTAAAACAAGGACATCTGTGCCTGGAATCGCTGCGAAGCTCCAAACCTGCCAACGCCTGCTGGCACCGGCCGCCAGCAAATGCTGGTTCTCCGGAATGCGGCACCGCCTGCAGCCCAGCCCGGGGCCCCCGGCCCAGCCCCCCCCGCAGGGCACGGCACGGCCCGGCCCCGGTGGCCGTGGGGCGAGAGGGGGTGCCTGGCACGGCTGGGCAGGGCGGGTGGCTGCTCCCCCCCGGGCACAGGCGTGTTCACGGCTTGAGGGGGGTGTGTGCGTCCCCCCGGGCAGTGTCCCGACTTGGTGGGTGCACGGAGATGCACGTGTCCCCGTTGTGTCCTCACCAACCCCAATATAGGGCTCTCGGACCCCCCTGGCCCTCGCTGCTCCCCCCCTGACGTTTACCCGTTGCCCCATCACCCAGCGTGGGGCTGAGTCCTGAGCCCCCATCACCGTCCGGGGCGCGGGAGCAGGGGGCGGTGGCAGCAGGAGATGCCGGGGGGGGGTGAGGAGAGGCCCCAACACCCCGGTGGGGCATGGCTGGTGCTGGGGTGGCTGCACAGACAGGCTGGGATGGGGGGGAGCAAAGCCGGGGGGTAGCTCCCCAAGGGAAAGGGAGACCCAGGGCTTGGGGCATGGGGAACAGCTCAGGGGTCTGCAACCCCAAGTGCTGAGGAAAGGGGGGAACCTGTCTCCCAGCCCCTCCCAGGCCCCAGGGGGAGAAAAGGGGCAAAACCCAAGCAAGGGCAGTGGGGGGGCCGGATCCAGCAGACGCGGGGCCGGCCCTGGCTGGGAGCACCAGAGAGCAGGTGGTGCCCACCTGAGCACCCTGCGGCAGCCTGGCCCCCTTCCCTTCCCTTCCCTTCCCTTCCCTTCCCTTCCCTTCCCTTCCCTTCCCTTCCCTTCCCTTCCCTTCCCTTCCCTTCCCTTCCCTTCCCTTCCCTTCCCTTCCCTTCCCTTCCCTTCCCTTCCCTTCCCTTCCCTTCCCTTCCCTTCCCTTCCCTTCCCTTCCCTTCCCTTCCCTTCCCTTCCCTTCCCTTCCCTTCCCTTCCCTTCCCTTCCCTTCCCTTCCCTTCCCTTCCCTTCCCTTCCCTTCCCTTCCCTTCCCTTCCCTTCCCTTCCCTTCCCTGAGGCCCCCCCTGAGCCCCCACCCGGGGGCACCACCCTGCCCATCCCCACCCCGCACCCCGCCTGGGCTCCCTTCTCCCCCCTCTCTGTGGCAGGCGGTGGCTCATTTCATATGGGAAATGTCCATTTTGTTGCTACTTAAAAGCTGATTTACGGCGGCTGCATCCCAGCCCTGCCTTGGCCTGCGTTCATCCCATAATCTGCCCATTTCTCTTGGCAGCTCCGGCTCGGCCAGGCTCGCTGGAGGTCTGTGCCGGGTGATGGGAGCACCCGGCCCCCTCCCGCGGCCCCCGGTGCCCGGCCCCGCTCCCCCCCGGCAGCCTGATCCTCATGCTGCCGCTCGCAGCTGGATCCCATCTGCTTTGAGCGGATCCTGACGGCCCTGAGACACCAGCGCCGGGTGATGCCTCCGGTGCACGGCAGCGGGATGTGGGGGACCCAACGCCCCCAAAACACCCGCCTGGAGGCCACGGGGCTGGAGGGGACACGGGCAGGGGATAGGGACAGCATGTGGGTGGCTTCACATCACCCCGGCGCAGCCAGGATCCCCCATCCATGCACCCCAGGATGGAGCTGATGGGATCCATCCATCCACCATGCCCGGACAGCCTCCGTCGGTGCGTGGGACACGGTGGCAGTGCCGGGGACCGAGCCGAGGTCCCGGCCCGATGGCCGCCAGCGGCGAGCAGCATCCCGGCTGGCCCGGCCCTCCTGCGCACTCCTAATTAAATTTTACCCAACTATAAATCTTTTTGTTAAATGTAATTGAAAAACACACCTTTGGAATCATCACATTAACCCGGCATCCGCTTTATTAGAGTAATTAAAGCCTTTCTCAAGTTAGCGCCGGGCGGATCGGCTGGATTGTGCCGTAATCCCGGCAAAGCAAACAAGTTCAGAGCAAAACTAATTACATTTAGAGCAGCTGTGATAATAATCCTAATTCCACCCCATTTGGTGCCTAAAATCCGGTGATCCGGCAGCAAAAGCTGGGGCCGGGGGCGGGGGGGGTGTCCACAGCCCATCTCTGCCCTCCAGTTTGTCCCCTGCTGGCGCTGGCAGCAGCTCTGGGCTACCCCAGGGGTCCCTGCCCTTGGCCACCGGCCCCCAAAGCGCCCCCCCCCATCACCCTGCCTGACCCCGTCACCCCTCGCCGGGCACTGCCGGGCTCTGCCCCTGTGCCTGGGCGGTGGCACAGTGCCCAGGTCCCCCCTCCTCCCCGTGGCCTCCCGGGGGACGGTGCGGGGGGGATCGGGTGGCCACAGCTGGCGTGCGCAGCCGTAATGGCCACGGCTGGGCTGGCACGCCGGCCTCACGCCTGCGGGCACGCGGGCAGGAGCAGCTTGTGCGCGGTTTGTCCTTGACTAGTCCCCGCGTGGCCGCCCCGGCACTGCCCACCCCGCCACAAAGCCCCCCGCCGCCTGCCCGCAGCCGAGACCTCCCAGCTCATCACACGTGTGACGCCAGACCTTCGCCGGCACCAGGGCTCGGCGCCGTAGGCCGGGCAGGGCACCTCCAGCGGGAAGAAAATCCTCCGGCGGTGTCTCCTCTTGGTGCTGGAGCTGGTGGGCACGGCATTGGCACCGGCACCGGCACCGGCAGCACCGCGGCCGCGGAGCCGGGCAGGACGCGGGAGGTTATTTGCATCCTCGCAGTTACCTTGGGGAACGTTTGCTACAAATGTACGTTGGAGCTTTTTTTATTAAAGTTGCCAAAAATTTGTGTTAGCTAATGGCTTCTTAATTCTGCCTAAAATGAGAGAAGGAAAATTATGCCATTCATCTTGTATTGGTTTGAAATCACATCTGACAACTAATCGATCATACTGTGGGACATTAACTCCTTTGGATGGGGGCCCAAGCCGGCTCTCGCAGGCTCCTCGCTCCCGCGCTGGATTCATTTAACTACTTTACTGCTGGTATTTTGGCACGTGGCTCGGCGGGCTGGTTCCTCTCCGGTTGGTGCCGCTGAATTATTTGCCTTTCTCCGGATACAGCTGGCACCGTGCGCCGCAGCATCCCCCGCCCCTTCGCGTGCCGCCGCCGCCGCCGGCGCCCTTCACCTGACCTTCGCCCCACGGGCCTCCCCCGTGCTGCGGGGTCCAGCCCCCCCCTGCCCCACGCCAGGTCTCCCCCATTTTGGGCATCGCTGGGGGATTTTTTGCAGGCGCAGCTGCGGGGGAGCACCTGGGGACAGCCGCCGTGGGGACAAAGGGGAGGTCCTGGGGGATGACGATCATAGAATCACAGATGGTTTGGGCTGGAAGGGACCTTCAAAGGCCATCGAGTCCCACCCCCTGCCACGGGCAGGGACATCTCCAACCAGACCAGGTCGCTCAGAGCCCCGTCCAACCCGGGCTGGGATGTTTCCAGGGATGGGGCATCTCCCACCCCTCTGGGCAACCTGGGCCAGGAGCTCACCAGCCTCAGCGTAAAACATTTCTTCCTTAGATCTAGCCTAAATCTCCCCTCTTCCAGTGTAAAACCCTTCCCCCTCGTCCCACGGCTCCCCTCCCTGCTCCAGAGTCCCTCCACAGCTTTCCTGGAGCCCCTTTAGGGACTGGAAGGGGCTCCAAGGTCTCCCCGGAGCCTTCTCTTCCCCAGGCTGAACCCCCCCAGCTCTCCCAGCCTGTCCCCACAGCAGAGGGGCTCCAGCCCTCCCAGCATCTCCGGGGCCTCCTCTGGCCCCGCTCCAACAGCTCCGTGTCCTTCTACTGTTGGTGCCCCAGCGCTGGAGGCAGCACCGCAGGGGGGTCTCCCCAGAGGGGCAGAATCCCCCCCCCTCGCCCTGCTGCCCACGCTGTGGGGGATGCAGCCCAGGATATGGCTGGAGGTGGCTTTGCTCCCTGTCCCCACAGTGGCCCCAGGTGACCCGTGCCTCAGTTTCCCCGTCGCCTCACGGGGAAGGGCTCAGCTTTTGCCCGCCTGTGTGTTCACTGGGACAGGCAGGTCCCCAAGGCAAGTGGCAGGGCTGGTGGCACCTCAAAGCCATGAGCAAAGGCAGGGTGTCCCCATCCCTTACGTCCCCCACCCTCTGCTACCGCAGTGGCCCAGGAGCCCAGTGGCCCCTCAGAGATTTAAGGTGGCGGGGACAGTGACACCGGGCCAGGCGGGGTCGGATCCTGCCCCTCTCCATCCACTGCCACGGGGGGGGGCATGACACAGGCATCATGGTGGGGAAGGACCCGGAGGGACCCATGGACCCCAGGGGACCCCGGAGGAGCAGCCACCGCCTGGGCAGGCGCTTATATACCCGGTGTGGGCGGGGCCAGGGGCAGGGAAGGCTGCGATTGGTCAGCAGCACAGCCCCTGGCAGGGGATTGGCTGGAGGCATGAGTCCTGGACGGGGATTGGCTGAGGTCTGTCCTCATCCCTGGGATCAGGGTGGTCCCTGGTGGCCACCCTGTGACGGGTCACCTGCTGCTGGGGGTGGTGGTGTCCTGGGTGACCCACCACCACCATCCCCTTCCCCATCCCTGTCCCCAGGGTGCACGGCTGCAGCCCGGGGTCACAGCCCCGTGTCCCCCAGGGGGTCCCCAGTGCTACAGTGGTCAGTGGGTGCCCACAGAGGGGCCACAGCAAGGTCTGTCCCCACCCAGAGTGGAGGACATAGGGACAGGGTCCCACCACCAGCCCCTTCAGATGGCTCCTGGCTGAGGAAAGCCATCCCCGCCCACACGTCCGTCTGTCCATCCACCCACCTGTGTGTCTGTCTGTCCAACCATCCTTCTGCCCACCTGGCCATCCTTCTCTCTGTCCACTCTCCTGCATGTCACCTGTCTGTCCATCTACCCATCCGTGTGTCTGTCTCTGCATCCACCCCTCCATGCATCTGTCTGCCCATCCAACCACCCGGCCATCCACCTGCCTGCTTGTCCGTCTGCCCATCCATCCATCCATCCATCCATCCATCCATCCATCCATCCATCCACCATGCATTCATCCATCCACCCACCATCCATCCGTCCATCCACCCACCATGCATTCATCCATCCATCCACCATCCATCCATCCATCCATCCACCCACCATGCATTCATCCATCCATCCATCCATCCATCCATCCATCCATCCATCTATCCATCCATCCATCCACCCACCATGCATTCATCCATCCATCCATCCATCCATCTATCCATCCATCCATCCACCCACCATCCATCCATCCATCCATCCATCCATCCATACATCCACCCACCATCCATCCATCCATCCATCCGTCCACCATGCCTCCATCCATCCATCCACCATGCATTCATCCATCCTCCATCCATCCATCCATCCATCCATCCACCATCCATCCATCCATCCATCCATCCCTCCCTCCCTCCCCCTGGACACCGTGTCCCACCATGTCCCCAGGGGGCCTGTGTCCCCCCTGCGGTGAGGGGCCAAGCCCTGTGGTGCTGCAGCGTAGCCTGGACCCAGCCCACCCAGTTGGGTGATCTGGCACCTACCCCCGGGTGACCTAGAGCTCCCTCCTTGGGTGACACCCCTGTTGTGGGATCTAGAACCTGCCCTGTGACCTGGAACCCCCCCATGTGACACCCGTTGGGTGACCTGGAACCCCTCTGGGTGGCCTATAATCCCTGTGTGTGCCCGCCATTGGGTGACACCTTCTCCCTGCGTGGGGGTGTGCACGGGGTGTGCACGCTCGCCTGTGCGCTGCGCGCTCGCGCAGGGCTGCACCCCCCCATGGGTGGGACCAAGCCGGGTGTGGCACCGGGGATGGGACCAAGCAGGGTGTGGCAGTGCTGGGTGGAGCCGGGGGGGGGGGGGGCAGTGGGGTCTCTGGAGGGGACGGGATCCACTCAATGCACCCATCACCCCCTTGACCCTCATCACCCCCATCATCCCCTTCATCCCCATCACCGCCATCAGCCCTATTATCCCCATCAGCCCCTTCATCCCCACCATCACCCCCATCACTCCCTTCATCACCCCCATCGCCCCCTTCATCCTCATCACCCCCTTCATCCTCTTCATCCCCGCTGTCACCCCCATCATCCCCATCACCATCATCACCCTCTTTGTCCTTCTCTTCACTCCCACCACCCCCATCATCCCCTTCGCCCCTGCCATCACCCCCATCACCCCCTTCATCTCCCTCACCCCCTTCATCCCCATCACCCTCATCACCTCCTTCATCTCCATCACCCCCATCGCCCACTTCATCTCCCTCACCCCCTTCATCCCCATAACCCCCATCACCCCCATCCTCCCCATCACCCCCATCACCCCCATCCTCCCCATTACCTTCATCCCTCCCTTCATCTCCATCACCCCCATCCTTACCATCGCCCCCTTCATCACCATCGCCCCCTTCATCTCCATCACCCCCTTCATCCCCATAACCCCCATCACCCCCTTCATCCCCATCACCCCCATCCTCACCATCACCCCCTTCATCCCCTTCATCCCCATCACCCCCATCCTCCCCATCACCCCCTTCACCCCCATCACCCCCATCCTCCCCATCACCCTCATCACCCCCTTCACCTCCATCCCCCCCATCCCCCCCTTCAGCCTCCTCACTCCCTCCCTCCCCATCACCCCCCATCTCCCCCGTCCTCCTCCATCCCCTCCGTCGCCGGGCGCGGGCGATAAAGACGCAGACCCCGAGCGTATGTCAGGAATCAGTGCCTGTCGCAGGCGCCTAATCTGTTTTTCTAAGCCGCCCACGAACAGCGCGTTCGCCGAATTAGGCCGACAGCTGCTACGGGTCCTCTCCCCCTCCGCGCCCCGCACCGCGACGCCTGCCGCAGATGCCGAGGCCGGGAGCGGCGGTACCCGCCGCTCCCGGCCTCGGCATCTGCGGCAGGCGTCGCGGTGCCCGCCTCACACCTCCCGGCACGCGGCCACCGGCGCACGAGGCTCACGAACCTCACCGGGGGAGCGCGGCACCCACGGCAGATCCCGCGGGAGCCGGGGGGTGGGCAACGCACACACGCGTGAGCACACACACACACACACGCACGCACACACACGCGCATCCGCTTCTTCTTCTTTTTTCTTTTTTTTTTTTTTTTTTTGGATAGCAGTAGAATGCAATATGCAAATGAGATGGTTATTACCGCAATGTTCGTCAAGCTGAGCTGAGAAGACATTAATAGCCTGATGAATATGCATGTGAATTTGTTAATTAAGTTAATTATTCTGCTGAAAATGCATTCGTCTTCCAAGGACATTTTCCCAATGATTTTTACATGCTTCAGTCATTAGTCATGCTATATTTTATCAGGGAAATGAGTTTGCTTAAGTTGTAAAAAAAAAAAAAAAAAAGAAAAAAGAAAAAAAAAGAAAGAAAAAGAAAGAAAAAGGGAAAGGGGAGAGAGAGGAAAAAAGAAAATAAACGAAAAGGGAGAAGAAAAAAAGGGAAAACAAAGCGCGGGGCAGGGCAGCGACAGCGGCTTCGGGGAGGGGGGAGAAACTTTGGGGACGAGCTGGAGCCGCGGCTGCAGGTGGGCGCAGGTGGGTGCGGGCACCCCCTTCCCCCCCACCCCCGCCGCGTCTCCCCCCTTTTTCCCTCTGATGACAAACTTTTTTTTTTCTTTCTTCCTTTCTTTCTTTCTTTTTTTTTTTTTTCCCAGTGCCAAATTTCCAACACATTAATTAATTGTTGTAGCCAATTAACTGTAGTTGTGCAAATGAGTTTAGCACTAATTACCATGCAGTGCCTGTAATCACATAAAAAACTTGCTGAGAGGTGGAGGGAGCTGGGGGGGGGGGCGGAGCGGGGGCTCTGCCAGGGCGCGGCGAGGGGGCACCGGGGCAGGATCCGGTGGGGTGCCGGGGCTGGGGGACGGGTGGCGGGGACACTTCACCCTCCCGGTGACACCGGTGTCCCCAGGGCTGGCAGGGGCTCGGCGGGAGGGGACGCGGAGGGAGCGGCCGCGGCGGGGGTCACGCGGGGGCAGATGGTCACAAGCGGCCGGTTGTGGCACCCGGTGGCACTGAGACCCCCATGTGCTGTGCTGAGCCGTGCCGCGCCGTGCCGCGCCGTGCCATGCGGTGCCATGCCTTGCTGTGCTATGCCATGCTGCGCGGTACCACGCCACGCTGTGCCGAGCTGTGCCATGCTGTGCCGTGCCATGCTGTGCAGAGCCATGCCGAGCTGTGCCCTGGTGTTCTGTGCCATGCCAGGCTGTACCCTGCTGTGCCATTCGATGCCGTGCCGTGCCACGCTGTGCCACGCTGTGCCGTGTCATGCTGAGCTGTGCCATGCCACTCTGTGCCACACCATGCTGTGCAGAGCCATGCTGAGCTGCGCCGTGGCGTTCTGTGCCGTGCCGAGCTGTGCCGTGCCGTGCCGTGCCACGCCGAGTTGTGCCATGCCAAGCTGTGCCGTGCCGCGCTGTGCCACGCCGAGTCGTGCCATGCCACGCCATGGCAGGAGAAAGGAGAACGGACACGTGGCACCGAGTGGATGCCCAGGGTGAGACCCCATCCCTCCCGGCCCCCCGTGGGCAGACCCCCCGCAGCCCCCCGGCGCCCGGCGTCTCCGAGGCCCCTCTGCCCACCCACTCACACCCCGGGACAAGGTGGGACTCTCATGTCCCCCCGGCCAGCAGTTTCGACAGGGTTGGGGGGGCCAGGCCAGCACTGAGCCCCCAGGGACACCCCCGGTGGGGGAGGGACAGCCGGGGCAGGGGGCAGCCGGGGCCGCGTCCTTGCCAGCAGCCGGGCCGGGCGGCAGGCGGGCACCAGGGATGGGCTGGCACCCTGCCCGGCCGGAGGATTAGCCGTGCCATGGATACAGACTCCCCGGGGGCTGCCGCGCTGCTGGCCTGGGCCTCTGGTGGCACTGCATGGCACGGCACGGCACGGCACGGTACAGAACGGCATGGTACGGCACAGCATGGTATGGCACAGCATGGTATGGCACGGCATGGTATGGCACAGCACGGCATGGTACAGTATGGCCTGGTACGGTCTGCTATGGCACACAACGACATGGTATGGCACAGAACAGTGTGGTACAGCACAGTATGGCACAGCACAGCGTGGCATGGCACAGCATGGCATGGGATGGTATGGCACGGGATGGCGTGGTATGGCATGGTATGGCACCGAATGGCATGGCACAGTACAGAACGGCATGGTATGGTATGGCACGGTATGGTATGGCACAGCACGGCATGGTATGGCGCAGAATGGCATTGTACAGCACAGCACAGCATGGCACATCCTGGTATGGCACAGTACGGCACAGCATGGCATGACACGCCATGGCACGGCACAGTATGGCACGGCAGGGCATGGTATGGCACGGCAGGGCACAGCACGGCACACGACGGTGTGGCACGGTGCAGCGTGGCGTGGCATCGCAGGCCGTGGCACAGCGCAGGGTGGCATCCCCCGTCCCGTCCCCCCCCCGCCCGGGAGGCAGAGGGTTAAGGCGGCCCCGCCGCGCTATAAATTTTGCATGGTGGGGGGGGGGGGCGCTGGGCGGGAGCCAGGGGCTGTCTCTAGGTAACAATAAACACCCGGGCAGGAGCAGCTGGTGCTCGACTCTCTCTGCATCACAATGCCGGAATCACGCTAATAAACCCGCCCCGCGCCCCACCGCCCCAAACGGCCACCGTCCTGCACGGCCACCGGCCAGCCACAGCGAGGGTCCGGCCATGGGGCGAGGGTCTGCCCATAGGGCAAGGGTCTGGCCATGGTGAGGGTCCGGCCATGAGGAGGGTCCAGCCATGGGGCAAGGGTCTGGCCATGATGAGGGTCCAGCCATGAGGAGGGTCCAGCCATGGGGCAAGGGTCCAGCCATGATGAGGGTCCAGCCACAGGGAAGGTCTGGCCACAGGGCAAGGGTCTGGCCATGGTGAGGGTCTGGTCATGAGGAGGGTCCAGCCACGACAAGGGTCCAGCCATGGGGCAAGGGTCCAGCCATGATGAGGGTCCGGCCATGAGGAGGGTCCAGCCATAACAAGGGTCTGGCCACAGGGCAAGGGACCAGCCATGGGGCAAGGGTCCGGCCATGATGAAGGTCCAGCCACAGGGAAGGTCTGGCCATAGGGCAAGGGTCCGGCCATGGCAAGGGTCCGGCCATGGCAAAGGTCTGGCCATGACGAGGGTCTGGCCATGAGCAGGGTCCAGCCATGACAAGGGACCGGCCATGGGGCGAGGGTCTGGCCACGGGGCACAGCATCCCACTGCCACTAGCAAGGGAGAAGGGACAGGGACGGTGGCACAGGCCCTCGGTCGCTCCCAGTGAAGCATCCCGGGATGCCAGAACAAAAGGTTCCGACGCCTCCAGCCGTCACCGCCGTCACCGCACGGCAAAGGGCCAAACGCCAAAGCCAGCACACGGTGGCCAATCCCCACGCGTGACGTGCCACCGGCTGTCCCCATCACCCCGACGCAGCGGTGGCATTGGGGCCAGTGGCCCAAGCACCAGGAAGCCGGCCCAGTGCCATGGCACAGCTGAGCTGGGAACCCCCCGGGACCTCCACATCCCCCCAGCCTGTGGCCGGTGGCTTCGAGGGGCTGGGGCTGGGCCACCACCATGTTTCGCACCTCTCAGGTGCCCGGGGCTGGGCCCCCCCTGCAACGTACCCCTCGCTTCTCCAGGCAGGCGGGAGGTGGCCGGGGGCCGTGGGGGGCCATGGGGGCCGTGGGGGGCCGTGGGGGTCCGGCAGCGGTGGCGGTGCCACCCCCGCAGGCTGCGGTTCGCATTCCAGCGCAGGAGGCAGCTGTGCCGCAACCCCGGCGCGGCCCCCCCAGCGCCACTAAATATTAATGCCTGCCCTACATTGCGCCGCGGCACCTGCCACGGGCGAACCCCCCCGGCCCCCCCCCCCCGGCCCCTCGCAGGGCTGGGCAGCTGCCCCGGCCCCCCCGGGGCTGCGCCAGAAGGTGTGGGGGGGATGCGCTTCAACCAGCTGTGCCCCCCCCCCGCCTCCCTCCCGGGGCTGGGTGGGAGGAACAAAGCGAGGGGGGAGCACGGTGGGGTGTGGGGGGCAGCGGGCGCCGAGAGCCCCCGTGGTGGGAGAGGCCGGGGGGCAGAGGGGCTGTGCCATGGGACAGGGCTGGGGGCTGCGCCGGGGGTCCGGGACCCCCACCCTGACCTGGGGGTCCCAGCAAGAGCAACCCGGCAGCGGGGTTGGAGCGGGGAACATGCCGCGGGGAGGGTGGCTCTGCCGGCTGGCACGCCCCCACCCCCTCCACCGCCGCCGCCAACTGCAGCTGAGGACGTGCCGCTCATCACACGTGTGCCAGGCGGCACCGGGAGGTGGTGGTGGGTGGGGGGGGGGGTGGCCGCGGCCCCGGCGCCCGCCTTGAGCCCCAGCCAAAAGTCCAGAGCCGAAAAGTAGGGGGTGATTGATGGCAGCGTTTGGCGGGTAAGCGCACCCCGCGGCCCAATCCGCCCACCTTCCCCAATTCCTCCCCTGCCCCTCTTCAGAGATCGTGTTGTCTCATGTTGGTCCCGGAGGCACCATTAATTAAAAATACATCCAATTAAATGGCAGGTGAAAGCATGCAGGCGCAGGCCCTCCTCCGGCCCCCCCGCCTTTGCCTTGGCTCAGCTGCGCCGGCGGCGGCGGGGAGGGCGACGCGCCGGGTCGGGGTGCGGTGGTCCCCGCTGCCACCGGGTGCCTTGTCGCCATACGGGAGCCCACTGCGGTCCCCGGGGTGCAGGGGGATCAGGGGGTCGCCCTGCCCGTGCCCCCCTCCCTGCAGGGTGGGCAGCACGTGGGGCATGGCAAGGGGGGACCGTGGTGGGCCATGGCGAAGGGCTGGTGGGGGTGATGGTGGGGGTGATGGGAGTGAAGGGGATGAAGGGGGTGATGGGGGTGATGGGGATGAAGGGGATGATGGAGACAAAGGGGATGATGGGGGTGATGGGGATGATGAGGATGATGGGGATGAAGGAGGTGATGAGGGTGATGGGGATGAAGGGGGTGATGGGGGTGATGGGGGTGATGGGGGTGAAGGGGATGATGGGGGTGATGGGAGAGAAGAGAAGGATGAAGGGGGTGCTGGTGGTGATGGGGGTGATGGTGGTGACAGTGGGGATGAAGGGGATGAAGGGCGTGATGGAGACGATGGGGGAGATGGGGGCAATGGAGATGAAGGGGGTGATGGGGATGAAGGGGATGATGGGGGTGATGAGGGTGATGGTGGGGGTGAAGGGGATGATGGGGGTGATGGAGATGAAGGGGATGCAGGGGGTGATGAAGGGGGTGATGGGGGTGATGAGGGTGATGGTGGGGGTGAAGGGGGTGACGGGGTGATGGAGATGAAGGGGATGCAGGGGGTGATGAAGGGGGTGATGGGGGTGATGAGGGTGATGGTGGGGGTGAAGGGGGTGACGGGGGTGATGCCAATGAGGGGAATGTCCCCAAAAATGAGTGGTGCGCAGCCCCTGCTTGGCAGAGGGGCACGGGAGCGCTGGCACGGCCATGGCCTGGGCGTGGGGACACGGGGACAGGGGTCGGAGCAAGGCCGGGTGGCCGCCAGCCACAGCCCGGCCCGGCTGCAGCATCCCCGGGAGGTGGCACCGGGGGGTACGCGGGGGCTGGGGAACCCCCCGGGCTGCGACGGCTTCGCTTTCCCGTTAATTGGAGATGTTAATCTCGGGCGCCTTCCCGCTCCCGCTCGGGGTGCTGGCAGCAGGCACCAGCTGTGCCGCGCCGCCCGCGCCGCCTTTTTAATCAAGCTGCCGGTGCGGCGGGGCGGGGGCGCGGGGGGGCTTGCCGGGCCAGGTGGCCCCGTGGCACAGGGAGGGTGTCACCCCGCTGCCGCCCTCCCAGGGGACGAGGAAGGACCCTTCCTAAAGAACCCGCCGTGTCCAGCAAACCCCATCCATCCCCTGCGCAAAGGGCATGGCGGGGGGGGACACGGCCTGGCGAAATGCCACCGGCGCCCTCAAAACACGTTCCCAGCGCGGCATCCCGGTCCCACGGGATGGAAAATGCTGGAAACCATGGGATGGGAAGCGCTGGGGGTCACGCACACATCCTTCACCCCCAAAAAGCAACGCCACCACCCACCTCCATCCTCATCCTCCATCCTCTCTCCTCATCCTCACCCTCATCCTCCATCCTCCATCCTCATCCTCCATCCTCTCTCCTCATCCTCATCCTCCATCCTCCATCCTCCACCCTCACCCTCCATCCTCTCTCCTCATCCTCATCCTCCATCCTCCCTCCTCATCCTCCATCCTCCCTCCTCATCCTCATCCTCCATCCTCCCTCCTCATCCTTCATCCTCCCTCCTCATCCTCATCCTCCATCCTCCCTCCTCATCCTTCATCCTCCCTCCTCATCCTCCATCCTCCACCCTCATCCTCATCCTCATCCTCATCCTCATCCTCCATCCTCCCTCCCCGGCACATCGTGGCCTCCAACACCCTCCGCATTTTTTCGGTGGTTTTATCCGCCACCCCGGTTCTTTTTCGATCCCTTTTATTATTTCCCTCCTCCCCCCCGCCATTCCCCGACAAATGCCAAGGAAAGGTGTCAACGGATTTTTGGAAGGAAATGTCTAAATTGCAAAGGGAAAAAAAAAAAAAAACAAAAAAAAAAACCCAAAAAACCCCAACCCTTTAATGCCGACAGCCGGAGCAGCTGGAAGGACAAATATAGCCGGGGAGGAGGATGGGGACGCGGTGGGAGGCGGTGGCCGTGCCGAGAGCGACACCTGGTGACTGGCGTCCACGGACACGCGTGAGCGCCCGTGTGCGCTCGGACATCCTCCTCCTCCTCCTCCTCCTCCTCCTCCTCCTGCTCTTCCTCCACCGGTCCGTCCCCATCGGCACACTGGGAGAAGGACCGAACACGTGCCGGGATGACCGCGGTTGACGGCCGGGATGCCGAGCAGACACGGAGCCCACCATGATCCCCGTGCCGGGATGAGCCGGCGCGAGGAGCAAAGGAAGGTGGTGCCGGATCCCGACGGCTCCGCTCGGAGCCAGGAATGGTGGGACCCAGCAGCCGGGAAGAGCCGCCGAGCGTAACCCAACCTGGGGCGGGGGGAAGAAGCGAGCGCCGGAGATTTACGGCACCCAGTTCCGCCGGCGCAGCTTTTCCCCCCAGCAACCCCGGCCATTTGGCATGGCAGCTGCTGCCGGGGAAGTTTCCATGGGAAAAAGAAATGAAATGGAATAAACGGCTCCGGTCACCTCGGGATGGGGCGGAGGCGTGCGAGCGGGAGGGCCGCAGGAATGCGGGGCCACGTGGGGGATGGCCGCGGCCATGGTGGGGCTTTGTCTGCCCCGCGGCTGGATGCGACGGAGCCCGGGCCGGCGTCGTGCCGGAGCAGGGACCCTTCTGCCATGGCACGGCGATGGCGGGAGCGGGAGGATGGATTCGGTACCCAGCCGACTGCACGGCTCCCAGCTGCCCCGCTAATAAATCAGGAGCGGGGCGGCCGGCGGGGCTGCTCGCGGGCTCGCTCCCGCTTTCAGAGGCAGAGTAAAGCGCCCGGCGCCTCGGCCGCCTCCGCCCCCCCACCTCCCCCCCCCCGCCATCTGCACAGGGATATATTTTAAGACGTGTCAGCGGCAGGGATGCTAAACCAGGCTAAAGGAGAGCAAGAAAGCCGGGGCTGGAACGGCAGATGATGGCCACGCTCTGCCCAGAGGGAAGCATGGCCACGGGCTGGGGACCCCCATCACGCGGAGACCCCCGCACTGAGATCAGGAACCCCCCCCAGCCCCGGGCTCGCTCTGGGCTGCCCACCCGCCCCGGGCAGGGGCACTAGAAGCAGCAAGCACAGCTCTGGCCGAGCTCCACCAAGCAGAAAAGCTGATGCCGAAGAGCAAGTGGAACTCCTGGAGCAGGACCGGCCACCGCCGGCGCCTTCCATGGCTCCTGCCATCCCAATCCTGCCCCTTCCCTTGCTCCGGAGCTGGGGCAAAGCTTCCTCCAGCCCCCCCGGGAGCCAGGCTGGAGCTGGGACCAGCCTGGAGAAACGCCCAAAGAAGGGAGATGATGGATGGATGGATGGATGGATGGATGGATGGATGGATGGATGGATGGAGACACAGACCCTCGACCACAGCTCCCTCCCCGTGCCCTCAGGGCTAGAGCAGAACCTGTCCCCCAGGGTCCTCTCCGGAGCCCAAGGGGCTGCCAGGAGCCAGGGGAATGTTTGGAGACACAAACCCCATCCCTTCCCTTCCTCCCCCCCCCCGCCCCAGCACCGTCTCCTCTCCCGGCTTCGCTCCGTCTTTCCTCCTTCCTCCCCCCACCGCAGCCGAGGCAGCGCTGGCATCGCCCACCCAGCTGGCCACCAGCACCCATGGGTGACACCCGCGGGGCTAACGAGGGCTCGGCCCCCGCTCTCCATTAGCAGAGGGCTAATTTGGGGGCTGACAGAGGTCGCAGCCTCGCAGGACTGGCGGTGTCAAGTCCCGGCCACCCTCGCCAGCCCGGCACCGGGGCCGAGCTCACTCACCAGCGGGCGCCGGGGAGCGCAGGGCGAGGGGAAAAACGGTTTTTAAAAGGAAAAACACCATTACCGTGTGATTTGCAAAGCCTACAGCAAGCAGCGCGGTCGTTCAGCGCAACGGAGCAAAAGGCAATAATACAGTAACAGGAAATATTTAATTTTTCCAATCTCCACTTTCCATTTTTATAAACCGAAAAGAAAAAAAAAAAAATGGTTTTTTTTTTTCAATATATTACAAAATATCTGTACAGAGACAAAGGTACAACCGGAAAAAAAAAAAAAAAAAAGGCGCGCTCAGTCTCAAAAGGGAACTCGGGAGAGGTGTGGGAAGAGCCTTACGCGGCGCTTCGCTGCTGGGGAACTGGCCACAGCGGGTCGGCCGTCGGCGTTAAACCCAAACCCGCGGCGCGTGGAGGAAGAAAGGGGCGGGGGGGGGGAGCAAGCTGCCATCGAGCCACTTCTCTGTAACCCGCACCACATTTTAAATCCTTTTAAACACATATGGTTCCCCCCCCCAGCAAATCCTTTTGTCTTCTTCGTACAGAGATGCTTTAAGAAAAAGGAAAACAAAAAACCATAAAGTAAAGGGGAGGTGGTGGGCAAGCGGCCCCCGTGTCCTGGCCTGCCTGGTCCCCCCCCCGCGCTGTTCCCTTCGCCCCTGCAGGGATCGAGAGCCTCTTGCTGGGACCAGTTAAGAAAAACCACTGGAGGGGGAGCGGTGGCCCCCGCTGCAGCTCTGTTCGGGACACGGGAATGGTGAAAACCACCTTCCGCAGGAGCCCGGAGGCAGCCCCCGGGGTGGCCTGGCCCCGCGGGGACAGACAGCAGGTGCCATCGGCCACCCCAGAGCAAGGGACAGAAGTTGGGGACGTCTGTCCTTTGCTCCGGGTTGGGACAGAGGGACGGGAGCCCACCCTCGCACACACCTTTAGGTCCTCAGCACCTTTTTCAACCCCCACTGGAAAATAAAGGGGGGCAGAAGCGTCCCCGCGGGACCGGCTGCTCCCGAGAGCCACCGCGGGGACCCAGGCCCGGCTTTGCTTTTGCCCAAACTGGGACAAAACACCCTAAACTGTGCCAACAACTGGGCACCCCAGTGCCGGGGGGACACGGGCAGCGAGAGGGGGGGTCTGCGGTGCCGGGGTAAGGAGCCCTCACTCCTCGGCAGGCGGTTTGGGCATCCGCCAAGTTGGAAAGAGAATAAACAGGCAGCGGCTTCCTAAGAGGCTCCAGCGCTGGAACAGGACTTTTCCTTCCGCCTTAGATGGGCTCGGGAAGAAAAGCTTGAACAACAACAACAACAACAACAACAAAAGCTCCACCGCAGCCCAGAGCTGGCAGCCGCGCGGTGGAAAAGAAAAAATATAGAAATTAAAAAAACAAAAACAAAACCCCTTCAAGAGGTGACTGGTTTATTTAGTGCAGAACTTCTCTTTTTTTTTCCCCCCCCCCCCCCTCTTTCCTGCACATCAGGCATGAACCGGCAATTAAAAAAAAAACCAAAACCAAAAACCAACCAACACAACCAAAACCCAACAAATTTACACTTGGAATTCTGCAAAGAGCAGCGCTCCTCGGTGCTGACTCAAGGCTACGAGAGCTGCTGCTCCCGCGGGGGCCTTGCACGGGACCAGCAGTCTGTCTATATATATATAAATATATATATATAAATATATATTTATTTTCTCTCCCCTACTTCCTCCCGCAGCAAAGCTGCCGGCTGCAGCCGCGGGTCCGTGTAAGGCGGGTTTTCCCCCAGCTCGAGAAGCGCCACCTATTCAGGTGCCCTTTTATTTTTTATTTATCTCTGTATAAAAAGAAATGAAATCAAATCCTGTCAGTGGCAAGAAGGTCTCTCAGCTTCCCCCCCCTCCGCCCCAGACTCCCCCCCGCCCCGTTTAACACTTCCGAACACTGTCGTCTCGAAAATTAAACGAAGCAGCGTACGTTTTCCATAGGAAAGGCCTACTCAGGAAAAAGCAGCTCATAAATATGTACCTTTGTTTTATTCATCTCTTTTGTTTAAGTCTCATTGAAATGGACAACATGGCAACGTTCTGCGGGAGGAGAAAATTCATCGTAAATACTTGACAACAACAAAAATATATATATATATATGCTTATAGAAATGATACAGTAACGCCTGGGAAGCCTCGAAGTACTGAGATGCTGCTGGGGGGGGGACCCCACCACCAGCCCCGAAGGATGCGGGTACAAAGGACACTCCTGCCTGGTGCCGTTCCCCACCAGAAGTGGGTTATTTTTTTTATTCTTTTTTCTTTAATTCTTAAAGTGTTTTGGAAGTTACGAATGACAAAGAAACACGTACTTGGGAAGTGAGGTGTTCTCTTCGGCTCTTAAAAAAAAAAAAAAAAAAAAAGAAGACAAAATAAGAAGACGATTCCCACTGCAAAGTTACGGCAGGAGAGATACAAACCCCAAAGAGACCCTTCACAAAAGCCAACTGACTAAGGCTACCGTCAAAAAGAGAGAGGACCTGGACCCGCAGCCGCCCAGGAGGGCTCGGAGCGGAGCTTTACGGAAAAGCCGGACACTTTACGGAAAGAAAGCGCTGCCGGATAAACTGAGTACAAGCCAGTGCCACATCCTGGGGCTCCACCCCCAGGGTAAGGGATCCAGGCGCCTCCACATCAATATATTCCTTTTTTTTTTTTTTTTTTTTCTTTTTTCCTTCCTTTTTTTTTTGTTTTCCTCTTTTAAGGGAATTCGTGGGGAAAAAAAAAAAAACCAACAAAACAAAACACACAACCCCCAAAAATCGCTTTGGGAGCCAGACTCTCCCCCAGCCCTACCTGAGCACTGCGCCGTACTTCCCCCAGGGAGAAGCACCCGTGCCCAGCTCATGAAACAGGGTTTTGTGGTTTGGTTTTTTTTTTTTTTTCTTTTGTTTTGTTTTCTTTTTATTTCCTTCTTCCCACCCAGTTGGGTTTGTTTCATTCCTCCTATTTTTAAACAATTCTACCCCCCACCTCCCCTCCTCTGCTGGCTCAGGGCAGAAAGCTCACCGCCACCCGCCGTGGGGTTGGTTTGTTGGTTTCTTTTTGTCACTAACCAAGCGCGAGAGGTTTTGGGCAGCCAGACCCCCCCCCACCCCCACCCCACCAAGAGGGGGACCCGCCAGCAAGCACCGGGGTGCCCGCCGGCAGCCCAGCCAGGGATACAACAGGGAGCTTCGCAGCAGCTGAAATGCGGACGAGACCTTGCTCTGGCAACAAAAAAAAAAAAAAAAAAAATAAAAAAAAGAAGAGTCATGTCACTAAAGGTAGAGAGGCAAGGGAGGGGAGGAGCGGCGCGGAAGGCGCGTGTCTCAGTACGGAACCCCCCTGCCCCGTCCCCCCCGCGGAGGCACTCGGCCAGGCCCCCGATACGCCTTCCCGTAGGAAGAGGTGGCCTGGGTTGGGGCACCCCAGTTGTGACCCGTTCCTGCCCCGCTGGAACCGGCCGTCCCCGCTCCCAGCTCGCCGTAGTTTTGAATTTTGGCCTCTGGATGTACCAGCGTGTTGTTGGTGTTGCTGCTCCCCTCGGCTTTGGTAAAAGATTGCCCAACCGAGTGGATGGCGACGGGGACTCTGGCGAAGCGGAGGTCCTGGTCCCCTGGAAACTGGACAGAGCCCGTGCCCTGGTAACTGCTCGTCTCCCCGAGGTGGCTCACGGAGCCCAAGAAGGTCCTGCTTTTCCCCAGAGGCTGGGCAGAGGGTTCTAGTAGCGTCTGGCCCGAATTCAGCTCCTCGGCCCCAAATCCCCCCTCTGAGCCCTCGGCGCTGTAAGTCCTGGAGGAGTGGGACCTGCCGTAGTCCGCGGCTCTGGAGGGTTGGTGTTCGTGTGTGGTGCGGCCGAGAGACTCCGCTTCTTGCTGGGAAAAGAGCTGCAGCAGCGCAGCCGTCACGGCCGGGTTCAACTCTTGGGCTGCGCTGGAGAGATCGCCTTCGGGCAGAGGCAGCGGTGGCGGCGGCCCGGGGGGCTCAGGGGGTCTCTTCTCTGGTGGGAGAATGCGAGGAGGACATGCTGTGGAAGGGTTACTTCTTTTAAACACCATCTTAAAACATCACGTGAACAGATATAAATACATTTATATGAAAAAAAAAAAAAAGCAAACAGCCTACTGAGACAGTCCGCTCTCTAGGATGCGCTGGAAAAGAGGCGGAGAGTTTTAAAAGCTGACATTTGTTCCAAGATCAATGCACGTGTTCATTAATGGTCTCCCCGCACTTGCCCCAGCCCCCACACTCCCAACCAGTCGGCAACAGCTGTCCTAACTCACGGGCCCCCACGGAGGGAATTCCTGCTCCCGGATCAAATGCTAACACCGAGCAGGAGGCAGATGCAGAGCCACACGACGGCACGTGTTCCCCGAAAGCAGGGTGTCCCCCGGCCGAGGGACGCCGTGCCCCACTGCGCCGGGAGCAGGGCCAATGCCCACTGACGGAGCATGGCCCTGACGTATCGCTTCAGAAATAACACAAAACCAACCCCCAACCCCACACGTACCAGATCCTGACTGCGCCCACGACAGAGCGAAGAGCGGGGGTTCACCCTCTTGTGTCCCCTTTGTTCTGATTTATGACCTTTTTTCATGACAACGTACATTTGTCAGATGTACACTGACAATGACAAAGTACACTTCCAGGGCACAAGCCCAAAACAATCTCAAGCCACAAATATCTGCACGCAACGTACAGGCTGTCCTGGAGCATGAGGAAGTGATTTTGTCTCCCTGACCCACCCCCAAATCAGACCTGAAGTCACAAGGATTGGTTTCCAAAGGACCCCTCCTAGCAAGGACAAAAGCACCCTTGGCGCCCCCCCCACCATCACCACGCTCTCCCTACTGGGTGTTCCTGCTTCTGAGGCAGGAGGAAGAACGAAGCCCGGCCGGGCGGTGGGACGGGGCGAGAAGTGACACCGCAGGGGGGAGGACGCAGCTCCCCACGGGACCCGACCTGCTCCCGGCTCCGCTCACAAAACCCGTCCTGACTCCTGCCGAGCAACACGACTGCACTGACTCCATCTCGCTCGCCCACAAGAGGATGGGGATTAAAGTCATTGCTGGCGATGACGTAAGAGGCCACGAACGCCTGGTTTCAATCAGATCCTCAAATCATTTGCAAAACTGGTTATTAAAAAGGTCAAACTTTATTGTGAGAACCAGTAGTCTTCCAGGACCACCCCTCCACCCGTATCAGTCAGTCCACTTTAAAACTAGATCGTATTTAAATCCAGAAAACAATCTTCAGGTAATTTTAAAACCCAAGCCGATCTGGGGACAGCATATCATTTAAAATAATTATAAACAGAGAACAATGTTATTTAATCGAATCTGCTCTACAATAACCTAGTTATCTTCCAGTACTAGGGCAAAAAAAAAAAAAAAAAAGGAAAAAAAAAGCACGATCACAACTGGCTCGTGGTGGGCGGGTGTGTTGAAGGCACGAGAACACAGCACGTTCAGCTACATTGCAGAGGAGTTGGGTATCGGGCCAAAAGAGGCTCCCTGGAGAGTCTGAGACATACTCAGGAGGCGCTTCTAGAATTTGGTGAGGTCGTCACAGGATGTTGCTAATAATTCAAAAAATCAACAGAAACAAAAAGACATGGAGACATTTACACTCACCTCTGGAAAGGAAATCCGAGAGTTCACCGATACAATCAGGGTCTTTTAAACATGCCTCTTACTTGCTCTACAAGGACCAGCCCTTCGGCTCAACTTCAGAAGTTGCTGAATTTCAGGACTCATAAAAGTCAACGCTACGTATAACCAGGCCCAGCCAAGCCAGATGCACGAGTTTCTTACGTACACAACTGCCACCATTCCTCCCCTCCAGCACTCTCCAGTATTTCAGCTCTCATGTTCTTTAAAAATCAGCTTTGCATTTATTTTGGGGTTGCCTTTTTTTTTTTTTTTTTTTTTTTTTTTTTTGAGAGGGCTGGAAGGGAACGGTGAAAAAGAAAGCTGGGACAAACAATAAGACGGGAAAACCTGCAGAGATCCAATGTCCTGTGCAAAACCACTACCTGCGTGTGGAAGCTGATTTCTGCAGGAGGTTAAAGGAAGAACTGACCCCCCCAAGTCCCCTTTCATTTTTGGGGAAAAAAAACACCAAACCCTTTAATCTTCACTGACCCATTCGCAGTGGAGCACTACTGGATTTTATATGCTTTGGAGATGCGAAGCAGAGTAGTATTTTTGCGTTTTGGCTTTTTGCAGTTGTTAAAACCTCCTGAGCAGTCCAGCACTTACCGCAGGGAGCGGGTCAGTGTCTTTCTCAGTCTTGAAATCAGAGACTCGACCACATTTCCAGCACCTTTCCTCCTCCTCCCATCCTCACCCCCTGCCACCCTGTCTCCACGCTCAAGTGTCTCGGATCCTCCTGGCCGCAGTTAAACTAGAGGCACTCACAGGGAATATTTTAATTGTTCAAACAAGTGCACGGCATCCAAGATGCACAAGTCACGACTATTTACCTGTACTTTCTTCCGGATGCATTGTAGGGGTTTTCCTTGGCCCCCGCTGCTCGCTGCTCTTCTCCCCGTTGCTCTCCTCCAGGGTTAGAACAGGCTCCTGGCTCTTCATCAGCTGACTCAGCAGAACGGCCAGCACGTTCTGCATATCTCCCTGAGCGCTGGCTGCTTCTGGAGTCGCCGGCTCCTCCGGTAGCTGGGCCTCCGCGGGTGGCTCTTCGACGGGTTCCTCCGCTGCTGCCGCTGCCTGAGACTCGTGCTGCTGAGTTGTGGCTTCTGTCAGAGCGTTGATGGACTGGTTGAGAGCCTCCAGCTGCTGCTGCATCTCTGGGTTAGAGTGTACATTCAACAGCTGGGCCATCTGCGGGACGCTCAGATCAGTCTGGCTCTGCAGCAAGTTCAGCAAAACCGCTAGTTCGCTCTGATTCAGCTGCTGGGTGATTTCTCCAAGGCCTGCAGGAAACACAAGCAGCGTCACAGAAGGTTAGGCGAGGCTACATGACGCTGGGTTTGTATTTGTGACACTGCACGTACCAACGAACACCTCTCCTCCGTGTCCCCGGGCCAGGGGAAGGCACGGAGGCTCCAGGAGGAGGATTCCAGGATAGTTTGCTCACATTTCCACCATCCGCTTGCCCCCTCCAGACTGCGATGAGCTCCGAACAGCACTGCAGCAGCACCCCGTGGTACTGCGCACACACTGCACCCACCCAGGGCCCGGAGCTGCTCTGGCAGCCGCAGAGGGAAGCTTCTTCACTGCCCCCTCAAATCTACCAACGCAACCGCTTCTAAAACCAGCTCAGTTGAGCCAAACCTCCCCATTCCTTGTGTCGCCAACCGAGGGCACCCCAAGAATCAGGCTGGTGAGCAAGCAGACCACCAGTTATGCCAGCAAGTCTAGGGACGCGTGACGAAGACTGGAAACCCTTAGCCCACTCCCATGGGAATGGGAGCAGCAGGTCCGGCAGCAGCGCAGCCCCTCCCAGGTCTCCGCTGCACTCCGCGGATAAAAGCGCTCCCTCCTGCCCTGGAAAGCAGGTTTCCCGGGATGGAGCTAAACTGCTGTTCGGGACAGAGGAAGGGTGTGTTCCACTGACGCAGCAGAAGAAATTAGGTCAAGCAGAAGGTAATTCCTCGCTGAAAGCTGGCCTGGGATCACAGGGGACTCTGCCCTGACCCGCAAGTATCCAGGTTAGTCTAAAATCCAACCCTTGAGTGGCATCACCTCCCTCTGCAGCACGCTGGAGCAGAGCCTTCTGAGTGACAAGTGACAAGGCTGTCCCTTCACACTGACACTGACTTCGTTAAGTCAAACTTTTTGGGAAGAAGGGTGCAAAGGTCTAGTTTTAGAAGCTTAAAATGAAGCTCCTCTTGCTGGTAGGGAACTAAGAACGCGACACTCCCTTTTCTCAGCTGTTTGTTAATCCAGCCACCACCTTTTGTCCATCTGCCATGTTTCATTGAACACATGGATCCTACATTCCCTGGAGCAAGAACTGTCTTCCTTGTTACTTGTCAGTACAACATTTGACACAAAAGAAGCTTTAGCCCATATCTGGGTTTTTATAAGGCTTCTAGAGAACAATCAGCATGGTGTGGGCAGCTTTGTCTATCTCTACATTTCCAGGGATCAAAATATCTCCCTTCCAACTATTTTCTAGACACCGGGAAGTTGCTCACAGTTTTGGAAACAGTGCACAAGTCTTGGTCCTGCAAATCTTTATGACCAAGGGATCTTTTCTGCAACAAAGCAAGTGCAACGATGTACACTTTTGCCCACCAGTCTGTTACATCCTATGCCTAATCTTTATTAATTTGATCAACAAGATCGAACTTCGGCTCATTCGCACACCCATTACACGGCTGTACCTTCCAGCCTACTATCTGTTACTTCGCTGGCTTAAGTGACTCAAGGACTCCTTTGATCATTCTGTGAAAGCACGTTTCAGAACCAATAATATAACTCATAGAACAAATTAACAGTCAGCTCATCAGTGAGCGACTTCTGAAGACCTGCCAGAATGCTCTGCAGCCAACAGTTTTCACAGTAGAGGGGGAAAAATAAAAAGAAAAAAAAAATCAGGATAGGAAGATTCTGGAATGCCCTTTCTGTCGAAATAAAAGTGAAAGAACCAGACTGGCTTGAAAATGGACAGAAGCCTCCCACAGCTGGACCAGAGAGGTAACGTGTCAGGAGAAGCCTTTTACAGACCAGACTGGGCACTGACCTACTGCATCTCCAACACCAGGCTCTGGTTTAAGCTGGGCAGGCTGTGGGTGCACAGGACTGCTGTTGTTTTTGACAGTGTCTGTGCTTGTAACAGAGGTAGTTTCTTTCCGAGAAACTTTTGATAATGGTGGCTCCTCCACTGCAATCCCGCTTTGCCGCTGCCGTCGGCGTTTCTTGCTCCACAGCTCGTGGCAATCCTGCCAGTGGGGAAGGCTGGAAGAGAACAACACTTGGCAGTTAAGACACATGGCAAGAAAACCCGTTTAATCCTCAAAGACCACTGAAAGTCATTAGTGCCACAGGAGAAGCACAGGTGTTCCTCTGACTGCAACCATACTATTAAACCAAGAAGCGGCAAGTCCTAGGACCGGGAAAGGCAGTGCAATTCTTGAATTGTGAATTGCCATAATGGCGAATCACTTAATTTGCACTGGGATCTCACCCTTGCATGGGCTGGGTTAGCTACAATGCACACGAGCCCCAACGAACACAAGTCCACCAAGCTTCTGGTGGCTTTAAGAAAGCAGCTGCCTTTAGTAACTCTGAATGAAACAGGAATCTCAAAAGCTACTGCCATACCTGCACGCAAAGCAGCTACAGCAGTTTTATAATCTGCTTGGAGTGGGAGCAAAGAGCTGCAGACAGTGCCACTCCGCTCAACAGCCACTCTTCTAGTCAATTAACAAGCAGCATAAATGAGTCCTGGCCAGTCCTCCGTGGCACAGAGGACAGGGATATGCCACATGCTACTCTTACCTATCCTCCAACAGAGGTTTACAGCACCTTGTAAGCATTAAACTGAGCTTTATAAAGCCAGCAGAAAACCAACAGCACAGGAAGAGCTGTTTGCTCAGCCGCATGACAAAATGCAAGGGCAGATTCGAGAAAGAAAACCCCAGAAATAACAACAAAATTCTGACTGCAAAAACCCAGGGCCAAGCCAGTGGCTCCTTCCCAAAGCTCATTAGCAGAGAGCCCACTGCGGTGGAAGATGCCAGCTGGAACTTACTCTGGAGGTGCCATTTTGCTGAGGTCAACATCCTTAAGGAAGTCGCTCTGCAGGGCCTGTTCCGCCGTGCAGCGCTTGCCGGGGTCCAGCGTCAGCATGTGGTCCAGCAGGTCGAGAGCAGACGAAGGAATGCTGCACAGAGAGTTGGAAACACGGCTGAGTTAAGGGGCTGATCTGAGCATGGGGAGAAGCCTACTTTCAGAGAGACACCTCAGGCCCAAGAGAAAACCCTGCAGTCAAAAATTTATTACTAAGCGATGCAGCAGCTCAAAGACATCAACAGAGCATCAGATATACGGTACTGTCAATCTAATTTTTGCCATTTATGAAGAGCAACTCTGCTACAAATCCCACCAGAGTATCACACAGTTATACACTCTCCACAGAGAGCGCGTCTCTGCTGTCAGACAGCCTCAGCACCGTGAGAACCCCACCGTCAAGTGTGCTTTCCAGGTGCAGACCCTAGCTAGAGGTGTCATGAACGTGCAGAGGCAGGGAACCCCTCCAGAAGGCACCTGCGACAGATCAGATATTTAGAAAGGGGACCATGACCCTATTCCAGCCTTCCCCAGATGGGAGAAGCCCTCCTGGAGGGCAGAAGGCAAGAAGGGGAAAGCGCTGCTTTACCCTGCCAGGTAGACTAGAGCCAAAGGATAAAAGATGAGTCGCACCATGTAACAGAAGGCCATAACCCCCACGCAGCCACTTATCCTCTCTTCTAACAAAACTCACAAGGAGAACTCCTCACGCAGGCGCCTTCGGTATTGCTTCTTCGGTTTCATAGTGTTGAAGTAGGGCAACTTGATGACGTCCGGCCACACCGCTGGACACGGGCTCCCACAGAGCCGGCTGCGAGCCAGAAAAGCAGAATAGGATCAGCAGGTGAAACACAGCTAGGAGGAGAAGAGCCACCAACCCGATTGAAAACGTTTCCTTTCTCAGCAACTTAGTGTACTGATAACCTAGGTCCAGGCACATTTCATGAAGACTAGACAGCCCTCAGGTTAAAAAGGTGGTATCGGTAAGAGGAAAAATACTTATCTTGAGTTTATAAACCATCCAACACAATGAATTTTAAGTGCGAGATGTAATTTAGGTTCATTATTTTTGCACTCAACCAACAGCAGCAAAGTTTATTGAGGGTACATAACATTAGCAGCTACACAGGACGGTAGCTGTGGACACGGAGATGCCAAACTATTCACATTTGCAGTTACAGCCATTTGTTCGTCCTATTTTGCAGGCAGATTAGAGAAAGAGGGCTCTTATAGCGCAGAGACTGTGTGCATGAGCAGTTTCTGCAGTACCTCTTCTCATAGGCATGCATGTGCAATGCTTTACCTGATTAATTCAAGCTGAGCCAGTTCCAGATTGGCTTGAAAAATAGGCTTCTTTGTAAACAGTTCCCCGAGGATACAGCTGGAAAGAGGAAAAGCAAGAGGTCATGACAGCAAACCCTTGGGATGATCGTTTGAACACTGCAGCATTTCTGTTCAGAAGCAGGTTTGCCTGAGGAGAGTTATTTGCATCAGGGCTTGTAGTTGAGAACTGACAAACTAACCTACGTGTACAGAGTCACCAGTCCTGCGCAGCTGGGAAATACCAGTCACTGGTAGGCTGGTTAACGTCTCACGGGCTTCCCGCTTTAACTCTTTGCGGGGAAAGCGGGATGTGTCAACAGCGCGACAAGAAAAAACAGCCAGGCATTTCATTTTCCTCCACATTCAGCCCATTTATCTTTTCAACTTTACTGAGGGATATCTGCTGGTCCCAATGATCCTCGGCTGCCGCTGCCTTAGTGTTTGTCGTTGCCAAGCACAGGATGGAGCCTTGCACACACAACGTTTGTACACACACACACACACACACACAACATTTGTACAGCTGGAAGGGAAAGAAGAGAAGGAGGGAGGGGACAACTCTGACTCATTCAGTCCTTAACATCTACCCTTAAACCTTCCGACAGGAATGACAATCAGTGCCAAATATAGCTGTGGGCTGATACCGGCACCTGTCTGCTGGAACCGGGCTAACCCCGTTCACTCGGCACCAGGCACCGAACAGCAACTGGACCTCACGGCCAGAGTTTCCAGAAGTAATTAGCAGGGCCTGACTTTCACAAACCTTTGTTGCTTGTATACTAAGCTCTGATGGAAGTTTACCTGCGGGTATCACAATGGGAAGTACGCACTTTGGGAAACGCAGCCCCACTTCTCAATGCTGAATCCTCGAGTCTCTGGTTCTGAATGACTTGGAAAATGTTTCACTTTTGTGGCCGAACTGCCCAGACTCCTCCTGTTCACGAGGCTCCCTACGCTATCAGAAACCTGAAATCTCTACTTTAAAATGTCTCCTAGGTTTAGCTGAAAAAAAATCAGGTGACAAACAGGGCAATCTGAAGACGTTACAGAAAAACTCTCTATCAGGTCATTAAAACCATACACTGCAGCGATGACCAGCAGAGCAAGCTTGTCACCCTCCTGATCTTAGTGACACATCATTAGCAGAGCTTGGTTGGTTTGTTTTTTAAATAGCAGGAAAAGATACCTTTTATGCTCTCACATGTCAATACCAAGAAGAGTCTCATTCTAGAGGTTTCCACTAAACGCTACAGCTTTAGTTAGGTGACACACACCTATTTCCCCAAAGCGCAGAATTTTGGAAGCATTCCTACACTACCACACCACGCTTTGCTGAGCTGGACTAGATACAGATTCAGAAATCAGCACAAATCAAAGACTGCCTTCCATTAGCAGTATTCTACTCACGTGCTGATGTTCACAGCCCAAACAGGACAAAAGACACAAACCAGGCACTTACCCACAGCTCCACACATCTATGGCTGGCGTGTAGCGCTCCTCACCTAGCAGCAATTCTGGAGGTCGATACCATAACGTAATGACTTTATTTGTGTACGGACGGCTGGAATGTAAGACACAAAGGTAAATTAACAACGAGAGCCACAAAATCCTTACAAACTGTATTTATTGCTTCCAAACAGGAGAGTTTGGCATGTAAGCAGAAGCAGTAGGCTTTCAAAAGTCTAAACTTCCATAGCACCTGCCCGAGATAAAACAAAGCTGACGAGGTATCATAGATTTTACAGGTCTGTCTGTGTGCTCTAGGCAGTAGGCTGTAAGTACCCCAGACTGAAAAATCCTGACCTGCAACAGGCAGCAGCAGGCTGCCAGGACTGAATAGTGACTGACTTCAGAGCAAGACGTGGTCCATGGCAGGTCCACAGCAAGCAGAGAAGACGGTCTGGTTCCTTATCAGCTGGTTTGTCTAATGAAAGACTATTAATATCAGCCAGGAGTATGTTTTTCTGACAGCTGGAGCTGCATTATACCACTTACACTGGAAATAATTTCGCAGGCAGTGCCAGGACTTTCAAGTGAAGGGACTTTGTGGATATTAAGAAGAAAGGAGCTCGTCCTGCCTATGTAAACCACTTCCCCCTTCCTCCACCCCACTATGCCTCGCCTCACCTCTCCTCCGAGCTGTAGAGTCGGGCGAGTCCAAAATCTGCAAGTTTGATTTGCCCACTGAAAGACAAAAAAAAAAAACAGTCACTGGTTTGAATCACAGGTAAGCTCACATGCTGCCAGCAGTAAGAGGGGAGAAAATCCCCCCACGGAGCAGAAAGGCCTAATAAAGCAGTGTTTGCAGTAATTACTTTTGGATACGCCAGTCTTAATTTTTCAAACCCTATTTAATGCTTCGAAGAAACATGGGAAAAACAACCCCCAAAAAACAATAGTTCAGAGTCGTCTCTATCACAAACCCTTCCCAATAGGCCTATGTCCCAGAGAATTTTTTTAGATGGATATCCAGACATGCAGATGCAATTATGCGTAGTATTATTCTCACAGGCTCGAAGTTCTCTTACGGGTATCCAGATAGAGACTTGAGGATTAACAGCAAATGAATAATTGTTATGTATCCTGTGAGGAACCACCTTACTGCCAACTATTGCTATCTAGAGAAGAGAGAGCATTCATGGAGAACTGCTACTTCCCACCTTAACCCTCAACGGTTTCTCTGCATACAAGCACTTCCAATAAACAGTATTTTTGCCAAAATACCATGGAGACCAAGTGTACACAGAGACCCATTTACTGCACATCAACATGAACGCAGGTTAACTGTAAGGAACTACAAAGCAGTGAGCAGAGGGCCTCCCGCGGAGAGACTGCTACCTGCAGCAAGTTCAGGAGAAGGTTATTCGGTTGTTCACCCTCACAGCAGGAGCTGTGTCCTCAGCCAGCAGCAGCACCCAGGAAAGCCACTGCTTCATTATAACCACCCATCACACCACTGGTGGCAACACGCAGGGCTGATTCCTCCAGTGGATCAACACCTCCTGGTCCTAAGCATACTCAAGGTGAAGGTAACAACCGCGTGCTCTCAGCCGAGTCTAGGGAGAGCGCAGGGAAGAGCTTGGACAGAACCGTACAAGCAGGTTACCTGTTGTTCAATAAGATGTTCGAGCACTTAATATCTCGATGAAGGAAATTCTTTTTGTGACAGTAATCCAGACCCTCCATTAACTGTTTCATGAAAGACTTGATATGGTCCTCTGAGAAATGTACCAAGCCGGATTCTAGCAGCCCCATAAGGTCATGGTCCATGTACTCAAACACAAGGTAAAAGGCACCTGGTATAATAAGAGAGAAGTGATTTAAGACAGAGAGGAGAGACTAAGGAAAAGAAAGCAGGAAAGTAGATTCAATTTTTGAAATGTGTTGGGGTTTTTTTTGTGCACTGTTGAGTATGTTCTGTTAGTGTTTTCTTTAACACAGCCTTGTGATATCTAAGGCTTAGCGGGAATCCTAGAAGAAATGTTTTTCCTTGGGGGAACGACAGAACCGAAAAACTAACTAGCCCCTCTAATGCATCAAGCTGAACATCCAAAAAAATCAAAATACGCCCCCAAAATATATTCCTTTGAAATTCTGATCATCCATTTTCCTTTTTCTTTCAAGCTAGTTTAAGAGACTACCACTACGCACGGCTTAAACTGGTGTTTGCATTGTCCCCTTCTCTCTCACGGAAGAGAAGCTCCCAAACAAAAGCTAGTGGGATACTATAATGCCGCTCTTCCACAGTGGCAGAGGACAAAAGTCTTTAATTACTGAGTTTGTTGGCACCGATCAGTGTTAAAAGTGACCCTGTAAAGGTTTTTTAGCTGATTTTTGTAAGGCTGCTCTTTTGTGACTCTACAGGAACGCAATGGATCCTTTTAAGCCCCCGTCTACCTCTGCTCTGCAGTGCGACAACTCATTGTAACTGGAATCTATCCTTTGATGTAAGGCCAAATCCAGACGCCAAACTTGCTGGAACCACGTATCAAGGAGGAATGCAAAAAAGAAAATCTACACCAGAGTTTATATTTTTAGTTTTACACTAAGAATAAACAAATGGAGTTGCATCACCCCTCTGGCTAATTGAAACCACACCCTGCAGCAAGTACTACCTTTGTCCTTCTTGAAATCCAGTGCATCTTGTTTGTCTGTGACGATTTCCTTCATGTTAACAACACTGCGGTGGATCAGCTGCCGAAGGATTTTGATCTCACGGATGGCCGTGATGGGGAAGCCTTCCTTCTCATTGTCCAGTCGCACCTTCTTGAGAGCCACCAATTCACCTGCCAGAAGAAGCCAGCGTCAAAGCCCCCGCACACATCACTGCTAACAGCTCTGCGGGTTTCCAGGGGGACGCTGAAAGTAGCTATGAGCACAGTCAACATCCACCAAGAAGCAGCAGAGGCAGCTTTCGTTCCCACCCTACTAAGTTTTGTTCCATTGCTCTGTCAGAAGTTATCGTGCCAAGAACTCAAGACAGATGACACCAGTGCTCCTCCTCATCTGCTTCAGAGGAAAGTCACACAGGTGAACATAAATTTACCCTGGCAGCCACCACAGATCCTTTCACAAGCTCTACAACAATGAAGTCTGACAAAGGCACACTTAAAAAGCAGGGCTCGAGTTTGCACCTATGGCTGCCATAGCTATACCTGCCACGACCATTGGAGCGTGTGTCAAACTGAACACACAGGACGCGCGATTTCACAAGCAGAGAGGGCAGCTGGGCACTAACTCACACTTACCAGCATTTCACAACTTCTGTTCTTTTGCCCCTTTTGAGAACACCTGATGTAAATGCTTATTCCAGGGCTGGAACCACTTCTAGTTCTACAAGTATTTGTCATTAACCGGCAACACCGCTAATGCTGGAATGGGTTTTAAGCACACCCACGGTAACAAGGCCATAAAGAAGCGGAGTCAACCTGAGGCCACTTGGCATCCCTACCTGTATCCTTGTCCTTGGCTTTGTACACCTGCCCGTACGTCCCTTCTCCAATAATCCCGATGATATCAAACTTGTCCACGCAGCGCTTCCCCCAGTCGCTTTCCGTCTGTCTCCTTTCCCCATACCGAGGGCAACAGATTCTGAAAGGGGGAAGAGGACTGTCAGACACCCAGTGCTCCCCCTCGCCCCCCAGCACACGCACAAATGCCTACTCGACTCTTTCAAGCTGTACCCTAAAACCAAAAAACAAAAATCAGGCAGCATGCCTTTACGCTCCTAGCAACCGAGTGTTCAGCAGAGTTGAATGAATCATGCTATATAATCTCAACGACTCCAGATACAGGCACTGCTACACAGGAGTATTATCCTTCTATTTCATTCAGATACCAAACCACCCCAGCCAGAACACATTCACTATCAGATCTTTTCACTTCAGTCATGCATTTATCAGCTGCATACAGCTAACGAGCAATACATTGTTCCTCCTCGGGAAAAAAGGAGCGCAAAGAGCGGGGAAGACAAGTAAAAATGGATATTATGCCACCTCAATTCTACAGAACCATTTTACTACGCCCTAGCTGGGGCACGCAGTCAGCTACACGGATTTCTACAAAGATCTCGTGATGTACTTTTAACTGAAGGTACCTTGAAGGAGAATCAAATTACCATCTTTATCTCAAAAATACCAAAGAGTTATGCTACAGTAGGGTAAAAATCAGTGTTTGGAATCTTTTGCAGAAACACTGGACATTTGATTTTTATTTAAAAGAAAGTGTAGCTAGCACTCTGTGTACAAAACACCAAGGGAGCTTGCTTCCTTGCATAAATTTTGTTGTCAGAGGAAGTTGTGTACACCACGCAACACAACTAATAATTCAATCATGCATGAAGAAGAGCTGTTTGTCTCCTATTCCGAATAACCAATTCCTAGAAGCCCCAAAAGTTTTATACAGGGACACTCATCAGGAGGCTTCTTTGACCTGCAGGCTAGAGGCTGAATCTGGAGATGAGAGCGCTCTGAGGGCAGAGGTGGCTGGAGACTGAGTGTGACACACTCCAGCAATTTCTACCATGGGAGGGGTCAAAGGGGAAGGCAACAGAATCCATCAGAGCTTCAGCACAGAGCCTGAACCGTACTCTCCATTTGGTGCACAATTTACGCAACCTCCTCTTCTGCTGTACTGTTAGTTCTCAAATAGATGGGGCAAGCGGCCTTCAACTATGAGTGGCCCAAATATGAAAGAACCCACAGGAAACAGTTAATATATCATAAGAAAAAACAGAAATACGAACTCGTGTTCTCCGTATTCCACTTCCCTCAATAAAGACAGCACTCAAACGAGTCTGGGGACAAAAGAATTTAAAAAACTGAACTAAATCTGGCTAAAGATGTATAAGTAGGTGCATCTTAAGTGTTCTCCCCATGCAATAAATGGCGGGGAGGCTGCTGAGAGCTGGCAAAGCAGCTGCCAGCTTCGATTTCAAACATGAGTGTTTTCTCAACAGCACCGTCTCCGCGCAGGGCACGCAGTCAGCTCTTCTAGGAGTGCTGCGGCATATGACGAGACATAAAGCTTTGGGAACCTAGACCAACATCTGTGTGAAGAAACAGAAAACCTAACGACTCAAAAAAGACCAAAAAAAAAAAAAAAAGAAGCAAGCCAGCCTTACTTTGGTCTCTTTTTGAATGGTTGCTGAGGTGGTGTGGCTGCCTTTGGTTCCGGGGAGTCAGGAGGAGATGGGTCCCCTCCAGGGAGCTCTGGAGGGAGCGGGAGGTCCGTGAGTAAGTGTCGTGGTCTCTGCTCTCTGTCTTTCTTCACAGGTTTTGGAGGAAGAATCTCTTTTGGACTAAACTCCGAAAAGTTAATACAATACAAGAAGTCAGACTCAACAGCCAATTTAACAAACAGAAAAAAGCCTACTGTAAAACAACAGCTCTATCTGAGAGCGTAAAGTTACGAGCCCAAGTTTAAGTCCCAAAATTAGCATAGCCAAGTATAAAACAAAACAGCCTTAAATTTTACAACGATAATACATCAGGAGAGAAAAGCGTTAGGTTTGAACACACTGTCTTCAAATAAACACACCGCGCTCTGCTACTGGGACTTGCTCAATTTGCACAGATAAGTACTTATTCTGAGTTTCCTGTAAGACAGTTCAGGTTGTCAGCCAGCACCCACGTTCCGACCCTTACTTCCTCTATTTACCCCATTTATCATAATGAAATTAAATGCATGACTTGTTAAGGACCACTATAAATATGAACTCAGAATTAAATCTCTCTATATAAGTAACTTTTAACTTCTTAGCAAGGACTGAAATGTAGCTCTAACTTGTGAAAATTACTGAGAAATCCAAAACTACCAATGGCATCAGAAGTTTGGTTTAGACTGGCAAGAGTCTCATAAGCAGAGCCTAATTTTTCTCTCATGTATGCAGCAGGGAGAATTCCTAGGTCTGAACAGTCAGGAATTTTTCTCCATGCAAGTCTCCGCTTCACCAGGAAAAGAAAAAGATTAAGAGATCCGAACGACCTTCCAAGGTTCGTTTTTAGGGCAGCCAGCAGGAGGTTTGCTGTTTGTCAGCATCACCAGGTCTAACACTTCAGCACAGAGAACTCCACAGAAATGAAGTGATGGAAGTAGGTCATTTTCCCAATTTTTTTTTTTTATTAGGCACTGCCTAATCCGCATGAAAATCTCTTGTGAAATATAGTTAAGAAAATAGCAGGACAAAGGAGGACACTGTTCTGGCACTGAGCTCTGACATCTTCGGTAAGAGATGGGGGAGCATCTTCTCCCACTGCTAGGAAGTCAGCGGGCAGCTGCAGAACTAATCCCACGTCACGCCAGCCCAGACCTCCAGGAAAGCATCCACCAACGGGCACTGCTGCCAGCGGTACCTATCCTAGAAATACCAGAAGCAGGAGAGCTGTATGGGTGGAAGCTCAGCCCCCATTAACTGCAGTTTCTGTATGTGCAGAATGATTCCCAGCCGGGTCACTTCACCAGGGCAGAAGCCACGTGAAACCTCCAAAGAGGTTCTTCAAAGCAGGATCTGGACAGCCAGGGCCTACAGCCGCACGGAGAAGCAAGAGCCTTCCTTCCAACAGGGCAGATCGACTAGGTTTGGCTTTCTTTATGGCTTTCATATGTGTATTTGAAGCACTGATTTAATGTCACCCAGTTCCTACAGACTGAATGTTCACAGCAAAAAAAAAAAAAAAAAAGCAGTTGTTTGACTTTGTGTTTAATCCACTTCTAATTGGCAATTCCTTTGCTCCTGATAGTATTTAAATATCTAACAGTATGTGCTAAGCTCAGGCCCTGTGACTCTGTCAAAAAGGTTCAGCCTTTTTCCAGACACCATCCAAAGCCAACTTCTTCGCAAGACTCCTTGGGAAGGACGAAGGTGTGTTTGTAGGTTTAATCCACAGATGCCCAACCTTCCAGGAGGTCCCATATCACCCTCTTACCAAACAGTCCCCATTTTCTCCCTGACACACTGTTAGCTGTGCTTAGTCACATACAGCTTAGTTGATCTATTTGCATATCAGCACTAGTGCTACTACATGGTTCCTGTAACTTTGATTACCCCCCAAAAGTTTGGACATTTCACCAGGCATTTCCTTGCAAGTGAGAAAACCAAACAGACCCTCCGGAGTTGCCCAAGCAGAAAAACGACAAAGTGCAAACGCCAACTGCCTAACAGACTCCTACAAGCTCCCTCCCTTCTTCCCCTCCCCAAAAATAGCAGGAATGCGATCAGTCAGGTCTGCATTTTTAACCACGTTAGCGCTGTGAACAGTCAGCCAGATGTTCCCAGGAACGTATGGAAGCTGCATAACACCCGAATGCAACACCAAACACGGACAAAGTTTGTACCACTTGCTCCTAAACAGCTTCTCCCCTCCTCCTGCCCCATCTCCTGCCAGCCGAGGCGACCCACGGTGCACCTTGGTAAGTCTTGAGAACTCAGAAAGCACCAAGAAAGGTTAAAGAGCCTCTAACTAAATCCTCCCACTCTCAGTGTATGAAAACAAAACTCTAAGAACACTTCTGTTGATAAATATGAAGGCAGCTGATCAAGAGTGAGCTTCCATACAGTCAGTGCCATATGCAACTGCCGCCAGGCTCAGCAAAATGAAGTGGGATTTCCCATCCTTTTCTTGGGAAAAAGTCACTGTAAATCCATTTACTAAGCTCTATTATCGCCTGCGCTCCTAAGTTCATAGCGATGGCAGAGATAAAAGACACTTTTACAAAACTAAGCCACACCTGAGTGGTAGAAAAAAAAGGTGTGAGCGGCTAAAAAATAAAATATAGTATTTGCAGCACAATTTCTGTGTTTGGAAATAAGGGAACACAGCGGCAGAATCTTGCTTAAACTGGCATTTGAGTTGGGAAAAATCTGCAATCTGTTAAAAGCTACTGCTCATCACAGATGCATTTAAACTAAATAGATATTTGCGGAACAACATTACACAGCTTCGGAAGGGCAACATAAACATGCACAAGCCTAACTTTTACATTCATCGCAGTGACAACATTATCCCAATTCACATCGATACCAGGACAAACCATGAAAATCAATTAAATGAATCAGAATATGTAACATACTGCGTTCTCTTCAACCACAGGGTAATTATATCAAGTCATACCTACCATGTAACACACCATTAATTAAAAAACCCGCTTTACTAACCAAGCAGATACCTAGTACATCCTTAGCGATGGTTGGAAAGATACGGAAATTGTTCAGGAGCTACAGGCTATGCAGATCAAGTAAAAAAAAAAATACATCAGTGATGACCTCACGTTAACAGCACTACAACATGCTAACAGCTACAAAAGGAAAAAGAAAAAAGACTTGTTTTTCTTCTCCATTTTGGATATTCCGTTCCATTCTCCTCTTCCCCCCCCCCGCCAAACTAAAAAACCCACAGTAAGGTTTTTCAGATGACCAACACAGCCAAGACCCAGAGCAGCGAGAGCTACAGACACAGGACAGATTTAAGTCTGCACGTTTTGATTAGAAATTACAGGGAACAAAAAGCTGAAGTAGGTGCAGTTTCACCCTTCCATTTTTAAACTCTTTTTCAAACAAACAGTACCTACTGCTTACGCAATAAGAATTGTATTAGTTATTCAATAATTAAGACATTACTTAAGTTAAACTAATGCTGTTTTTCACATGTGGACACATTTGATGAATTTGGAACAGAAATAGCTCTGGTTTGTTCTCTTGTATTGGCACTGTTCAGCTCTTTCCTGTTACTTAAGTACAAGGTTTTAGAGGAATTAAACAAAAAAAGCCATTTCAAAATAAGCCTGTGCAAATGGCTACAACGCCAAGGGGTGCACAATTCCAGATCCATGTCTCATTGCCGTAATAAACAGGAACAAAGAGCTATACGAAACCTTTACTAACCAGCATTATAACAGCAGCCAAACCTCTCTTTCTCCCCGAGATAAGATGTAACTACCTGGAAAACACCATAAAACCCTCCACATAAACCTGCCAAGGCCAATACCAGGAATGGCTGTGCAACAGCGCATTCATCCCAGCGGCACGGTCTTCAGTGTACACTGCAGGATAAGCTAGCGACTGTCAAACTAACCAAAAAAAAAAAATCTGTTTCAATGGTTTGCTTTTAAATGCATACAGGATACTCTTGTGTGACCTTACCTATCCAAGTCATCTTCCCCAACTAAAATAGGGGGGAGCGGAAGCGGAGGCAACGTTGAAGTTTTCAGGTGTGGGATAGCAGCCGTCACAGACACTTGTGTTTTTGTAGCGACTTGGACAGAGGACTGAGAGTTCACCTGAGAGGATAAAGTAGACGTCCTTGGGTGGGAAGAAGATGGTAAAGACGCTGGGGCTGAAGTAGGGACCTGAATGGGAGTCGGCTGGGATGGCGGCAAAGGTGGAACAGCAGGTGATGGAGGCAAAGGCGGCAATGGTGGAGTTGGAGGTGGTGGTGTGGTTGTCGGCAGAGGCGGAGGTGGTGATTTTATTGAGGGTAGTGGGGGTGGAATCTCCTTCTCTGCTGCATCCGTCTCTTTTGGAGATAGGAGGTCCTCTACCACTGCTACAGGCTTCAAGTCTTTTGTTCCCGTCTGTTTTGAATCTCTAACTGGAACAGGATGTTTCCTCTCAGAGTTCTCCTCTGCCTTGATTTTTGTTGTTTCTGCAGGGGCTTTAGTCTCTGCATTCGTGTACAGTAAATTAACTAATTCTGTATCTGAAGATGATTTTTCAGATTTAACAGTTTTGATGACCTTTTTAGGTTCTGTTCCAGACTCCTTAAGTTCCGCTAAGCTGTTCTCCTTTCTAGACAGGAAAACAGGTGAGCCCTTTGCCTCCTTCCCATCCACTTTGGCTGCAGCTGCGGCCGCTGCCGCTCGCTCCTTCTTCTTCCTGCTGAGTTCTGCCCCCAGACTGGAGTTCAGCGGTAGCCTTGTCGGTGATATACTGGAATGGCGACTGCGTGACCCAGACCTCTGCTTTTTACTGTGAGATGATGAGTGTCTTGAATACCCAGGACTTCGGCTTCGGGACTTCACAGATTTCCTGTGGAAAGAACGGGGAGAAGGAAAATGAAATGAAGCATCTCGCAACCTCTGAGCTACTCACCAACATCAGTAGCTCTCTCTGAAAATAATTCCATTCCATTATTGGGCAACTAAGTTCAGAGAGTCCACAACACCTGTCTGGAGAGAGTAAAGCTACTGAAACAAGTTTATTGACTAAAGCAATACAAGTTTCATGTCATCATCCAGCCTTCCAATGTCAGGACTGCTCTCAATCACACTGTTGAGACAGACACGAAGGATCAAGACTGGACAAGCCCCAAGGTAAAGATGAGATTCACAGATGCACACGCTGAACAGAAGACTTCAATCGAGAGGATGAGTTGGCAGTTTACAAATCTTTCATAGTAATTATGTACAACTTTAAAGGAAACAACGGGTAAAATATGACTGCCCTCACGGGAATGCCGCCTCAGGAAACATCTCACTTCAAGCTAATTTTTCCCCCGGCTTCTTTTACTACCATCAGAACTTAAATTTGCATATTGTGAGTCAGAAGGAAAAAACAAAAAAAAAAACAAAAACCAAACAACCCAGGTATTTTAATTCTGTTTGAGGTATGTCCAGAGGGTCTCAGTCTTCTTCTACAGTAAATGGTCTCTAAATAGGTATATACGCAGAATAAAAAAACCACACTGAAAATCTGTGTTATGAAATAAGCAACAAGCAAGGCAGGAAACACCTCACACCATCAGGGTACGCACCGCCAGCACGGGGTGAACCTCGTCAGAAGGCAGCAGTAACCACAAGCTCAGCGGAGACTGATGTGGAAACAAGATAAAATAATAAAATGGAATTGGAAACTGGTACTTCCAGTGTCCGTCTCAAAATTACTGACAAGCCAGAACAGTTTCCTCCACTTCAGGAGGAGCTCATATTGTGCAGGTGATGAGACGGCACAAGAACTGGACACGTGGAAGGCTCTGATGGGTTTAGAAGCTGCATGAGCCAACAGGAAAACGAGAAGTTTTGAGATCAGAACCTATGAATACTATAATAAAAACTGTGCTCCAAGTTTATCTTTATTCTGTGATGTATTGCTCAGAACATATCTAGTTTTGAAAATATGGAATTCTCTCAACCTATATTTCCATGCTAGTCATGCAGAACAGCTAAGGGCAAGCAGGTTTAAACACAGGAGGTGCTGGCTCGCTTGTAACCACACTCGGAATGTAATTAACAAGATCTAAACTGCTTATACTGTGTCCTGAGACAACAAACCCTTGGAAAATAAACTGGGGAACTGAGACAGACTAATACAAGGTTCCTCTCTGGACACCACCAGTGCCTTCAAGGACAGACACAGTTGTGACTGCACGGGAGGCAAAGGGTCTCGCCGCACAGCGGCGTGGAGTTTAACAGAGCCCTCTTCCCTTGCTACGCCAAGCACAAGCACCCTGCCCTCTCACTAGTGAGTACAACCCCAAACCTTGTGCTAACAGTGGTCAAAGAACACTACAACTGTAGAGTCCAGTCCTTACCTTTAGACTTACAAAATAAATATACAACCAGGAGAAAGAAAAAAAGTGCCATCTGAAGTCACTCAACTATTTTCCCCTTCAACACACTTTCTGTAATGGGAATGCTGCCTCAGGATCACCTCCTTTTCCGAGGTTTCTACTTAATGAATTAATGGTCTGAGATGCATTTTGCCATTTGGATAGCTGTTCACCTGCCACATCCCAGTGCAAAGTTGCCAGGAGCTGAAAAAGCTATTAGGTTTTCACTATGCTCAAAGAGTTTCGCAGGCTGAGGAAAATGTTCCCAATGAATCCGGGAGGATGTAGTTTACTGCAACCACAAATAATTTTGGGGTTAGCGTTCCCCATTACAATTCTTTCAGGACATATTGTTTAAGATGCTATGATCCTCGGTTTCCTGCTCCCTGTATCGCATCCTTCTCCATGATTTCCACACAACAGCTACTCTAATTCAACCGGTTGCAGAGCAACATTCTCAACAAGATCACTCAGCACATCTGACACAAAATAAACTTCTCCAAAAGTGCAATTTTACCTTATTTTTAAGTGCTACATTAGAAATGCAGCCAAGGACACCTGCATGGACACGAGCAAGGGAAAGGCAACGCTGGAGGAAGCGGTGGGGTGCGGAGGCAGAGCACACGGCTCAGGGCAGGACCCCCTTACACGAGGGTTGCTGAGGAAGGAGCTGCACTGCAGAACCAGCGCTTCCAACTCGGTGATGGCTGGGGATGACTCCCTGACCCTCCATCCTCTGCCTCCACCAGGACTAAATCCACTTATTCCCTCCCAGGAGTCTTCTTCGCTCCACAGGCGCCACTCACGCTTTTTTCTCTTCAGTCATCTAATGGTAATTACCTATAGTTATTATACAAAGAGCTCTTGTTTCTAAGCCCATTTTCCAGCTTGGTGTTTACAGGTTCTTTGTTAGACCTGAAAGAGGCACCGCATCCAGAAGCACGTCTGTTTTCCCAGCTCTATCAGTGCAACCAGTAATAAACCACTCTACAACAAATCTTACCTCATATCATTAGACCATCAACGGCCTCAACACCGCTACAGTGCTTACTGAGGGGCCGTCTTCCACAGCAACACTTGCTTTTATCACTGCTGGATATCTCAAAAAAGATGCAATGAGACAGAAGACGCACAGGCAGATTTTGCTTTTTAAAGATACTCTTTCCATCCTCCAGAATGATCGTTTCGTGGCTTTACCTGTAGCCTTTTAGTTAGCACTTTTATCCCTTTCACCCTTAACTCTACATCTTACTTGCTTTGCCAAGATCATCCGGGATGGGTGGGGGGCAATCCAGTCTCATGTGCAGTTCTTTTTCCTGGATAAAAATGCTCTGGGGTAAAAAAACCCCACCTTGTTGTCTCTCTAGCACTGGAAATACAAGATATTAACCACGACAACTGTGAATTAACATAAAGAACTCTGAGACGATGGCTCATGTAAAAATCCAAATAAAAAAAAAAGCATTATTAGATTATATTAACTGATATAATCAGAAGATTAGAATGGTCTTTGGAGGAGGGAATGCTAGAACCCTCCAGACCTCCTCATGCTGGAAACGACCACAGCTAATAGCTGCTGGCAGTGGTGACCCTGAAGCGGTTGGCAGAACAACAAAGCCCCACATCTACGTACTTCCATATTACCCACTACACAAACTCCTAGGAACATCTACAGACATTAAAACATTTTAACTTCTGTTGTGGCTTGGAGCAGGTAAGAGTAAAGTGCAAACTAGTATCTGGGAAGCCTGACCGCGTGCCCCATGCTCTAATTGCTCAGGAAACAAGCTCAAACAGCAGGCCATTTCTTATTTCTGAATGCCCCACGACCTTTTGCCGTGGTGAGGATCTGCATAGCAGTGGCCACCACAACAGCACATGCACACACTCACACTTCGCTGCTATACTTAGTACAGAGCACAACCCACCTTCAGCAAGCTGAAGGACTCTGGAATTTCTTCTTCTAGTTTTAGCTGCAATGACAACAGTTGCGACAAGGAATGGCAAGCCACATCTGCTATTTTCCCTACTGACCAAGCCATCCTCATTTCCGCCTAAATGGAAAGCAAGTTGTTTTGCACAGCCATTTGAAATGCAAACACTCTGCATTTTCTCCAATCAGCACAGCACATGGATTCAGTTCCCTAACACTGTATTTTGGACATGGAGATTAAAGAAAACACAGAATGCACAAAAAAACCCATACTGTCAGGCAGTGGAAATAATTCAGTGTCCTAGAAAAGCCTGCGTTACCTCCTCTGAAGAATTTAAGCCATAGTCAGATGTTCACTGCGTAAGCGAGTGTGCCAGTTAAAGATGTTTTCTCTCCCAGACTGTTCCTGCCCCTCCACAGGAGCCAACAGAAGAGATCACGCAGTCACTCCCCGGCTACTCTGGTGCAAAGTCAGCTGCCTCCGTTTACACACTCGTCTGCAGCAGATCAATCAAAGTTGGCAAGAGAGGCTCAGCCGATCCGCTCCTCCAGGTGAGCTCCCAAAGGGCCATCAGCTGAGGGGCAGCCCCACCTTTGGCTTCTGGAGCAGATGTTGGGCCATAAACTTACACCAACTGCCTCCCCGCACAGGCTGCAAGCTCAGTGAAGCAAAACCAACAACGAATTACAACTCACAATTTGCCTAACGCACGGAGAACACATAAAATTCCCTCTGTCCCTTTACTAGAATCACCGTTCTGCTTTAAAAGAATATATCACGCAGTAAGTTATCTGCCCAGAAAAGAGAGTAGTAGGTTATCAAAGTCAGAGATTCAAAGAATTCAGTACAAGCTGAGCATAAACAGTAAGTAACCTTTGGAATCTCTTTTGGTTTGGGGTCTAGCATTTTGTCAGCGACTCAAAGATGCCCTTAAAAAGTTTCTTACGTGGGTACATAAGTTCAGGGAAGCAGCACAAAGCACTTCAAAGTTGCTCCCATAATTGAAATCAGGAAAAGATAACTGCTTGATTCCCCAAGTCAGAAGCAAGTAGCCAGTTACAGAAAGAGTAAGCTTCAGGTTTGCCTGGGAAGTGGAGTAACCTGGGGAGAGAAAACCACACCTCTGTATACCACTCCAGTTTCCACGTGGTTTCTCCCTGGTTAGGGCTGAACATGGACATTTAACAGGTGCCACAATACACAATTACATCATGGAGCATACATCCATATTCTTACTCCTCCAAAGGTATTAGCAATTACTGCGTTAGAGCAGTGCCACCAGGGCAAGAAGGATTGAGAGGAGGGAGAAGAAAAATATTGACAACTATCCCTCAGAACCTCTCAGGTGCACGCAGGGGAAAGAGGGCAGAGGAGAAACAACCTGCAGGAAATTTTCACTATGTAAAATCACAGCAGAATGAGTAAATTTTTATGTAACAGCTTCCAGGGTGCTAAAACCGATACACCTCTCTCTCAGCAAAGACAAAGGCACTATTTCAAGCCCACTATGGAAGACAGTATTCCTGAAGTTAAGAGCTCTAGTAACAAAGGCCAAATTCCAAAAGCCCTGAGTTCTTTGGGAACTGCTGATCACATAAACATGCTCTGGAGGCAGCCTCTTCTCTCGCAGCTCCTGTTTGGACCAGAGGATGCAGTACAGCTAACAGAGTGCAGAGCATTTCTATAGCTATTACATTCCAGGTCACATCTTAATTGCCATGGAGCTACAACCAAAGCTCCACAGCACCCATGGTGACAACAGGAAACTCACTTAACACAAGCTCAAGCTAGGAAAAAAGAATCAACGTTAGACTATGTATGTATTCACACAAATAACAGGATAATTAACGAACATCTGAAATAAAATACACAGAACTACCTTCAAATAATAGTTCCCTTCTGTAGCAAGGTTACTGACTAAAGAAAAAATAAAAAAATAAAAAAAAGAGAAAATTATAGTTAAGCCAAAATACAGCTGGTTCCTACTTGTCCTTCCAGAACGCCCCGATTTCAGAATGGAAGCAAGAAACTGTAGTACTGAGAAAAGAAAGTTTAGGCTAGAAACTTAGGCTAGAGTTTACACGTGGTCATCTCTAATTCAAGGGAAGAGAAAAGACAAGTCAGTTCAGAAAGAGTAAAATACACTCAAAACAAGCCACCCTCCTGAAAAGCACAATCAAGTTCCCCTACGCAGTAAACACACAAAGGCTTCCAGAAAAAGGTGAAAACATTCTCTCTGGCTGGACTTCTTGCCAGGGAAGCACAGTAGATGCCACATCAGGAGCTGAAGGGCTCCGTCTGCCTTCAGAGCACAACCCTCCCCAGGAGCCTGGGCCCTTCTGCAGGGGCCACCTCCAGAGGTGGGTGTAATTTAATCCCAGGAGCTCGTTCAGCTCTAGGCCTCTCTGCTGAGAGCCAACATGGACGCTGCGTCCCGCCAGCCAGGGAGGTGTTTTTGAAAGTGTGAACACCATTTCAAAGGGAGTTGCCACCAACCCAACCAAAGCAATTCCCCACAAATCACTCTGCAGCCCAATTAGGCAGCCGGTGACCCCCATCGAGATGAGGAAGGGGCTTAACCCCTCCTGTGCCCAGAGCCACCCCAACCCCCCAAGACACTTCCCCATTCCCCAGGGCAACGTAGAGAGCACACACCTGGCGATGGGGCTTCGGCTCACAGACCGTTTCGTGGCAAAAGGGCTGCTCGAGCGCCGTCGGCTGTAAGGGCTGGGTGACCTCCCACTGTAGGACCCGCTGCCTCTCTCGTAGCTGGAGGAACGCCTCCTGTTATAGGGGCTTATCGACCTCTGCCGCCGGCTGTAAGGGCTGGGAGAGCGAGTGTTCGACTGGTAAGCCACGGGCTCCTTGTAGGGTGGGCTGATGGACTGCCGGCGCGAGGAGCCGCCGGGGCTCTTCCTGTAGGGATCGTAGTTACTGGATGTGTGGGAGCGGGGAGGGCTGAGATCATACTCCTGGATGTAGGAGGCTCCTGAGGGGCTGTCATCCAATTTAGGGCTGTCAGACCATTTTCTGTGAGGACTTCTGGATTTCCGCTTCGGACTGTCAATTGTTTTGTAACTTTTTGGAGCATCCCTTTTCCGATGGCTTTTACTGCGCTCTTTGTGGCTAGACTTGAGCTCCCGATCCTTCCTGGACTTCTCCTTGTGCGCTTTGGCTGACCGGGACTCCTTGTTGCTACTCTTTGAGGACAGTGACTTTGGGTGCTCCTCGCTTTCAAGGAGTCTCTTGGAGGATCCCGATATTCTCTCCTTGGTGGACCCGGACCTGCTGGATGCTTCCAGGCTCTTTTCTAACTTCCTCTCTTTTTCTGCCTGTTTGCTCTTCATCAGCTCACGAATGCGCTTGTGCTGGTGGTGCCGGTGTTTCTGTATCCTCTCACTCCTGTCTGCTTTCCTTTCCTCGTTCTCCCTCCTGTCCAGCTTGAGGGCCACATCATCCGAGAAGGTATCCGAATCCGAACTGATATCATCATACTCCACCAGCGGCTTGATCATCGCGCCCAAGGGTGCCGCCGTCTCCTGGGCTGCCAGCGGTGACTCCTTGGAGTGCCTGGACTTATGCCTCTTGTGCCTGGAGGCCAGCCGGTGCCTCTCCTTGCTGTTCGAGCTCCCACTGCCAGGCGTGTGCTGCGAGGACCCCCCGCCGCCCCCATCCTTCTTGCCCCCATGTCTCTCCGGATTTGGCATTCCTCCTCCACTGTGCTCGAGAGAGGGGAGGGGGGGGGGAATCCTCCAAAACCCCCAAAACTTCAAACTTCCTCAGCGCCCGCTCCTGCCACCATCCACCCCGGCCTCGGCCCTCCCTGCCGCCAGACACCCCCTCCTACATGGGGAGCGGGGCGGGGAGCGCGGCCCCGCCAGGCCCCGGAGGAGGCGGAAGGGGGTGTGAGGGGGGCAGGAACCGGCAGCGGGAAAGGCACCGGCCTCACCGCCTCATCCGAGGGGCCCAGGCCCGAAGGGGCAGCGCCGCGGTAGGGGAAGGGGGGGCACCCCGGGAAGGCGAGGCCTGGGCCCGCGATCCCTCCTCACCCCCTCAGCACCGGGGGCGCCCGGGCCCCGCGGGCCGCCGCGCGGCTTCCTCAGCCCGAAGGCCCACAGGGGAACCGTCGCCGCCTGTGTCTCCTTCCTTCCTTCCCCCCCACCCCAGCCCTGCCCGGTTCGGCCCGGCCCGCCGCTCTACCCGCTCACTTCCCAAAGCGAAACGGCTCCGCGTCCAAGGGGGGCACCCGCCAACTCTCGCGAGACCCAGAGCCACCTCTCGCGAGAAGAGGAGAGGAGGAGCAGCAGCACCGCCACCGCCCTCACCGGCCGCTGGCCGATCCCGCGAGACTTCGCGGAGGAAACGGGAAGGGGTGAAGGGAGCGCCCTCCTCTTCTCGCGAGAAGTGGCGGCGGGTGAAATCTTATTGGACGCGGCACGCCCCGCCCACCCCTCCCCGCGCGCGCGGCTCTCCCGCCCTCTCGCGAGAGTCTGGTGGCTCTCGCGAGAGGGCGGGAGCGCCGCGCGGCCGGGGAGGAATGGCGGCCGCCGCCGCCGTGTGAGGCCAGTGCGGAGCGGCCCGGCCGCGGCTCTGTCCTCCCCCTCCGCTCCCGGCCTGACGCGAGGCCGCGGCCCGAAGCGGGCCGCCCTCCTTCCCCCGGCCGCGGCATGAAGTCGGTGCCGGGCGGCGCCGAGGGTGAGTGCCGCCGGAGGGGCGCGGCTGTACCCGTGAGGAGCCGGGGAGCGCCCGGCCTCTCTGAGGCATAGGGTCGGGCTGGGGCTGAGGTATTTTCCCCGCCGGGAGGGCGAGGATCCCGCCCCTGCTGGGCTTTTTCCAGCGCCGGGACTCTCTTCCCCCGGCCGGGCCTCTGGGTCTTGGTGCTGGCTGCGGGGTGGTTCCATTTTTGGAGGAAATAAAGGCGAATATCCTCATGAGGCGCTAACTTTGATGAGATCTGGCAGAATTCTCCCTGACCCTGGGCTTCACGGGGTCTTATCGATGTCCATAAATACCTGGGGGGAGGGTGTAAAGCAGAGGGAGCCCGGCTCCTTTGAGGGGTGAAGCAGAGGCAATGGGCACAAGTGGAAAGGCAGGAGGCTCCAGTGGAGCATGAGGAAACACTTTGTCACTGTGAGAGTGCCCAAGCAGGAGCACAGGGTGCCCAGAGAGGTGCTGGAGACTCCATCCTCGGAGAGCTTCAAGCACCAGGACACGGCCCTGCACAACCTGCTGTAGGTGGCCCAGCTTGGGCAGGGGCCTGGACCAGGAGACCTCCACAGGTCCCTGACAGCCTCAGCCCTTCTGTGATTGCCATAGCTGAGGAGTATAAAGTGTCTGAAAACATGTAGCAAGCATTTATTTATTTCTTACGCTTGGATTTCACGGGGTCAGCATTAGGTCTGTGATCAGTACATGCATCAATAACGAAAACAAACCCTTGGAATTTTGCAGGCGAGGGCTTCCAGGGGTGCATGTGGTGGCGGTTAAAATGTCATAGACATGTGTTTGCTGTGGACCTTCTGCTGCCAGTGACAGGGTTTGTTTTGGCAGTGGTGTCTGCTGGGGTTTTTTGACAACTACAAGTCTAGAAAGAGCTGTCTCTTAGCAAAAAAAAAAAAAAAAAGTCAAAATTATAGTACTCTTGAAACCTGCGTTCTTTTTGTGCATGCGTCTGACTAGAGAGTAGGGAAAAAATGAACCATTTAATATTGTAACTTTTTTAGCTGAACTGTCCAACACTAGTTTTTTGCTTGGTCACTGATCCTGTATCCCTCCTGTTCTCTCATCAAAGAGATATTATTCATAACAGTGGAACTTTCTAAAATATACAGAAATGAGCTTGCAGAACCACAGGTAGTAGGTGGGAGCGTGTGGGATATGAGAGGTGTTTCGTTAAGGCTGATAGGGTCCGTGAGAGCCCTGGCTCTCAGGCAGCACCGAGACACCAGCCCTCGGGTTTCAAGCTAAGCGTGAGGTAGGAGTGTGTCTGGTCAGAGAATTTGTCACAACTGACAATCAGACCAATTTGGTTGAGGTTTTTGGTGATGGAAGGGCCTGTGAAGATCTTTGCTGTACAAGAAGTTGGAGAGTTGAAGGGGGAATCGGGAAAGGAAGCTTAACATGGCTTCTTTAACGCAATGTTTTCTACACTCTTCGTTTCCTGTGCCAGGGAGGCTTCATCTTTTGACTGTTCCATAGTATCTTCAAACAGTGCCCTGATATATTCCTGTCATGCCGGAACTTAAGCTGATGGGGCCACATCATTCAGAGTCTGTGCAGAATAAGAGCTGGGCTTTTCCCAACAGGCCCGTAGGCATTTTATGGTCCTTTAGGTTTTGATAGCTTGTGATATTAACATTTACTTAACCTTGAGGTCTAGGTCGCAGGAATAAATCATCACTAAGTTTTTTGAAGCCATGTTTAGCCTAAAGGTGGAAAGTATTTTCATTATAACTGCCAAGCTTTTTTATTTGTAAAACTTTAAGTATTGTCTCATTCTTTTTTCTGAATATCCCTGTCTTACAGAAACGGAGAAGCTGAATAAGATGAGTGCCCTCTTAGAAAGACTTCATGCAAAGTACAACCAAAACAGACCTTGGACAGAAACCATGAAGTTAGTCCGTCAAGTTATGGTGAGAATTGTTGGGATTTCAGCAGCAGGGATTCTGAAGTTTCTTTAGTAATAATTTTGTTGTCGGTTTGTTAGATCTCTTCAAAGTCCTTTACGTTTTGTTCAAGCCTTGGCTTCCTCCTGGGCCAGTGCGGTTGAGGCAGTTCTTACACCCTGCAGCATGCAGGAGGGGAGCGATGTCCGTACCCTTTCTGCCTGGCGTGGCTTTGCCTTCCCTCATTACAGCCTCCCCCTCTATAGCCTAATTGCCATGGGGCAGCTGGCAACTCAGCGGCAGGAAAAGGGTCAAACGTGTGGTTTCAGCTGGTGCTGAGAAGCCCAAACCATTCTGCCGCTTGCTGTTTCAGGATGTTGTGTTTCGTAACGCAGTTTGCTCGCCATTCAGTGATATTCAAAACTCCGTGTTGGCTTAGTCAAACAGGGGTTTGAAATACTGGTCTCTGGGTGAGGGGAGGGAGGAGTAGAAGGCAGCGGAGAGCTACATCAAAGGTTCCTGCATATATTGTGGTGTTAAAAGTTGGCCTGTCTCGTTATTTCTCTGTTGTCTCTCATATAATTCTTAGTTTATACTTACTAAAAAGTTGCTACAGTCTGTTCTTCCAGATGAGCAAGTTGCTTAAAAGAAAATAAATCAATTCCAGACCAGCCTTTGTTACCTACTTCCAAAATGGATACTGTTCTTCTACAGGAACCTAATGAGGATGTAATTTTGGGATGAAATCTAATCTGCTTTTAATTACCTAAATAAACCTCCCTTGACTGAACAAAAGTTGCAATAATTCCCTCTTACTGAGTGATACACAAAAAGGGCGTTTTTCTTCTTTCTGACTAAGGAAAAGCGAGTTGTGATGAATTCTGGGGGGCACCAACATCTGGTGAGCTGTTTGGAGACTTTGCAGAAGGCATTAAAAGGTTGGTACATTCTGTGCATGCACTTTGCGAACTGCTTAACAGTGATGTGCTATGGAAATACTCCAAATCTTAAAAGCAAGCAAGGTTGTTGCTAGCACATTTCACTGTGTTCCTAGTGCATGTGTGCTCACGTTTGCATATGCTTGTCTCGGTGCCAGTCAGTACCGCTCAAGATTGCCTCTCTTACTTTTGTTGTAAATGCCTATACCTGAATTCCACTTGCAGAAGAAAATCCCTTCCCTCTTTGCAGTTCTGAGAACGTTTGGTTTTCCCTATGCAAATTGTTCTGCCTGGATTTTGAGTACAAATAATGTAAATTATGGTGAAGGTGTGAGCAGACGTGGGAGGGAATAACTAGTTGAGATGGCTTTTAATGCTGATGTCTTATTCCCGGGGAAATGTTGAATCACTTCACTAAGCCGAGCTTTTTGCTCTCTCCATCTAGTGTCTTCTCTGCCTGCCATGACAGATCGCTTGGAGTCTATAGCTAGACAGAATGGGTAGGTCTTCTCTTTTATTTTATGCCAAAGGCTTTTGTTTATCTGTACACATCATAATCTCACTGCTGGTTCGATTGGTTTTTGTGTGCATCTCATAGCAATTTTTGTTTTGTTTTGTATGTAAGCCTTGGATCTCACCTTAGTGCAAATGGCACTGAATGTTACATCACTTCAGACATGTTCTATGTGGAAGTCCAGTTAGATCCTACAGGGCTGCTGTGTGATGTCAAGGTGGCTCACCATGGAGAGAACCCTGTGGTATGTATTGCTGACAAAGATGAGAGTAATAATGCCTTTGTGTTTTTGGAACTGCCATTTTGGCTCCCCTTTGTTTGAGCAGAGGAGATGGATTGCATTTAACGTTCTGCTAGACCTAGCATTGCACCTTTGCTGCTTGTTCTAGTGGAAAGTAAAAGCCTCTGTGGAGTACTCTGTTCTTGGGGGTTCATCTGATCGATGTAGTGTAGGTGTGTAAGGACCATTTTACTGGTGGTCTCTCTCTTTCTCTGAGTGGTTTTGTAACTGGCAAAATTATTTGAGAAAGTTACCGCTGCCTTTCTGAGAATTTTATTTCTGGAAGAAGGATAGGGAAATTAATCTTATGAAACTTAGATCTGTGAATGAAAAATACTAAAATGTGGAATGCTGAAAGAAAATGGGTTTACTTCCCTTCAGCTCATGTATGAGATCTAGAACTTGCTGTTTACGTTGGCCTAGCCACTCTCCTGAACATCTCTCTATAAGATCATAGGTTTTCAACCTAAGGCTTTGCAATTTTAAAAGTTTATTTCAAATGAGTCATTTAAGAGGAAAGAGTATTGCTTGAATGTGTCCCAGAGGGGGTTGACAAGCAGAACTTGAACCGTAGCAGTGTGTAGTTGTGAACATTGTGTTGCTTCTCATGAAAAGCTGATGCTCAGAAATTTTACTGTCCTGATATTTTACAGTTGCTGTGCTGCACAAAGACTGAAATTGCTGCATTCGACATTGATATCGTTGTATGTTCTTTCCTTTTCAGAGCTGTCCAGAATTGGTGCAACATCTGAGGTGAGCAGCAAGGGTTGTTTGTTGCATTTTCTGACAAGCTTCTCTTTGCAGTATTGATCTGATGCTATTTTATGTCTGGAAATGCAAAACATTTCATACCAGTTCCATCTCCACAAAGTCCTTTGCTTCTCTGGGGGATATTCTGGCTTTGGTTCAGATACTTTGATTCTGACTGCTGTGCATCATATCTGGGAAGCCACAGCACAACATTCATCAGAATCATTAAACTGGATCACTTAAAGAACATCTTTTGTAGCTTTCATGTAGCAAAAATCTTTCCTTAAGTAATTTAGTGGCTGTATTTATAGAACTTCTGAAAACAAAAACTTATCTGTTATGAAGCTGAATACGTTAACTTTTTCTCCCTCCTTTTTTCAGAGAGAAAAATTTTGATGAATTTTCTAAGCATCTAAGGGGGCTTGTGAACCTGTATAAGTTGCCAGGAGACAAGTAAGTCTAGAATATATTTATTTACATCCGCATATATAAAATTAAACGCATCCACAAGCCTTTAGTTCTGTACTTAAATTTGCATTATGTGTGAGCCTACTGACTTCGTCACCATGGCTTGCATGTGCTCACAGTGGGTCGGAGGGATTTAATGTGAAACGGGAAGGTAGAACGAAAAGTTGTAATTTCTAAATGCTCAATCTGATGGCAAGTACTGCTGCTTGTCAGCCAGCGGTTCTGAGTTGGATTTCATTTCACAGTTCCTTTCAATTGCTCTTATATTGCTTGTTTTTTCTTTTCCCCCCAGCAAACTTAAAACTAAAATGTACTTAGCTCTGCAGTCCTTAGAGCTGGATCTCTCAAAAATGGCAGGGATGTATTGGTAAGGACACGTATACAGTTTGTTGTTTGTTGTTGGTTGTTTTTTTCTTAATAACGCTGCATCATGTTGGCTGATTCTGGTCATGCCAAGTACTGTGTACCCAGGAAGCGTCACATCAGTGCCTTTACAGGCTGACATTATTGCTAAGAAGAACAATGCTGAGGCTATAGAAGGCCCGTGGTAGCAGGGGAATTATATTTTTATATATATTTTAATGCTCAGAGCTTTCTGAGCAATTCCTTTTTAACTGCTGAATTCATTTGAAAGAAAGTCTGAAAGGCAAAAAAACAATTTTGTAACTAGATGGATTAGTGGTAGTGTGTTTTGCCGTAAGAAATTGGGAAACATTTGACCATCTTTTACTGCTGTAGATTCAGTGGATAAGCCATCCATGCTGTAGAGTAAAGTAGCTTTTGTTTTGCCTATAACAGTGTGAAGTTTATGATCGCGCTACCTCTGTGTGACCGAGAAGTGTGTGTATTGAGCTAAAATCTTAGACTGCCATCAGCACATGAATTTTGGCTTCAGGTATGGCTCTGGCTTGTTACAGACCTGTGATTGCCTCTCTTGCAGGCAAGCCACCAACGCAAATCCCCTCGACAAGATTCTTCATGGCAGTGTTGGCTATCTTACCCCCAGGAGTGGAGGTATCTTTGATTAACACTTGAAAAATAAAAGAATAAAAATTGCGTTGTTCAGGGACCCCTTTGTGCATGTTAGTCTCACATTAACTGATGGCAGTAATGGAAAACAGTAATCAAACTAAAAGAGGGACAAGGTGGTTGAGTGTTTGTAAGTCCCAGCATTTCGTTACAAAGCCACACACGGTAATTTTAGCAGATGGCCACGTCTGCGTCTTTAACAGCAGAGAACAACTCTTTCAAGATGCACTAGCAGTGCTGCACAGGGTGTGCTGTGTTGCGGTGCAAATATTGTGTGGTTACAGGGGTTAATAATGATCGGGCTAATTTGTATCGTCAGGATGCTTGTTCAAAAGCTTCTCTCCCACAGGTCTCCTGATGAATCTCAAGTATTATGTCTCGCCTTATGATTTGTTTGAAGACGGCACTGGAGCCCCCGTTATTTTGCACGAGAACAATGGTAGGTCGGCTTTAGAAGCAAGTGTGGAGTACTACTGCCTGAAGGAGAGAAGGAAGCAGAATTCCATCAGGCTAGCTCCCCTCTGCTGGCACCCTGTAGTACGGGAAAACCATAGGTTGACTTACAGAGGACGCAGGTTTAATAAGCCCATGTGCAAATGCTGGCTCAGTTGACCATCTTCTCCAGCCTCGTGGCTATTTTGGAGTTTGAACTGGACTGCTACCAAGCGTGACGGGGTGATGGTGTGCAGACAGAGCCTTTTTCCTCAGGCTGAATTTCATCGTTAACATGGGATTTATTTTAATGTGGAAATACTTGTGTCTCTGCCATCTTACTGGACGATTATTTTTTATGCATGTGCATGGACATCTGTCTCTCGCTAAAATGACAAAACCAAGCACCAATTAAAATCGAGGCTGGTCGCAGGAAAGGAGAGGGTGAAATAGTCCAAAATCATTATTTGTTTTGCTTTGTAAAGAGCAGACTACAAACTTGCAAATATATTTGGAATGTACTTTAAGAATTACGCAATTGGTCTACCTTGCAAGAGAAAACTAGAGTATTCGGTAGCTTAACTGGTTTGGCTGTAGTCCATCTAGTGATAAAGGTGAACACTGAAAACTGCCTTGTGGAGGAAGTAAGGTATTTCCGCCATAGTGATATTTAATTTGTAAAGCTTGCATTGATTTGGGTTTTTTTTCATCAGCTTATGTTGGGGTTTTTTTTCTTGCTTCCTCTTGCAGTTCCTCGGTCTTTGGGTATGAATGTGTCGGTAACCGTTGAGGGAACCATGACCATGTACAAACTTCCAATTGCACCACTGATCATGGGCTCTCACCCAGTTGACAGCAAAGGGTAAGCAAAGGACGTGTCTGCCAGGCCTTTCTCAGCAGCCGGGTTTAGATGCAAATTCAGCATTGGGTCCTCTGTTGAAGTGAGAGTGGGGAGATGACTGCATGATGTCATAGCATTATATAAAGCACTTAAGCGCTGTCTTTAAGCCAAGAAATATCTATTTCAGGCACGTGACGTGCTTTTGAGGCGTGTCTTAATTTTGAAGAAGGTATAACAATCTGTTTGTATTTGAGCAAACAGTAAATTGAGTGTCTGGCGCTCATAGCAGAAGCCAGAGTCGTGCCCTGCCTCTGATAAGATCTTGTATTAACCCAATATTTCAGAACTCCGTCCTTCTCGTCGATCACCAGTGCCAACAGTGTGGACTTACCAGCTTGTTTCTTCCTGAAATTCCCACGTCCCATTCCAGTGTCTCGAGCTTTCATTCAGAAACTCCAGGGCTGCACAGGTGGGTTGCAGATCTGTCAGACACTCCCTAGGTTTTTATTAATGAACTGCTGCTAATTTTTAAAGTGTGCCAGAAAAGTTGCTCAAGGTTTTGTGCTATTTTCAGTAAAACTTGGATAAGTTGCTTTTACTAGATGGTAACGCCTTCTGTGGCTCGCCGTCTCTTTCTGGCTCCCCGGTGCCATCATTCTGTGCCATCTTTTGCCCTCAGGTATTCCATTGTTCGACACGCCACCAACATTTGTGCCCTTGTATGAGTTGATCACACAGTTTGAGTTATCCAAAGAGGCTGATCCTCTGCCTTTAAACCACAATATGCGCTTCTATGCAGTAAGTATGTTGTTACAACCAGGGCGTTACACTCATAGATGAGCAGTTTGGGGTTTTTCATCTGTTTCAGGTGTCTTTCAAGTAGGATAAAGGAAATTGGTACCGCATTTATTCATAGGCAAAAACTACGCTACCCAAGCGTTAGAGTTCAGGTACAGATATGACCACAGTAATTAGGAAAATTAGGGAATGAAAAATCCATTGCTGTTGAAGTACAGCTGCAGGAATGACAGCAGAGGTATGGGACTGAGCCTTCCCAGGTTCTGTCCCTTCCTCTTGTTCGGTCTGTAATGTGTGGCTGAACGAATCGCATCGCTTTGGGAGAAATCCTAGTTCCCAAATTTGTCGATGACAGATCTCCTGTTAACTTCAGAGGATTTCTCTTTTTCCTCAGAAGGGAAGCCATACCCTATTGAAACTGTTTTGGTAGGGACAGAGAACGCTGTTTGGCAGTACTACTTCTGAGGAGCCCAAATCATGTTTTGCTTGTTCGGATTGGAAGAAAAGTGTCTTCATTGTTTGTCATTTTCAGCCAGAAAGGTGGCTTGGTGTCAGCTGGATTTGGGGCCTGCTCTTTCCTTCCTAGATGTCTGTTATTGCCTCGTACCCAGCAGCAGTTGGAGTAAAGCAGAAATTGTTTGTCAGGCTCTTCCAGGACAGCAGCACTGTTACTTTCTGAACAAAGATGCTCCTCTCCCAGATGGAAGAAGCCTTCAAGGAACTCTGATTAGTAAAATCGCCTTCCAGCACCCTGGGCGGGTTCCTCTCATCCTCAATTTGATCAGACATCAGGTGGCGTACAACACACTGATTGGCAGCTGTGTCAAGCGAACAGTTTTAAAAGAAGGTGGGTACCGCATCAAGTGGAATATAATGTGTGGATAGTAAGAAACCCTGGGTGATTTTCCCACGTGTAGGAATAAGAAATGAGGCCCGTGCTGCTTTTCTTTTTCCCTTTTTTTTTTTCTCTATGTGGGAATTGAGCTGGTGCCTCTGGTTCATCCCTTGTGTTCCTTAATTGAACAGTTCCCATGTCTTTCAGATTCTCCTGGGATCCTGCAGTTTGAAGTTTGTCCTCTCTCTGACTCCTGTTTTAGTGTATCCTTTCAGCATCCTGTGAACGACTCCCTGGTGTGTGGTAAGTGGATTCGGTAAAAGCATGAGTGTGTTTATGGGAAGGAAGGCAGGGTTTTTTTCCACTGTAACCAGGATTTTGATTTCTTCCAAACACCTTCTCTCTTTTAGTGGTAATGGATGTGCAAGACTCCACTCATGTGAACTGTAAGCTGTACAAAGGGCTGTCCGATGCTCTTATCTGTACAGATGATTTCATTGCCAAAGTTGTTCAAAGGTAAGCTGGATTTTTCTGTGCCACCATACACTCCAAATCGTGTAGATGAACTCTGTGTCTGTCTCATATTGATCCTAGCGGTTTTGGAACCGTTCTGTCTGTGGGTGAGTTTTGGTAGTGGTTGTTTGGAAGAGAGGAAACCTTGGAGTCCTATTGAAAATTCCATTCCAGACACTGAACCATAGCTACTTATTTTTGGGCATGTGTCCAAGACGCCTACCTATTTATGCCTTCTCCTGTAGTTGGTTCATTTCTAAGTCTTGTAAAATATGGAAGAGCTCCCCTGCAGTTTCTCATTTACGGAGGCCTTTTATTAAGGTTCTTCCACCCCAGCCACCATTCAGAACACAGCAGAACATTAACAGTGCATGACACAGACCTCTTCAGTGAGAATAACTATTTTTTTTCTTTCAAAACATTATAGGCTTGTCGTCCTTGAGTAGAATGTGGCATCGTCATTGCGTTTTACGGGGTTGCAGGAAATTAGGTTTGCCAAGCTTAGACAAAGGTGTTTTCTGGCAGAATCAGAGTAACTACAGTGTGCTTCAACTACAAGATCATGATCTGTGAGCTATTAGTTATTAGTTAATTGATTAATTCTCCCTTTGTGATTGCAGGGCAATGCATAAAGGCACAGTTGTCTCATGGCTAGATAAGCATGATGGGATAAGTGTAAATACGAGCAGAACAGCGGGGCCTTTACAGTGCCTGGACCCATTGCTGTCTTGTTCCCAAGAGTCTCACTGCTTGTCGGATGAAGTTGTTAAAACGTCCTCAGTGACCGTTGCTGTAGGGCAGCAAAATGGACGCTCACCCCTTTGTCTTGTGTCTTGCAGATGTATGTCCATTCCCGTCACCATGAGAGCAATTCGTAGAAAAGCAGAAACCATTCAAGCAGACACACCAGCCTTGTCCCTCATTGCAGAGACAGTAGAAGACATGGTGAAGAAAAATCTTCCCCCAGCCAGCAGCCCAGGGTATGGCATGACCACAGGCAGCAACCCAATGAGTGGTACCACTACCCCCACAAACACTTTTCCTGGGGGGCCCATCACTACTTTGTTTAACATGAGCATAAGCATGAAAGAGAGGCATGACTCGGTGGGCCATGGGGAGGACTTCAGCAAAGTATCTCAGAACCCTATTCTCACTAGTTTGTTGCAGATCACAGGGAATGTGGGGTCTACCATTGGCTCAAGTCCAACCCCTCCCCATCACACACCACCACCAGTATCCTCACCAGCAAGCAACACCAAGAACCACCCCATGCTCATGAACCTTCTTAAAGAGAATCCCCCTCAGGATTTCTCCACTCTGTACGGGAGCAGCCCTCTCGAAAGGCAGAACTCTTCCTCTGGCTCCCCCAGAATGGAAATGGGCCCTGGGGGGAATAAGCAAAAGAAAAAAAAATCCCGCATGCCGGCCGACAAGCCCAAACATCAGACTGAGGATGATTTCCAGAGGGAGCTCTTTTCAATGGATGTTGACTCCCAGAATCCCATTTTTGATGTCAACATGACTGCAGATACCCTGGACACCCCTCATATTACTCCAGCACCCAGCCAATGCAGCACTCCTCCTACTACATACCCACAGCCTATACCTCACTCGCAGCCCAGTATTCAGAGAATGGTTCGACTTTCTAGTTCGGACAGCATTGGGGCCGATGTTACTGATATCCTCTCGGATATAGCAGAGGAGGCTTCCAAGCTACCCACCACTAATGAGGACTGTCCACCCATTGGTACTCCAGTAAGAGACTCTTCTAGTTCAGGACATTCACAAAGTGCCCTCTTTGACCCAGATGTTTTTCAGACGAACAGTAGTGAGAACCCGTACACAGATCCAGCAGACCTGATAGCAGACGCTGCTGTGAGCCCCAACAGCGATTCTTCAAACCATTTTTTTCCCGATGGAGTAGATTTCAATCCTGACTTGCTGAACAGTCAGAGTCAAAGTGGCTTTGGGGAGGAGTACTTTGATGAGAGCAGTCAGAGTGGAGACACTGATGATTTCAAGGGCTATGCGTCCCAGGCTCTGTCTACTTTGGGGGTGCAAGTCTTGGGGGCTGATGGGGGGGAAAATAAATTTAAGGGAAGCAATCAGTCCGATACGGTAGATTTTAGTATTATTGCAGCTGCAAGCAAAGCACTGGGGTCCTCTGACCTCATGGAGCATCACAGTGGAGGTCAGAGCCCTTTACTGAATACAGGGGATTTGGGAAAAGAAAAGTCTCAGAAACGGGTAAAGGAAGGCAATGGCTCTGGCAGTAACATGGCAGGTCCCGGGATAGACGGGAAGCCAGGGAAGCGCAGCCGGACGCCGTCCAGTGATGGTAAAAGTAAAGAGAAACTTCCAAAGCGGAAAAAGCAGGAGACGGATGGGAAATCGCCATCTCACAGTTCATCAAACAGGCCTTTCACACCACCAGCAAGCACAGGTGGGTCCAAATCTCCGGGGAGTTCGGGCAGATCTCAGACTCCTCCCGGTGTAGCTACTCCTCCTATTCCAAAAATAACCATCCAGATCCCAAAAGGAACAGTGACTGTTGGCAAACCGTCTTCACACGGCCAGTATACAAGTAGTGGCTCTGTCACCTCCTCCAGCAGCAAAAGCCATCATAGCCATTCTTCCTCCTCCTCCTCTTCTTCTTCCTCTTCAACCTCAGGCAAAATTAAAAGCAGCAAATCAGAAGGGTCTTCTGGCTCAAAGATGAGCAGCAGCCTCTACTCAAGCCAAGGCGGCTCAAGTTCAGGTCAGTCCAAAAGCTCCGCTCAGTCGGTGGGAAAGCCTGGATCCTCCCCCATCACCAAACACGGCCTCAGCAGCGGTTCCGGAGGTACCAAGATGAAACCTCAAGGAAAACCGTCATCACTTATGAACCCTTCCATGAGTAAACCAAACATCTCTCCGTCTCATTCTAGACCCTCAGGGGGTGCTGACAAGCTTGCTTCTCCCATGAAACCTGTCCCAGGTACTCCCCCATCGTCTAAAGCAAAGTCACCAATCAGTTCAGGTTCCGGAGGCTCCCATATGTCTGGGACTGGATCAAGCTCAAGTATGAAATCATCTTCAGGAATGGGATCCTCTGGGTCTATGTCGCAGAAACCACCACCTTCATCAAATTCTTCAACGGCATCTTCATCTTCCTTTTCATCCAGCGGGTCTTCCATGTCTTCATCTCAAAACCAGCATGGAAGTTCCAAAGGCAAGTCTCCGAGCAGAAACAAGAAGCCATCTTTGACTGCAGTCATAGACAAACTTAAACACGGGGTTGTCACTAGCGGGCCTGGTGGAGATGACCCAATGGATGGACAAATGGGGCCAAGTTCCAATTCCTCAAGCCATACAATGTCCTCCAAACACAATATGTCTGGAGGTGAGTTCCAGGGCAAACGTGAGAAGAGTGACAAAGAGAAATCTAAAGTCTCTGTTTCTGGAGGATCTGTTGACTCTTCCAAGAAGACTTCAGATTCCAAAAACGTTGGAAGCACTGGAGTGGCCAAAATTATCATCAGCAAACATGATGGTGGTTCCCCTAGTATCAAAGCCAAAGTAACTTTGCAGAAACCCGGGGAAGGAGGCGGGGATAGTCTAAGGCCTCAGATGGCTTCTTCCAAAAGCTATGGGTCCCCTCTAATCAGTGGATCTACTCCAAAACACGAACGCTGCTCTCCCAGCCACAGTAAGTCACCAGCATACACTCCCCAAAACATAGACAGTGAGAGTGAGTCGGGCTCTTCCATAGCAGAGAAATCCTACCAGAACAGCCCCAGCTCCGACGATGGCATCAGGCCTCTGCCGGAATATAGCTCAGAAAAACACAAGAAGCACAAAAAAGAGAAGAAAAAAGTGAAAGACAAAGACCGGGACAGAGATCGCGATCGAGATAAAGACAGAGACAAGAAGAAATCTCATGGCATGAAGCCGGAGAGCTGGTCAAAGTCCCCGATTTCGGCTGACCAGTCTCTCTCCATGGCCAGCAGTGCCATCCTCTCGGCTGAGCGACCGTCCCGGGCTAGTCCCGAGTTTCTCATCGGGGAGGAAGATGATGATCTCATGGATGTTGCTCTGATTGGCAATTAATTTTCTTAGTATCTTTAAAAGATGAGCTGTACGCAGGACCTGCAGGTTCTAGAGATTGGAAGGAAGGAACCGTTCGGTGCAAACCTGCCATGCTCAATTTTTACGGGGTGTGTTTGAAGAGAGAAAAAAAAAAAAAAAAGTATTTCCAAGGATCTCCAAAGTCTGAACAGAAAGTGCAAGTGCCAGCAGCTCGTTTGGCAAGCCAGGTTCCCGATGGTGGCCTTCATCCCGCCGCCGCTTACACTCATTCTTCATTTATAAGTATTAATAGCCCCGTCAGAGTTAATGGGGCTAAGGCTAAGTGTGTGTGTAAGTGTGGGGGCAGCCCCCAAACTGGTGCAAACGGAAACAGGCAATTCTGGGAGAGTCCGAGCTCCTCTGCCCCTCTTCCCATTCAGAATAAGTTGCTTTTGGGTTTTTTTTTAGGAAGTTTTAAACTAATTATTTTAGGGCATGTGTTAGGGTTGGGTTTTATTCTTTTTAAAAGGGTGGTTGGAAGAAAACAAACAAAAAAGTTTTTTAATTTATTTTCGTGGCATTTCTTCGTTCAATGCCTGATTCAGCGCGGTGCTGAGGAACTTCCTCTGATAGGAGCTGCTCTGCGGAATCGGGCACTGGATCCTGATGGATATCAGCATTTTATTCCAGGTCCCGGTGATGAAGGATTGCTCTCTTATGTTTGACTTCCCTTTCGTTTTAGCTATTTATTTATGTCCGTAGCTGAATGCCTTCTGCTGCTTGTTTTCACGCAGTCTCCGTTTTAATTGTGTGATGCAGAGCCCAAAGGGACTTGGGAAGGTGGGTAGAGCCTGTGGATTTGGGCGGCTCTGCCCATGGGCAGCCCCTGTAGCTTTGGTGGAGTTGGGGGAATTCTGGCCTGCGTTGGAGAAATCGGAATTGAAATGGGACTCACCGTCTTCACCTGAGCGTTGCTTCCTTGCGAGCCCGGCGAACAGAGCTTCCCCGGAGTGCCCTGATGCTGCGTTTGTGAAGCGATGGACTGTCAGCCACACGCGTTCCCGTCCTGCCAACACTTCAGAGCCGTGCTTCATTTATCCACCACGGATACTTCCATTGGCAGAACAGCCGGTGCGCGTTCCTGGTTAAAAAAATGGGCCTTGCCTT